>NW_028262336.1:26451388-26760648 GCF_047370975.1 Nipponia nippon
TAAACCATCATTCATCAAAGGAAGAAACAAATGCACACTGTAAAAGACAATGGAGACTTTACTCAAACTGATATGTTACATTTTCCTGATAAAGCATTCTAATGGCATTATTCAGGTATGTCCATTTGTGAGTGGGACTTTCCCAATAGCCAAAGGAACTTTACTATTTTATTTGTTCTGGCATGTGTCAGAGCAGTTCTATAATCTCAGTGTACCATAACAAGACCATTGCAACTTTGTTTATGCTAAAATATTTCATTATAATTCTAGCCAACTGTCTTATATTCATGTCAAGCACAATCAGCTTTCAGACCAGGCAATGTAAGCAATATTACTTTTGGTATACAGTTGTGTTAGACCTTTCTGTAATTCCTTGACTAGGAACTTTATTCTGTGTAGGCTGTTGCAGGAACATCAATCTGCTGATAGTTGGTACCTGATTAGGGATTTATTCATTTGGAACTGGTTCAAGCAAAGATGGAGAGAGGAAATCAAGATACAATTTATCAGTCTGACAAGAAAAAGAGTGGACAAAGTATACAGCAAAGAGAAACAACAAATAGATAAATAAAAGTGGAGAATATTGCACTTGAATTATGCTAAGTAATCCTGCTCTGAATTTTGCAGATTGAAAATCTCTAACTTGCTCATATTGTATGAACACTTGATGGAGGTCACTAGATGTCTGTACAGCTTTTTTTCTTCCTACATAGCCATTAATTTCATGCAAAGGCTACAACTGCAGTATATCACTCTATTAAGTCAAATTGCTAAGTCACTTACACCTTGTTTATCCTCAGTGTCTGTTTATTAATGAAATATAAGACACAGTCCTTTAACTCTTAGAAAAATGTCAGTGTAACTGGCAAGATACTGTAGCTGTAGCGACTTCCAAATATGAGTCTCATGGTTTGTAAGCAGGAAAAATAGTTTACTCTCAGAACGAACCTTGAATATGACAAGTTAGTTTGTGGCAAAGGCAATGAGCTGATGATGACAGCCTCTTGCCATTTCATGGGTGGCACTGTGCCGCCATGAGAGAAGGGACACTTCTTTCAGCTGGAGGTCACAGAGTTTGGGAACTTGTCAGGTAGCCCTCCACCACTGGAGACCCTCCAAGACCTATGGCCTTGCTGACATGCAGGAAACAGGGCTACATGACCTCCTGAGGTCACTTTCCCTCCCATCCATGTATCATTTTTAAGATGGGCACAGAACTTTGAACTGGTAAAAGTTGCTCAAGCAGTTTTCTGCAATACACTTCTGACTGTAAACTTCCCAAATGTAAGTAGAGTTGGAATAAATTTTGATTCTTTTCAGTGTCACAGAAAAAGCAACTGAATTAGAAAATTATACTGCTAGACAGATGATTGGTAATATAACATCAGCCTGTCATGACTGTTAATTCACTGTCAAACTTCAACCACTAGGAAAGAGTCTTGTTCATCCTGGTCAGGTCCTCATCCAATTCTGTCTAACACTTCTTATATGTATCTTCCTTAAGCAGTGAAACTGCCTTTCCCCTCAAATGACTGATTTTATTTTAACAGCATAAAATAACATAAATACACTGCTTTCTACTTTATTTATCATTTTACTGTGCCCAGGTGCTGTCACGGGGGGCCTACAGGGCGTCCTCTGCGATGAGAGGCCAGGGCTGTCCTGTGCTGGACACAGCCAGTTCCAGCCGACTCCAACTCCACTGCAGGGCACGGCTGAGCCCCTCAGCCAAGATGGCGGCCCCTCAGGGAAAGCCTGTAACACAAAGGGCAAAATGCTGCCCAACGGTGAGCAGTGAGGAAAAAAGTGTGAGAAAGAGCCCTGCGAGCACCAAGGTGAGAAAAGGAGGAAAGGGTGGACGTGTTCCAGATGCCCAGGCAGGGATTCCCCTGCAGCCTCTGGAGGAGACCATGGTGAAGCAGGTAGTCTCCCTGCAGCCCATGGAGGACTCCACAACAGAGCACATGGATATGTCATGAAGAAACTGCAGCCCATGGAGAGACTACACTGGAACAGGTTTATCCTGAAGGACTGCAGCCCATGGAGATGACTCATGCTGAAGCAGGGGAAAAGCATGAGGAGGAAGGAGAAGTAGAGAGGAGCTGTCATGGACTGACCACAATCCCACACTCCCCATCCCCCTGCACTGTTCAGGGGTGGGGAGGTAGGGGGAGTTCAGGATGAAGAAGTGAAGTTGAGCCTGGGAAAAGAGAGGAAGAAGGAAGGTGGTGTTGTAATTTGTCTTTGTTTCTCATGACCTAAATCTATTTTAATTGGCAATAAATTAAATTATTTTTCCCCAAGTCGAGTCTGTTTTGCCCATGGAGGTAACTGGCAATTGATCACCTTCTCTTTATCTTGGCCCATGGACTTTTCCATCTTTGTTTCCCCTCCTTGTCATGTTGGGAAGGGGGAGTGCGAGAGCAGCTGGGTGGGCTTCTGGCAGCCAGCCCAGGGCAACCCCTTACAATTATTTACAACAGAAATTGGTAAAGGTAGAGAATCATCAGCAAGTAAAAAATCTATCTGATTTTTAAATCAATCTATCTTTTCAGAAATAGTGTAACTTGAAAAGTAAAAGTTTATCAACTAGCTTACTAATAAGCATAGATTTCTGGATAATGAACTAATAACGATAATGGGTTAAAACATTTGGAATCTTTGTATTAGTTTATAGGATGGATTTTGAGGCTAAAGTCTTGAATAAGTTTATGCTGAAAAATCCAGTAACATTGGTTTTCTAATAACAAAAATACAAGCTTTGTAAACAGTATTAATAAAAGACAGGTAAGGAACAATACAAGACAAAAATAGCACTCTTAGCATGGAAGTGACTTAACAGTCACTCATTACACTTAACAGTTACTTAGTAGTCATCTTAACAGTCTGTAGCTGTGACCATTCAAATTAGGAACATAGCCATATCAAAATATTTCTAATTGGCCTTGCCTGGTAATTGTTGAAGCATAATGTTCTGTGAAGATATTAGTAGACCAAGTCCATAATCCAAAAACCCAAGAGTCTGAGAAGATGAACAACTCAAATTGTTCACTCCAAAATTAATGTTATAGACCTCTCTGGTATTAAACATAGTGGAATCCCAGATGATGAATGAGTGAATATGGATATTACAGACACTGTGGGGCATGCTAGGGAGCACAGTACAGAGTACAGAGTAGCAAGTCTCAAAGCAATTAGAGAGCCAACATTTGCCATTTAGCAGCAGCTTGACATCTGTCTTGCTGGACACAGCCTGGCTCCTGCAGAGTCACATCAAGATTCATGACTCATGCTCCCTAGGGCTCGATTCCAAGAGTCTCTCTGCTGGGGCACACCAGAGCAAGGCATCCAGCTTGATGGACACAGTGTGAACCCAACTCAACACCACTGCCCAAAATGTACCCTCTCAGGTGAGAGCCCTAGAAAATGTAGGACAGAGACAAGCTGTCTGGAGATAGGTGAGAGGCAGGTACACCCTCACTTGTGTGTGCAGCTGGGAAGTGGCAACATTGCTCTGCTGGTCCTTGAAAGAGAAATGCATTCACTCACCAACATGGCTGAGCTAACAAATCCTGCAGGATTAGAGCTGTTTGAGAGTGAAGGCTGACTGCAGGTCACCATAGATAAACCATCCAGATATGTGAAGAATCTTTAGAAATGTGCTGTGACTTTAATTTCTTTTTATTTAAATGTGAATCTTATCATCATGGTAATGAATAGACACCAACTCTCTCCAAAGTGCTCTGTAGTCACTATCGTTTCTCTACCATCACTAGAGAGCCATAGCCACAAATTGACAATTTAGCCATATGTAGTGGACAAAAGTTTTAAAGGCATCATTTTCCTTAGCATCAGTAAGTAACATATTGCAGACTGAAGACAATATTAATTGTGCTGGCAGTACAGAGCTCAAGAACCTGCATATACTACATTGTTTTGTCCTTTTCAGTACATTTGAAATGCAACCTTGTCTTTGGGCTGTTGAGAGTCAATTAATTTAGAAAAGTATTAGAGGCTAAAAATAACTTAGAAAAACAAATCTATATATGGTTGACAAAATAACTCCTCATTCTGATGAACAATATTTCTGTAGTTTATAAATAAATCAATTCAGCTTCTTAACATTCTCTGACTGAAGTAGCTCAGAAGGTACTCCAGAATTTGACATTTTGATTTTAAGCTGAAGTGCAGAAAAATAGACCATGTGTGAAGGTCACTGACAATTCATCCAAGAGATTAAATATTATAAACTGTCTAGCAACATTTCAGATATCCATTTATTTATGAAAAGGCATCATACATCTTATAATAAGGTTTTAAAATGTTTTTTTAAACAAGTAAAACTAACAAGAGACTTAAACGTTACATAAACTAAAAGCTAAACTATATAGCCAGCTAGATTATAGGTACAAAGACGTTATTATCACCATTTGTCGAAATAGGTAAGTTAAATGCTAATGTTTGTACAAACTTTTTTTTTTTCTCTCAATCAGTAATTGGTCAATTTTCCTTGTGCAGAGGTCATCTAAATTTTTAATGGCATGTAACTTTCTTCCTCAAGAACAACATTGAATATTTTTTTTCCAAATATAATACTTTCTATTTTTTCAAAATAATACTTTCTATTATATAATTACAGTGATTAAAATCACAATGCATTATAGAACAAATCAAGAGCTTCAGTTTTCTGTTTCCTATTTCCTTGTGTACAAATGTGTAAGATGGCTTCCAGAATTACCATAATCTTACATGATGTCCTAAAACTGTGTACTTTGGGTTTCTCTGATAAGATCAGGTATTTATCACACAGAGAATAAGAAAAGATCAACATATGTCCCTTCTGACACATCATTAAAAGAGGATGGAATTCCGCCACAGGACCAAGGTGATCCTGTCAGAAATCTCTTGTAAGGAACCTTAATGTGACCCATTTCTTATTCTAAAGGAATGGCTTGAGGTTGCAGCATTTTGGAAGACTGCAGCATCAGAATGAGCATTCTGAAAAGAGACAAAAAGTACAATAACTCAGCTTTGTTTATAAATCCTAAATTCTCCTGAATATCTCAAGATCCATGGGACTTATGCTTGACTATTGGGATACATGCAAATTTGTCAGATCTTAATGCCAGGTTGGCATCACAGACATTTCCTTTTAATAAGTCCCATTGCAATACAACAAATAAAAAAATTTAAATAAAAACAAATGATAGTGGGGAAGCTTAGTCTAGAACCAGAATAGATTTCTTCAAGCTAAGCTACTTATATCACAACATTTTAATGAATAATAAAGCAAAGAAAATAACTAGACCTTGAAGAACCATGTTTTCTCTTATTTCAGGGAACTGTGAACAGGAAGAGGCTAGATCTCTTGCTTAATTTCAATAATCTGAAAGTTTGCTGACTGTTAGTACTGCAAAAGGCAAATTCAGATTAAAAATTATCCCAGCTAGCATGAGCACTTATTTTAAATTGGAATGACCTTGTGTTCTGGCATAATAACCACAGAAGTAACCTGGTCAACCATCTTCAGCTGAAATTAGGTACCTGATATATCCCTGATCTAATCTACCTGCCTAATCTAGGCCTGAATTCCTTGAAATGAAGTCCTCTCAAACCACAACAAACAGGCTTATCTGTGGCAAACACAGTCTTAAGCGACTGAGGTCTCCTAGCACACCTAAAGAGAAGGAGGCTCTCACATCATATTAGATTTTTGCAGCAGACTGTGCAAACTCAAATAATGTTCACAAATAAGGAACAAAAATTAAAAGTGTGTGCCACCTTTCTATCACTGCATTAAGCTGTTTATGATTTGATGGATGCAAGAATTGGTTTAGGATACTTGGGATATTGGGATCCAGATTTTTTTTCTACAACCCATCTCTTGAAAAGATTCAAGTTATCCATAAGTAAATCTATGGATAATTGATGAAATTATTTTCTTTTTCTATATTACCATACGATGATCTAAAAATAAAGCTCAAATGTGGCAGTATGAATGTACAGTTTTACATTAGTGAACTTGATTAAAATGATCTGCAACTACATTCTATAAGGTAGAGTTTTCAATCTCATGAATTCTAGAGCTGTCAGTTACTGGAGAAAAAAGAAAACCAAAACTTCAACATAAAAAATTACCTCTAATTTCCACATATATTATATGAAATACACATACACAATATGTTTGGAAGTTACTAATTAAAATGCATTCTGTAACATAAAAGGTTATATTTAAGACTTACTGAATATAGGCTTTCTTCACAGCACAATAGTCCATTTCCTCTTCTTGGCATGCAGGTAAGTTAATACATTATTGAAAAATCAATCTAGGCTGTTTTGATTCCATAAATAATTACATGTACTGATTCAAAATTCCATCTTTTTACTTATGAGCTGCAGCTGGCATATTTTTATATAAAGTAAGCCCCTACACATTACTTGCTTGTTAATATTGCTTTAATTTCCAAATATCAAGAAGGAAAGAAAATAAACTTCAGATGGTTTTCAGCCATTCATTGCTGGCATTTCCCTATGCAACTCTGTAAATTTCATGAGGTTCCTTGTAATCCCTTGTCCGATCAGTGTCTTGGGGATCTGTCATGGTTTAACCCCAGTCAGCAACTAAGCACCACAGAGCTGCTCACCCACTCCCCACCCCCAGTGGGATGGGGGAGAGAATCGGAAGGGTAAAAGGGAGGAAACTTGTGGGTTGAGATAAGAACAGTTCCATAACTGAAGTAAAATAAAGTACAATAGTAGTAATAGTAGTAGTAATAATAATAATATACAATAATAATATACAAACCAAGTGATACACTCTACAATTGCTTACCACCTGCCAACCAATGCCCTGAGCAGCAATCACTGCCCCCTAGCTGACTCCCCCAGTTTATATACGGAGCATGATGTCACATGGTATGGAATAGCCCAGTCTGGGTCAGCTGTTCTGGCTGTGCTCCCTCCCAGCTTCTTGTGCACCTGGCAGAGCGTGGGAAGGTGAAAAGTCCTTGACTAGTGTAAGCACTACTTAGCAAAAACTAAAACATCACTGTATCATCATCATGATTCTCATCCTAAATCCAAAACACAGCACTATAGCAGCTACTAGGAAGAAAATTAACTCTATCCCAGCTGAAACCAGGAAAAGATCCCATCTGTGCTGAAAAGCACAGAAATGCTGGTATAGAGGCTGCTGAGGCAACCAGAAGTTCCAGCTGTGAGGTTTTCAAATTAACCACTAAACTGAAGAGAGGTTTGTATACTCAATTTAAAAATCACAAGGCTAAGATTTGTACTCAGACTATGATAAGATACTTCAGTTTACAGATACAGCAAGGTTTACAGAAATATTCAATTAATAATGTTTTGTCAAAACGTTTTCCCTTTCTGATCCCTCTTTCAAAATTAAAATAAAAAAGAATGGTTATGTATAAATAGATGAGGTCACTAGCATAATACTTATCCCACCTGTTGCCTATGTGTCCAAGATCAATAAGTATGTCAAAATAACCATGACCACAGAAATGAATCTGGATGCTGAATGTAACCCCAACATTACTATGTACTCCTGAATTTGAAATCAAAAAAGATAAAGCAATTAAAAAAAAATCTAAAATCCCATGGAAAATTAATGTTAGCAATACAAAAGATGTGTTTGTGTTTATGTTACAAGAACTACAAGGAGCTGGTTTTTGTTCCTTATGTTAGAATGCATGTAAACAATACACACAAAATTTCATGTCAATATAATTAACAAGGATTTTTTCAAAAAACAATTTCTTGCTCACCAAGGGAAATGCCATGGTCATTTAAAAACTAAATAGTATAAGTTCCTTCTACACTGCTAAATTTCTCTACAATTTCTTTGAAAGATTTCTCCAAAGCATTCCATCTATATATTTTGGGACTATGAACTTGGCTGAAAATTTCCTTGAAATTGGATTCTGTAGGCTTCCTCCCCCTGTCCTGATACTTGACCATGTGCTGGAGAGACAAGATACAGCATCTTATATAAATGGGAATCTAAGGTTCTAAAGAACCTACTCTTTTCTTCTTTTTTTTTTTCTTTTTTTTTCTTTTTTTTTCCTTTTTTTTTTTTCTTTAAAACATGAGACTTTTGTTGAAAAATCTACAAGACAGAAATGTTTCACAAAACAAAACCTGAAACTTTGTAGGTCATTGCTGGTTGGTTTTACTGAAAGAAAAAAAAGAAAAGAAAAAAAAGCACAATATCCTCCCCCCGTAAACCCCAAACCCAACCAAACAAAAAAACCCATACCCACAATGTTTGTTATTGGATGACTGAATTGTGGAAAACAGGTTGCTTATTGACAGAATGCAAAATAACAGGACAAGTCTTGTCTTCATGAAATCACTTTGTGGGAAAATGTTTTCCCAGGCAATTCCAATTAAAAATGTTACCTGCTCACTATCTCTTGTCCTTCCCTGGCCTCTTGGACTCTTCTTGGCAGTGAAGCAGAAACACGCTATGCTCTTCTGCCACACAATATGCCTCTGGCAATACTTACACCAAGAAATGTGAATTGGTATATTTATGATTAAACTGTTGACACATTCTGGTTTTGTTCACAGCACTGTAAAATATAAACAACTCTCCCAAGGCCAACAGAAATACAAAACTGTAAAACTAAAATGAGGGACATTTATATACTGTAAACACTGATTTTTTTATACCATTGTCTAGCATAATAGCTTCCATCACAATGTAACATGTAAATAATATCTTGTAATGCTTGTTAACCCTCTCAAAATGAAAGATCCAGTGAACTAAAAGATGGCAAAACCTCCAAATGAGGTTTCATTTTCCTAATGAAAATTTAGCCGAGTTTCTGTGAGTCAATCCACACCATTCTAAAGGAAGTATATACCTCCAGAAAAGAATATTTGAAAACACTTTTGAAACTCATGTTAACCTATCCAACACTCAGCTAGCTGCTTTCAATATTTCCGGATTAAGCTGCTATGAAAATTCCAATCTCATTTGAATGGAGTATGATTTAATGGAACTACGAAATTTAATTTTCTGAATAGCATCCAAACTGTACATATTTAGATTAGTGCACAAGTGTACAGATTGAAACCAACTTGTTAATAAAAGCATCTCTTTCAGAACAATAAAATACTTAAAGATATCACTGAACTAAGCTGTGAGAAGACAGAGAGAAAGTAAAAGAGAAACAGAATAGAGACAGAAGATTTATGCAAGCTGAAGAGAAATGATTCTGAAAATTTCCTATTTTAACTTAAGCAAACATGAAGATTTCAAATTTTTTTTTTTAGTTAACCACAGAAAAGATATTCTTTAATATAGATTGGTAGGTGCAAACTAAAGAAGAGTCTTCTATAAAACTTTCCTGAAGACAAATATACAGTAGTCATTAGCTGAGACATAAAACATAACTAAATCTTAAGTAAAGTTTGAGGAGAGGAGCATAACCGTCTCTGGTGTTAATGCTGCAGGGAGAAAGGGAAAAAATCTCCTGCTCTAAAAATACCTCTTATTAGTTCTGCTAGGTATTTTCCAGTATGAATCTTTTTGAGTTAATATGCAACAAAACTTCTCTGAACCAAAATATGTTTGGGTGGTCAGAAAACATTTATTCAGGCAACCTCAAGGATTGCTTGCACTGAACACAGATAAAGTTCTTGTACTCAGCACGGACAGTTAAATCTTTTGTTCTGCTTCTAGAGTTGTCTGTACTAGTTCTAGTGATGTTCTAGGATAACAGTCCTATGCTATCACCAAAATGTGTCAAAATCAGAAAATAGAACTAACACTATAAGAATATCATTATCATTATTATGATAATATTATCATTATTATAATGTATCATTATTAATAACATTAATATAAAGAAATATTATTATGTTTGAGGTTTAAACATACACATATATATATATAATGATCTTGATAAATGTAACTGAAATGTTATCCTCAGATTTTGGGGGGATTTTTGTGCTCTTTTCAGCCATTGACAAGATGAGGAATTAAGTAACAAATATTCATTAAAGATATCGATCATAACTCTAAGATCACTGTGATCCTAGAAATTTTAGTTACGTCTAGAAATAACATAGAGAAAATAGATTCTCCTTATGCATTTATAGTTCCATTAGAATCAGAAACTATCAAAAATGAATGGAGGTCTCTCTTTAGAAGGGGAAGAGATGGGGTGGTGCTGTGAGGCAGCACCTTCCAAGTGGTCCTCTGTTGATGCTAGGAAGAACTCTCTGAGTACTCCATCATAGAAAAACACACCAGATCCCTCCTGGCTGTGGGCATAAGACATGATTCTTGGAAGCAGCAGGTTTATTGTTCCTCCAAATTGAAGGGATCAAGCACCAACAAGAATCAGCCTCAATCCCACGTTTTGCTACCACTTATACTCCTGCTCTGTCCTCTTTGGATCTGGAGCTCCACCATCTCGTGATCATCTACATTTCCCATTTCTGCCATTTCTCATGTTACTGTCTTGTTGGTGAAGTCACTGGTCAAGGTTGGCCAGCTGCTGCATATGCACTACTCCTCTTTGCTCTTTGTAATGTGTATTGTAATTGTAAAGCTGCTAGAAGCTTCCCCTATATCTGATAAAGCCAATGCCAGCCAGCTCCAAGACAGCCATCGCTGGCCAAGGCTGAGCTAATCAGCAATGGTGGTAGCACCTCTGTGATAAAATATTTAAGAAGCGGAGGCGAAACCCTGTGCAACTGCAGCCAATGAGAGGAATGAGAATATGTCAGAGAAACAACTCGGCAGACACCAAGGTCAGTGAAGAAGGAGGTGCTCTAGGCGCCAGAGCAGACACGCCCCTGCAAACCATGGTAAAGGTCATGGTGAGGCAGGCTGTCCCCCTGCAGCCCATGGAGGTTAATGGTGGAGCAGATATCCACCCACCTGCAGCCCATGGAGGACCCCACACCGGAGAAGGTGGGTACACCCGAAGGAGGAGGCTGTGGCCTTGTGGGAAGCCCACACTGGAGCAGGCTCCTGGCAGGACCTGTGACCCCATGGCAAGAGGAGCCCATGCTGGAGCAGGTTTGCTGGCAGGACTTGTGACCCCGTGAGAGACCCATGCTGGAGCAGTCTGTTCCTGAAGGACTGCACCCCATCGAAGGGACTCGCACTGGAGCAGTTCATGAAGAACTGCAGCCCGTGGGAAAGGCTCACGTTGGAGAAGTTCATGGAGGATTGTCTCCTGTGGGAGGGACCCCACGCTGGAGCAGGGGAAGAGTGTGAGGAAGGAGTGGCAGAGACAACGTGTGATGAACTGACCACAACCCCCGTTCCCTGTTCCCCTGCGCCACTCAGGGGGTGGAAATAGAGAATTCAGGAGTGAAGCCAAGCCTGCGAAGCAGGGAGGTGTGGGGGGAAGGTGTTTTAAGATTTGGTTTTGTTTCTCATTATCCTGCTCTGATTTGATCGGTAATAAATTAAATTAATTTCCTGGAGTTGAGTCTGTTTTGCCCGTGACGGTAATTGGTGAGTGATCTCTCCCTGTTCTTATCTTGACCCACAAGCCTTTCATCATATTTTCTCTCCCCTGTCCAGCTGAGGAGGGGGAGTGATAGAGTGGCTTCGGTGGGCACTTGGCATCTAGCCAGAGTCAACCCACCACAAAATACCTTGCAATTTTTCATGTTGTTACCTTGCCGGTGTAGCTACTGGCCAAGCCTTGGCTTTCTACACTCATTCCCTAACATTTCCTTTCTCACAGATAGTATCAGAAGGAGCTGTGCCACCCCACCTCTCTGCCACAGAGCCTGAATGCACCTTCTATCTTATGTCTCCTATACTTGCTGTACTCATAGGGGTCGGAGGTTGGCTATATTGGGCATTACCTTTGAGGGCTGTGAGTAGCTGCAAAGAGATTTGTTTCCCTCTCTGGCATCACTGTGACCCTTTAAAGGCAATACATCATACCCACAACAAAATGAAATCAGTAACACCTCTGTAGGGCACATAGTACAGGTAGAAAAGTCAGGGTTTTTTGCTTTGATAGTACACACAACATTTTTAGCATATTGCCATTTTTTTTGTTAGACATTTACTATTCTCTCCTATCCAAATTCACAGAAGTAAACTGCACATAATTTTAATAATTATTTGCTCTGAATAGAACTTAGCATAAATTAAAGCTTAGGGCCTCATTGTGCTAGGTCCTGCACACATGTAGGATGAAAAGATTGCCTCTTCACCGGAGAGCTTATCATCTAAATTGTTAGAAAGTACGTGCTATTACAGAGATGATTCAAGCTATTTGATCAAAAAGCTAGGATTTTCAAAGGCAGATAAGAAATTCCTGTCTGTGCTCAGCAGCATAAAGTATTCATGAGATTTCTTGCTCTACTCTCATTTCATCACTCATATAAACAAACCACTGTCATACAATCATTCTAGACAGACTAAAAATTACACTCTTGAACAATTAATAAGTATTGAAGAAAACTTTCAAAGAGCAGTCTTCATTCAGCCAGTCTTCTGACTATAAATTCTAAACACTAATGTTAAAACTGAAAAACAGTTTTGTGCTTCTGCAAGGCATATTGTGTAAGAGGACAATAAAACATAACTTAGGACCTTTCCAAAACACCTTGCCCTTTGGAATAATTTCCTGACTCCAGAGATATCCATGGGAAGTCTGCAAACTCAGTCCTGGAACTGAGCTTAAATTTTATTTACAACTACTGTGACTATAGCAGTTTCTAACATGATTCCTGATAAAATATTAGCTGGAACAGCTTTTGTGTTGCACACATCCAGGGAACAGATGAAACATGAACATGGCTGCTATTGCTGAGATGTGCCACGAGATCAGCACCAAAGTTGTGCTTGCATACCAAAATTTCCATCGGTGGAAGGAAATGATTCTGTGAAAGCTCACTATAGCAGGTTGTGCTGACAATCCATTGTATGACTAACCTAGCCCTACCCTGAGTGGGTGGAACCTCTGAGCTTTCTGTGTTACCTCTCCGGGTAGTCTTCCTTCCACATATTTTCTCTCCAAGGTGTCTGACATATTATTCTGCTACATGTATGTTTTGGCATGTAGCATCAGGGGTGCTGACACACTTGCACTATGTGCCCTTCATGGAGTATTGTCACAGTATACAGTCCCTTCACATTGTTGACGTATTATATAGATGCATTTGACCATGGATACAGCACTATCGGCATTCAGCCTGAAGTTCAACAGAGTCAAGGCAAGTAATTTGCTGTAAATGTGTCTCAAATTCAGCTCAGTTTTGTAATCTGAACTTTCTGTCTCTAAACTTCAGACCTGGTTCTAAAAAGACACATGCATGCAATAAGGTTTGAACTAGTCAGCGAAGTTAAGGATATGTATTGTTTGTCTCATCTGGGGCTGTGTACAAAATATGTTTTAGAAGTGTTAAAAATGCATAATAAAAATGCAGTTGTTTGTCCCGCTTAGCCATCCATACTTAAAAGAACATAAAGAAACAGCTATCTGATAAATTATTTAGGCAAGTGTTCGCATTTTTATGGCACTTCTTCAATATACTTTAGAAGTCCCAAGTTACAAAAGCTTAAATTCAGCTCAGTATTGATTTTTAGCTGATAAGCTTCTTTCGATCTTCAGTAAATTAAAGCTGTAAATTGTGGCTGCACAGTTACATACTATATTTTATTTTCTGGAATACTCTACAGGACTTTCCTACTCTAAAATAAAAGTCTGTATGAAAAGGGGAAAAAAAGAAATAGTCTTTCCTAATAAATTTTCTTAAGAATGCTTAATTAAAAAGAACTTTTTTCTTCATTTACTTGAAAACAATATCTGGATTTTTATTGGTTAAATGGATTTTGTTATTTTTTCCAAATTTTCAATCCCGACTTGTCTTTTCTCTTGCAATGTTCTCCTTTTCATAAAAACCATTAAGAATACAAACATATTCTGTATATGAGTAGATAACTGTAATTTGACTCTAAAGTATTATTATATATGCCAAACTGAAGGACACTAAAACTGAACAACATACAGAAAGAAGCCATACAGGATTTTGAAGGCAACTGGAATCTCACCTGAATGCAGACATGTGCTGCAAATTTTACAAGTGTCTCCCTATACTAAAAATAGATTTATTTAGCCTGTAGGACCTTGAATGTCAAAATAAAAGCTAAGAAATGGCATTAGTAAACATAAAATTTCAAGAGATAAGGTGAGAAAAATGGTGAGAAATATTAGTGACAAAAGGAAAGGGTAAAATAAGGTGGTGGTTGTAGAACTGAGGCACTTCTGGAGACCAAGACACAGTTCTTTGCAGTGGAAGTCTCTACATCTCACAACACAGAAATAAGCTTCCCTGCTCATCAACAGCTTGCAGACAGAGGAAGATGCTCAGTCGTGCATACTTCATCAGACACATAAGCCCGTATCACATAGATCATGAGATGTAATGAAGAAATGAGACTGAGGCTCTCCTCCTCCTTCCAGTCGCAGAACAGGAGTAATATCACTGTGCAAGCGCACACTAACTTTCGATGCTTCACTGCCCCAGCAGAGTGGGAGCACTGGGGCAGAGGTCCCACAGCCACACACGGTGCTGTTTGCTACATGAATCGCAGTTCAAACTACCGCAGCAGGATACTGAATGTGCCAGACTTCAAGACTGATAGGTGACATCTCGTAAAAAAAACAACCAGAAAAGTTATGTAGGTAGTAGCAAAACAGACCTGAAGAGAATAAATATTTTCCATGTCTAGATAATGCAACCATTAATAAGGCATGGCATCTAATTAATTATAGCTAAAGATAAGGAAGCCAATGGTTTAGCAGAGGAGAATGACTTATGACTATTACAATGACCTTGAAATATTCAGAAATATATGATTTTCTGGAAGTTGTTACAGCAATAGGATCAATGGAAGAATCAGAATGAGCGTTTCCCAAAGGGCTCTTGATGAGATTACTGTATGATATCCAAAATCTTGGGTTTGTTTATACAAGAGTGAAGGATCTACACACTTTAGCTCTCCATTCATCCTAAAAATAAATAATAATTTTATACCTGAGTAATATATCTTGGACTGAAGAGTGTTATAACCTATAAAGCTCAAACATGAATTGGCATGAAAATGTAAATTACAATTTATTACATTATCTAGACATGTACATTTGCTGCAACAATCATTTAGCAGTTAATCATCTTGCCATGATTTTAATCTGTTGCTTGCTACTTGCTGGGATCATTTATAAATGGATTTTTCCTTGTTATTCTATTAATACATCTTTTTCCTTTGAAATTTAAAATTAAACATACATGGTAGAAACATGCATAAGTATTATTACAAAAATAAAACAGAAATTATTACATATCTGAACACTTCACCTGTATTGCAGTCAGCATTAGACTGTCTTGATTTTCTCAGTCTGTGTTTGCAGAAGGTTTTTGATTAATTGTGAAAAACTAATAATAGCTTAAAAGATTAAAGTCATGATATAGGAGACAAGGATATAAGTGTCTTTCAGATTAACTTGCCTTTTTTCTGGACTTCTTACTGTGATATAAATTGTTACTTCAAACCATCTGCTGTAGATCCCTTAGAAGTAGTCTGTGAATTTATTCTAGGATACATTCTGAATAACTGAGAAATAAGCATGGGATCAGAATTGTGAGACAAAAAGTGTGAGGGCAAGACAGTGGAAAACATCAGGACAAGTAGAAAAGCATCAGGGATTAGAAAAAAAATACAGAAAATGAAGTACTTCACATGGACTGAAAAACATAGGAATATATGCTTTACTTTTAAAAAAAGGAAAAAAAGAAGATAAGAGCAAATTTAAGATCAAAAAAAGGCCATAATGAGAGGAAAGATGTTAATCTATCTTCAGATAATTAATGTGAAACAAAAAAAATGAAGATTTTGGGGATAGCCTTTATTTTTATTTGAATATAGTCACAGAAATCAGCTCTGACTTGTTTTTGGAGATGATTGGCAAGCCATATTTGTAACTTTTGTTATTGCTTGCAATTTATTATTCTATTCTTGCAATACTCCCTGTTATGTGTTCAGTTTTAAGCAAGTCAGTAGAACTGTAGTAATTATTATCAAATTTCTGCAATGGAAATTCTTCTGTACAGCTTGTTTTAAACATTCTTTTATAGAAATAGTGAGGAATTTATCACTGAAGTCACTAAATATAACAGATTCAGAGTCTTTCCTATACCAGTTTATATTTTGCTGTGATGCCCTTGCAATAATGTTTCATAAACTACATTTGCAATGAGTTGTCGTACATTTTCAGAATTCTCTAGCCCTTCTCTTTCTGACATTTCATGCAGTCCCTCAGCCAACTTCTTCTGTCTCTTCCAGTTAACTTGAGAAGTGTGTATTAAAAATACATATTTTGCAACCAGATTTTCTAAAGTTGCTCAGATTTTGAATGAATTTGATTTCCTGCAGAATTTTATTTTAAAGCTAACAGTCTTTGACCAAGAGTCATACTTAGCTTGCGTGCAGTCAGCCAAGGGTTACCTCCTTATGCTTCTTTAGGCCAATACAATCGCAAACATTGCCCAAGGCCTTCAAAATCCACTGTAACAAATTTAGATGTGTTATACTGATTATCCACTTGACTCACCATCTTTAAACATTTATGTGTGGTTTCTCTGCTTGTTCTTTCTAACTTCAAGCAATCCATGAAACTGCCCTTGACATGTACCTTGACCTCAGCATGTACAGGACAACCAGGTGATCAGGCCCAGTCATCACGGGTTTATGAAACGCAGGTCCTGCTTCACTGATCTGATCTCCTTCTATGACAAGGTGACCCGCTTGGTGGATGAGGGAAAGGCTATGGATGTTGTCTTCTCCTGGAGAAACTGGCTGCTCATGGCTTCGATGGGTGTATCTTCGCTAGGTGAAAAACTGGCTGGATGGCCGGATCCAAAGAGTTGTGGTGAATGGAGTTAAATCCAGCTGACAGCTGGTCACAAGTGATGTTCCCCAGGGCTCAGTACTGGGGCTGGTTCTGCTCAATATCCTTATCAATAATGTGGATGAGTGTATTGAGTGCACCCTCAGTAAATTTGCAGATGACACCAAGTTGGGCGGGAATGTTGATCTGCTGGAGGGTAGGAAGGCCGTACAGAGGGACCTGGACAGGCTGGATCGATGGGCCGAGGGCAATTATATGAGGTTCAACAAGGCTAAGTGCCGGGTCCTGCACTTGGGTCACAACAACCCCATGCAACACTACAGGCCTGGGGAAAAGTGGCTGGAGAGCTGTCTGGCGGAAAAGGACCTGGGGGTGTTGGTTGACAGCTGGCTGAATATGAGCCAGCAGCGTGCCCAGGTGGCCAAGAAGGCCAATAGCATCCTGGCTTGCATCAGAAATGGTGTGGCCAGCAGGACCAGGGAAGTGATCATCCCCCCTGTACTCGGCACTGGTGAGGCCACACCTCAAGTACTGTGTTCAGTTTTGGGCCCCTCACTACAAGAAGGACATTGAGATGCTGGAGTGTGTCCAAAGAAGGGCAGTGAAGCTGGTGAAGGGTCTAGAGCACAAGTCTTATGAAGAGCAGCTGAGGGAGCTGGGGTTGTTTAGCCTGGAGAAAAGGAGGCTGAGGGGAGACCTTATTGTTCTCTACAGCTACCCGAAAGAATGTTGTAGCAAGGTGGGGGTTGGTCTCTTCTCCCTAGTAACAAGCAATAGAACTAGAGGAAACAGCCTCAAGTTGCACCAGGGGAGGTTTAGGTTGGATATGAGGAAAAACTTATTCACTGACAGGATAGTCAGGTACTAGAACAGTCTGCTCAGGGAAGTGGTTAAGTCCCCGTCCCTGGAGATATTTCAAAGACGTGTAGATGTGGTGCTTAGGGACATGGTTTAGTGGTGGACTTGGCAGTGCTGCGTTAACGGTTGGACTCGATGATCTTAAAGGTCTTTTCCAACCTAAACAATTCTATGATTCTATGATTCTATGACAGCTACCTCTGCATTGCCCCTGTTTTAGTCCCAGCATACAGAAGGAACAAGGTTAATACATCTCTTATCAGATTAGCAGTGCTTTTGTGGTTAGCCAATATTGCAGCTGAACAAATCCTTCCCTTTTAAAGCAGGACTTAAACACATCTGTCAAATCTTGGTGGACTTGGTGTGCAAGAAAAAAGGAAAATATGAAGGACAGGGTGAGACTTTCTTCTGTACAAATGTAGCTGCAAGAAATGGAGACATCTGCATTTTGAGTGAGAAGTGAGAAACAACAGCACTGCTAGGAACATTCACAGTGGAGTTTTTGTGGAGATATTGCAATCTTTTTTCCACCTCAGTGCTTATACTTGGAAATAAAAGTCCTGTTCTGGAGGCGGAACTTGAAAATTATTTTTTTCTTAAGAAATTGAATGGTATTTATACTTTTCAACTTTAGACAGGAAACAGGGGTTTTTCTTCAGTTTAAGGATGCATTTTTCTATCTTTTGCCATGAATTCAAATGTTTGTCCTCACTACTTTATCCTTCCTAAAGTGAAAAGGACTCCAAAAAAGTCAGATGCTCCTGAAACTCCACTGGGGAATTTGCTGTTGATTTTACTAGGAAAAGGCTTAGAAACTTTGTGATAGATGACAGAAAATTAATGGATGGATGAATGGATGGATGGATGTACTGATGGAACGATAGACAGAATCCTACAATAGTCTTAATTTCTTTAGCTTCAGAAAAGCTTCGAACAATTTATACAAACTGAAGTTGTGTCCCTGTTGGTTTTTTTTGTTTCGTTTTGTGATTTTTTTTCTGAATTCTATTCTAGTATGTTAAGTTTACTGTGTACATATTAAGCATATGTAAATAGAAAGCAAGAAAGAGAGCCCTGACCATGTACAAATGCAGAAATGAGAATGACTTTAGCAGAAGAGATAAAACAAGGGAGTTACAATTCCCACTGCTGCTATTGCAGGCATCTTGACTGAGACCTGACACTGGGGCAGATACCCAAATGCTATCACAGAGAACATATTGTGCACCAATTTAAAACATTTCCATACTATTTTTGACTCGTATCTCCTCAATAGTGTCATTAGCTTTAAAGTTTCAGCCTCTGCACTCAGCAGTGGTATCATTTACAACTGCTGCTTCTGCTATTGACTGATGAAATTAAAATGCACTTAAAAGCATTACGGCGAGCAGATTTGCAGAATGTTGATTGTGGATTGACATTGCCATGAGAAATAGTATTGATTTGTCATATTAATTTATGGAGCTATTTCCATGACAAATTTTTACTATTAGGTGAAGGAAGTGAGAAGGAAAAATGCCAAATATGATTCACTTCAAAGATTGCAACTCCTCAGGTGGGTCCAGGAAGCACTAATTTTTTTTTTTTTTTGTTAATGTCTTCATTTGAGTGGGAAAATCTGCCACCCTACCTAGCATTGTGGGCCTCAAATTTACACAGGGGAAGCTCATTCTGCAAATAACTGAGGGCAGGAGAATGGCTCATATGCAGAGTGGGCATTTGTACCCTTTTTCTTTACTTTCACCTGTCTCTGCTTTGTGCAGGAGACCTTCCTTCTATATTTCCCCACTACTTCCTCATCTAATGTGTAGAATAGCAAATGGAGCTAAATGAGCTTGCAGAACAAACTCGCTATTATGTCATTAATGTTTAAACTCCTATTAACTTTCAAGATAGAAGGTTCAGCATGAAATTACTCAAAGGGGGCTGTCAAAAATTTCATTTTCAAAATCTGTTTTTTGCATAATTCTAGCATATAGTATTATTATTGCTATTATTACACATGCAAATAAATACAACTTAAAGGCTGTTTAGATGTTGGTATTATAGGTTATTGTTTTAATAGCATGGTGGCACTGAAAACCATATGTACATGTTTATAAATAGCAACCATTAACTCACTTGCAATGCAGACAGTATTACCATGATGTTAAATAGGGTCTTTATTAGTTCAGCCTCATTATCTTAACAATTTCAGAGAGAACAAGAATATTGATGAGGCAAGATAAGCCTTCTTGTTCCTTAAAGCTGAAAGAGTGAAGATTTTAGTTTCACCAGTAAAATGGCGTCCCTAACTATATCTCATGCTATGAAGAATGTTATTGGGTAGCAGTGTTAAAATGAAACGTATACTACAGTGATCATTGCAGGTAAAAAGTTATTTTGCAACTGAAACGCACAGTTTAGATGTAAACTAGAGATTATTCTTGAAGTTAAACTGACCTCATTAGTTGAAGTCATGGCTCCAAACATTCCTAACCAAAACAACTTGACTTTTATATCACATTTCTACCAAATACTAGACAGATGAGATGAATAGCATAAAAAATTAAAGTATATTTTCTGAGAAAATGAAACATCTCTGTTCAGCAAGAAGAAACAAGGCATAGAATTTCTTAATCAAGTATGCCATTGCACATTAATGCAAGGGCTGAAAGATGTATGCAAATAAATAACAGCTGAGCAGCTTTTATACATTATTATCCTTGGAAGTGTGGATGTTCCATGACTTTTTTCAGGAAATACATAATTGAGATCAGTTAGTGCTATAATACAGTGTTCAAAGTTACGTATTTTCATAGAAGGTTCACAGATTATTTCAAATAATCTTTTAAAATGTCTGTGCTTAATGTTATCAGTGTATTTCATTTATCTAAGCCTTTTCCTTTATAAATCAGGCTTTGGCAAGACAACATACATTTCTAGTGAAGGCAACTTGGATTTGACTTATTACTCGGCTTGTCTGTCTGTCTGTCTACTATATCTTCTTCACACTTCTTCCTATGCTCTAGTAAACAAAATAATCTGAGCTTGTCTTACTAACGTTTGGAAAGTTCCAAAACCTTGGAGAGTCTGCATAAGAATATTAGCTTTATTTTTGCACGTCATCAGGAGTGCTGTTGATCAGTGGCAAAAGAGAGCTGCACTGAAAATGCCACCTAAAAAATCCATGAAATTCATTCAGCTTATATATCCTAGTCTTCTTTCTTCTCCTTTTATGGTTTAAGAAGTAGCACCTAAGCTTGTAAAATACTGTAAATAGCTGATGTGTGAAAGACAGGATAGACTGGGAATGAATAAACTACAAAATTTTATTTTAAAAAGATGAATCTTTCTGTATTATTGAAGAAAAAATTTGTATATGTTATCTCAATACACTAGAAGAATTTCAAAGACTGTTTTTGCAAAGGGTTTACATGTATCTTATTTCATTACAGACTTTGGAATGTGACCATATCTTTTAGCACCACTTTGAATAAACACAATATCTACAGAAGTTTTTCAGTGAGCAGATAGATATTTTGGAAGTATATTAAACAAATACATTGTCAATGGGTATTGTTGTATCTATCTTGATAACAGGATTAAATTCACATGCCCTAAACTAAGGCAAAACGTGCCAGAAAATTGTTGATCACATAGCTGGATTTTCTGTTTCAAACAACAAATTATAGTCAGTAGAAAAGGAAAAAGATAAAAGTACATTCAATAGTGCATGAATAGTAAAAAAAAAATCATGTGGCCAACAATCTCTAGTGTAGTAAAGATAAGGGCTGGCGACCGGAAGATCACGTGCTGTACGGAAAGAGTTAAGGGTCGGCCCTCCCTTGTCTCCGCCCCTTATAACATGAGACACCTACTGCTGGGAGTATAAAGGTAAACTACTGCGCAATAAACGTTGAAGCTGAACACCCACACTGTGTGTGCTGACTGTTCCTTCCCCAGCCCGGGTCGGCTGGAGGTCCACCGGTATAACCTTGATATGTAACGAACGCTACATAGTGGTGACCCCGACGTGATCGGCTGCAGGTAGCAGCGATGGAGCTCGCGGAACTCGTAAAGGTACTAAAGTCGGTAGCGACGGAGGTGGGCGAGGATGGGGCGATAAGGAAAAGGCCCACGGGCGACTGCATCCAATGGATGCTACGCCGGGGAGTGCTCGGCGCTCCCACAGAAGTTTTTGGACACCCCAAATTGGGAGAAAATACGCAATGAGCTGACAGAAGCGATCATAATCAATGTTGGAGGAGCCAGTGACCGGCTTCGCGCCTGGGGAACAGTAGAAAGGGTGCTCAAGAAGGGGTTTGCGGCAAAGCGATGCTGGCTTGCCGCACGTAGCGCGCTGATGGGGCATGAAGTTCCTGGGAATGAAAAGCCAACGGGTTTAGTCTCAGAGGGGACATAGGCTGGCTGGGAGGGAGCACAGCCGGGGGGGCTGACCCAGACTGGCCAAAGGGCTATGCCATACCATATGACATCATGCTCAGCATATAAAGCTGGGGGAAGAAGAAGGAAGGGGGGGACGTTTGGAGTGATGGCATTTGTCTTCCCAAGTAACCGTTACGCGTGATGGAGCCCTGCTTTCCTGAGGATGGCTGAACACCTGCTGGCCTATGGGAAGTAGTGAATGAATTCCTTGCTTTGCTTTGCTTGCGTGCGCGGCTTCTGCTTTGCCCATTAAACTGTCTTTATCTCAACCCATGAGTTTTCTCACTTTTACTCTTCCAATTCTCTCCCCCATCCCACCGGGGGGGAGTGAGCAAGCAGCTGTGTGGTGCTTAGTTGCTAGCTGGGGTTAAACCATGACAGTTTTTTTTTGGCGCCCAATATAGGGTACAAAGGGTTCGAGATAACGACAGATTTAATTGGAATGTGCTAGATCGAAGTTATAGCAGGTATTGCTGTTTAGCTATTAATCGGCAGGTTTCTGTGCTTGCCACGGGGCTTGCTTGCCTTACTGTATATTAGAGTCTAATGCTTGTTAGTGGCTGCTTTTTGCTTTCGCTGCTTGCTGTACTGCTGAACTGCTTATCATCTTACTCCGCTGTGCCTGGGAACATTTTGATAACAGCAATGGCTATGTGCCTGGGCTGGCAGATGGCCAGGGCATCTCTGCTGTTTTTCTGTACTGCTGTACTGGACAGGCTAGAACTCCAGTGTGAACTCGAGTTGAAGGGGTGGCCTGTGGGGCACAGACGGGGCCGTCGTTACTGGGGGCTGAGCCAACGGAGGAAGGGGAGGCGCAGGGAGGCTATGGCGCAGCGGGAACAAAGGAGTCGGGAAAGGTGTTCCCGTTACGAGTGGGGAGTCTAGAGCAGCCGCCCACGGAACCTTCGGCACCTTCTGCACCGGCGGATCCGCCACCTCCTCAATACCCCTGAGGCGAGTTGCAATAATGTGTGGAAAGGGAGCTGACTGATAGGTTGCTGGATTGGGTCCCGGGGGCCAATGTGGGATCCCAGCAGTATTGCGAACTACGTGAAGGAAGATGGCGGGAAGGAGAAAAGGAAGGCAAGACACCATCACCTTCTGAGGTCGCCCTGTTGCATCCCAGTGATTGACGGGTGCTGGACACACAGAGATCAGAGCGCAGGAAAAGATCTGAGGAACAAGGAGAACCGGCATCACGGCTGACGACATCTAGGGGGGGTGGTAGGGCTCCCCTGGCACTGCCAGTGATACCTGAGCTACCAGAGGGCCCCCTTACCCCTGGGACAGTGGGAAAGCGAACTGGTATTACTCTGCAAGATGCTCACTCTGTGATTGTTGCTTATCCTGTGTGTTCCAAAGGTCCCCTCTGGGAAGCAGGGGTAAACCCTCGAGGGTTGCAGCCCAACCAAATATGGCAGTCTGATGTTACGATTTATGAACCCTTTAATCCACATAAGTATCTGCATGTTACAGTTGATACCTGCAGTGGAATTATTTTAGCCACTATGCATGCTAAACAAAATGCTCTCGCAGTTATTTTACATTGGCAGGACTGTATGGCGCAACTTGGCATCCCACAAAAAATTAAAACAGATAACGGAGCGGCATATGTCAGCAAGAAGACAAAGGACTTTTGCGCGCGCTGGGATATTCAGTTGAGTCATGGCATTCCCTACAACAGTACGGGCCAAAGCATTGTAGAACGCGCGCATCGCACATTAAAAGGTTTACTCGACCGACTTAGGGAGGGGGAAAATATAAGCCCAGGAACAGGGGTTCCCCCTCCCCTTGACCCTCCCTTATTTTGGGCACAGCGTCTGTTGACGACGACACTAATTACCTTAAATCATACCATTTGAGGGAACACCTATAAAACCCAGACTGCAACCCAGGCATATTTCCGGCTCAATGAGAACGAAGGGCCTTACCCTTTGGTTCAAGTACGGGACCTGCAAACCCGTGAATGGAGGGGCCCGTATTCCCTCCGTTGTCTGGGACGTGGGTATGCGTGTGTGCAAACTGAGAAAGGGACGCTAGAATGGGTACCAAGTTGAAATATTCGACCGTATAAACATTAATCAATTTATTGAGTCTTATATTGACAGGTTACCATTTCCCTATGCATCCTGATGGTGTGGGGGAGCAACGAGGGAGCTGCGACGAACTACTGGCTGGATTGGGCAAAATCCATGAATGTAACAGATGTGTCTGTATATGCCGGCTATTGGACAAGCCTCTACCTGTCTATTGTTCACCCCCTACTTCACTAGCGATAAGGAGGACAGTTGCTGCCACAAGTCAAACCAGAGCTCCACTATCCCAGGCTTACAAAACTGGAATGTTAATAACGCCCAAACTTTTAATAACCGGGCTCATAGTCTTGTTACTTGTTCTTGACCTTGTTGTGCTATTACCCTGTCTGTTACGCTTAATTATGCGTTCTATGAGTCGTATATTAAGAAGTCTTACCACATATCGATTATTTTACGTGCAGCTTCCCCAGTGAGATCCAGAGCTACTGGAGCTAAGGGAGGGGGAAATGTAGTAAAGATAAGGGCTGGCGACCGGAAGATCACGCGCTGTACGGAAAGAGTTAAGAGTCAACCCTCCCTTGTCTCCGCCCCTTATAACATGACACGCCTACTGCTGGGAATATAAAGGTAAACTACTGCGCAATAAACGTTGAAGCTGAACACCCACACTGTGTGTGCTGACTCTTCCTTCCCCAGCCCGGGTCAGCTGGAGATCCGCCGGTATAACCTTGATATGTAACGAACGCTACACTCTGGTCATTTCCTACCTTTGTAGTCAGTACTTCTGCTTTCCTTTACACAGCTCAGCATTGCAGAACAGTTGATAAAAGGAGGTTAAGTAAAAGAAAGCTCATATTTGAATAAGTGTCTATTCGTTAATGGCTGTGTCATGCCTTGCATTGTTTTAGAAGTAGCAGGTGATCACATTAATAAAGACTTTAGTTTTATAGAAACCAAGGCATGGAAGAGCCAGAATTAGATAGTGTGAGTGGACTGAACTGCCACATATCCTCTTTTGCATGTTTACCTTAAGTTATTCTCATACTATTATCTTATGCTTTTATGCCAATAGTTATGTTTTATTTATGAAACACATACAAACACATGCAAGTGCATATACACATAACTTCATAATTTCTTGTCAGAATTTTAGCAGGCTTCCATATTTCAGCATCATGTAGCAATGTTGATCCCAACATTGTGTGTTGTCTCCAAATAGGTGTCATTTATTTTAAGTGGACCAACTATGAACTAATTTTTTTCTTTTTGGATTTTGTTTGGTTACCTGTCTAAACGTAATCAAGATAAAATGTTCCTTACTTTGATAAACATGGGAGGTGGGGGGTTGCGTCAGTAATTTTTCCAAGCTTTATATAGTACTAAATTGTACTACATAGTACTAAATAATACTAATCTGTGATTCTAAAAGACATATTTATCTTTGTTGATTGTATTATATTTTTGAATAAGGGATGTCATGTCCTAGATAGTTTGCCTTTGCTTTGGAAAGGGAACTTTATTTGCAAGTATGCCTCACTTTCATAACACTTGTGTGTCATGTGTACTAATCTAACAGGAGAACAGATGATATACGTACCTGTCAGCTACAAAATATTACTGGCATACACTTCATAGTATTTAACACCAAGAAGCAAGCAAGCAAACAAAAATGATTTAGCTATACAAAGATGTAATAGCCAGAAAATCAAATCAGCAAAGGCAAATTGCTAACAAACTTATACTGAGTTTCTGCAGTGTGAATGTAGAGAATATAACTTCTTATATGAGTGGAATTTCTCAAATTTAATAAGACTAAGAACATATTTTTGCCATACTTTTAAAGGCATTGAGGGGGTTTTGGTGTAGTTTTTTTTGGGTGGAAAATGACAATTGTTGTGGGATTCCCACTTTTTGTGGGATTCCTAGCTTAAAAAGACAATTCATGGGGAAACAGATGCTGAAACTACTGATGAAAAGGCCAGAGTGGCCTAGTAGTAGGGCACATATTTAATGATTCAAATTGCCTGGGTTTTGACAGTATTATGTAACCAATGAAATGCCTACTAGGGCAGAAAGAGAATGATGCCATAGGCCAAGAGGTTAGAGAACTTCAAAGTGGCAGGAAAATGTAGCTTTATGTCCTGCTTTCAAAAAGCTTCTATAAACAGCAACTTTAAACAACTTTCAGTTTCACCCCAATGCACCAGAAGGGAGGAGAAGTTAAAATATTCAGAAGAGAGATGGATTGGAAAAATTGTTTCTTATCTATTATACTAAGATCTACAACCCTCCCAGATGCAGTAGGTAAGGCAAGTTCCCTTTTGGCATGCAAGCAAATGGTGACTAAATTTAGCTAGTTCAGTGCATGGACAAGAGGTAGGTCAGCCACTTGAAGACAGAAATCTCATTGCCTTGGGGATCCCATTTGTTCTGAAAGACAGAGGCCTTTTCATTGCTGTGGTTTTAGCACCAGTGCATTTAAAAGTTATCACGATATAATACAATACAGGAAAAGCTGAATGGGAGAATTGTGGACTTTCTGTAGTTACTACACAATTGTGCTTAATCCTCTAAATCATGTTCTAAATCACTTGGGGGGAAAAGTTATATAAATTGTGAAATTAAAAGCAATCAAGGAAGATATTACATAGTGGCAGGTAATTTCACAGCTATTTT
Source organism: Nipponia nippon (assembly GCF_047370975.1). Lineage (NCBI taxonomy): Eukaryota > Metazoa > Chordata > Aves > Pelecaniformes > Threskiornithidae > Nipponia > Nipponia nippon. The sequence continues at coordinate 26,478,303 of NW_028262336.1, forward strand.
CATTGGAACAAGCTAAAAATCTGTAAATACTCATTCAAAGGTATTGCAATTTTAATTAGTATTTTACTCTTTTGTCACAAATACAAGACAAATTTTATGTCAGTCTATTGACCTTTCTTTCCCTATGTATGGTGGCTGAGCTGATTGGTAGAATTTTTGTCAGATATTACTTAGACCTTAACAATTTTTTCTGCTGAATATAGCAGCAATCTGTGCCCTTCTCCCGCTTGGAGTTCCACTGCTGTTCTCACTCAGAGATGTGTCTTTTGACCCAATTCTGAACGCTAAAGGCTTCAGGGATGGCTTTTGTGCCTACATCATGTAACATGGCATGTGAATTTTACTGATGCAGGCACTGGTACTGCAGAAAATCATTAACCTGTGAACCACTTCTGGAAGTCCCTCACCTGTCCGCTCTGTGTCTATGTGACTCCTGTAGGACAAACTTACTTACAATAAAGATTTAGGATCTGCCTTGTAGGACCAGGTCCTGTCAAATTAGGACTTACCTGCAAATCAGCTTGTAGGAATTATATAGCCATTTCTTATATAGATGAGTAAGAAAAGCTGTGCTTCTTCATCTGTCTACTCTGCCATCTTATATTTATCACTGGAGGCATGCACAGACAAAAATTTCCTTCTCAAATAGGAATTGGGGTGAGTGGGATGTTTAAAATTAATGTGCATAAAAATATAGAATCATAGAATCATTTAGGTTGGAGAACACCTTTAAGATCATCAAGTCCAACCGTTAACGCAGCACTGCCAAGTCCACTGCTAAACCATGTCCCTAAGCACCACATCTACACGTCTTTGAAATATCTCCAGGGATGGACACAACCACTTCCCTGGGCAGACTGTTGCAGTGCTTGATAACCCTTTCAGTGAAGAAGTTTTTCCTAATATCCAACCTAAACCTGCCCTGGTGCAACTTGAGGCTGTTTCCTCTAGTTCTATCGCTTGTTACTAGGGAGAAGAGACCAACCCCCACCTTGCTACAACCTTCTTTCAGGTAGCTGTAGAAAGCAATAAGGTCTCCCCTGAGCCTCCTTTTCTCCAGACTGAACAACCCCAGTTCACTCTGGAAAACTTATAAAAAATGCATGCTAAAAGAAGCTTGGAAAGAATTCCGAGAGCAGCTTTCATGAAGCATTCTTTAAAATGATGAAAAGCATGGCTCTTGCTGGACAATATTAGCCCGTTTATAACCTTTCATAGAGAAAACTCCCATTTCCTCTTCTGTTAAATACACAGACAACCTAAAAAACCCCTCTCACTACATGAAATTGAGACCAGTTCCTCTGCACAGTTTCCATCTCAACTTAGTCAGTGGGCTTAAGTGACATGGAAAGTGTCAGAGTCCTTGGCAGACTAGTCTTTCAATTGAGTTTCACCCAGAAAAAGAACTGGCATTCTCTAAAATTAGATTTCTGTACTTTGGCATTCTCTGAAATTAGACAAGAATATTTTGTGGAGAGTGCTGAGAGGTTTCAAAGGATAAGTTAATAATTAAAAGGAAGTAACAACCTTGGAATTTACATCTTTTGAACATGTACTATACACACACCACTTCTAAACAAAGGAATTACATCAGTAGAGTTTCACCAATATAAAACTTGACCAATGAACTGGTAATCTGTCTCCCTAATCTCAGACCTATCACAGTGTTTATGCACTGTTTATCGATATGGTACCAGACTACGTAATCAGGCAGTTTAATGGGGAATTTATTAGTGGAATATAGCACTCAACAAAAAAATATTTAATGGAAGACTTAATTAATTTATCCGGGTGCAGTTTACTTTCAACAATAACAAAATCCAAATACAATAAATTTAATTCTTGTAAATATCTGTGCAATCATTTCGATAAATAAATTCTTTGATAACACAGTCACATAAGATGAACTCTTAAAAGTACTGTGATATCACTGTAGACAACAAATTCTGAAAATGTGACGTTCCATATTCATAACTGATTCAAATCAGAAATACAATTTCTAACCACAAATATGTCACACAACAGAGGTATTAAATTCAGAAAATGTTAGGCATGGAAAAAAATATTAAAATAATCTTAGATTATTTTTTTAATTTAAAAAAATTAATTTAAAAATTAAATTAAAAGCCAATTAATAAAAATTATTTAAAAAAAAAATCCTCAAATTACTTGTTGCAAGTTTTCAAGTTTAATTCCAAAAAGTCATAAAGTGGAAGGGGAACTGTCTGTCAGGACATGGCACTACCTGTTTCAAGGTATTCTGAATTGAGATTTCTGTGAGTGAGATGAGCAGGCATGGATCTTTTCACTTCAAAGTAGTTATTTAAACATATACTAGCTGTTTTGAACAAAAGAGTATTAAAGCAAGAGGAATAATGCTCACTGTAAAGTATCACTACATGAAGAATATCAGGTTTTTGGAGGGTCCTCACAGATATCTTCCCCATAAGATTTTGTGTGATCATCCGACTCTTCTCCATATTATAAAAACCTTCAAAGGTGACTAGCAATTCCTCCTACATCTTTCTCTTACCCTGAAACAGCATCCTTTTGTGGCTGGTGGCAGAAATAGTCTTCAGGGTGTTTAATGCTTTACTATGGGCAACCACATGAATGATTTTACCACTTTTAACCAACAGTTGCACTCTTATCTTGAATTAAGGGTTCTCCGAGCTTCCTCAACATACTTGAGTCAAGCTGTATAACAAGGATGCTTCAAATAGCAGAATCAGACAAGAAGATAAACTCTTGCCACTGATAAGAGGGCAAAACTGGAGGATTAATAGTTCATGAAACTTACCCAACTTCAAAAGTGTACTTTGGTTTTAGAGGTGAGCAAAAGAACAAGTTGGAAAACATTTTATCTTAGCAAAGCAGCTAACTCAAGCTTAGCAAACTCAGCTCTGCAGGTCAATAAGGCTACGTGTTCATCTATTATGAAACAGTCACTGGTAGAGGTCAGAAAAGAATATTTGTCTGAGGGTGCCAATTCCTGGTATTTGAAGACATACTTTCACTCAAAAGTGGTCATCCTAAGAGGAATGAGACTTAAACCTCTGACCTTTTGAACTAGATACATGATGAGCTAGATGTGTGAGTGTTGAACCATAAAAGCATAGCTGAACTATAAAAGACAAACCACAAAAAACCACAGAAACAACCGATCCAATGTTCAAAAAGCTCATCATAGGTCTATATTATAAAGTCATAGAATCATAGAATCATAGAATGCGTTGGGATGGAAGGGACCTTTAAAGGTCATCTAGTCCATTGCCCCTGCAGGGGGCAGGGACATCTCCAACTAGATCAGGTTGCTCAGAGCCCCAGCCAGCCTGGCCTTTAATGTTTCCAAGGATGGGGCATCTACCACCTCTCTGGGCAACCTGTTCCAGTGTTTCACCACCCTCATCATGAAAAATTTTTTTCTTATATCTATGTAAATCTACCCTCTTTTAGTTTAAAACCATTATCCCTTGTCCTGTTGCAGCAGGCCTTGCTAAAAAGACTATCCTCATCTTTCTTGTAGTTCCCCTTTAAGTACTGGAAGGCTGCAGTAAGGTCACCCCGCAGCCTTCTGTTCTCCAGGCTGAACAGCCCCAGCTCTTTCAGCCTTTCCTCATAGGACAGGTGTTCCATCCCTTTGATCACTTTTGTGGCCCTCCTCTGGACCCTCTCCAACAGGTCCATGTCCTTCCTCTGCTGAGGACCCCAGAGCTGGACACAGTACTCCAGGTGAGGTCTCATCAGAGCAGAGGAGAGGGGCAGAATCACCTCCCTTGACCTGCTGGCCATGCTTCTTTTGATGCAGCCCAGGATACAGTTGGCTTTCTGGGCTGCGAGAACACATTGCCGGCTCATGTCCAGCTTTTCCTCTATCAGTACCCCCAAGTCCTTCTCGGCAGAGCTGCACACAATCCCTTCATCCCCCAGCCTGTACTGATACCGGGGATTGCCCTGACCCAAGTGCAGGACCTTGCACTTGTCCTTGTTGAACCTCACAAGGTTCACACAGGCCCACTTGTCAAGCTTGTCCAGGTCCCTCTGGATGGCATCCCATCCCTCGGGCATGTTGTGACATTGACATACAAATTATTTAGTTAAATACTTATATGATATCTATCTACACATTCTGCAATTGCATAAGAATGATAATTTCCACTATGTGAGCTTTGTTCAGAATTTTTCAGAATTATGTTTTGTCAAAAGAAAATTTATGTGAAAAGGTTTCTGTTTTTTATTAAGGAGAGTGGGAGGCTTTTCAAGTTCTCAAATTGCCTAAATGAAACTTTTCTTTCTTCTGTTCAAAGTGACTTTTTGTTTAGACAATCTGTTTACTTCATGAAAAATTAATACAAAATAAGGAATTAGAAGGCTGGGTTTTAAATACTAATATGAAACATTTTTATGGAACAAAATAGTTTCGGAGGCTGATAGCTACTTGTCCAGGAACATTAGTTCACTCATGTGAAGGGATAAATATTTAATCGGAGTAGTAGCTAAAATCAATCTTAAATGTTTGATTGTTTTTTTTTTTAATAGAAAATATTCTATTTACAGTAAAACATAAAAATAAAAGTAAAAAATATACATAAACATACATTTTTCCACTGGATATTCCTTTTTTCCTTTATGCTGCTAATTCTCTGGTTTAAAATGTTACCTATAACCACTTGTGTTTCACTGCTAAATGACTTCAGATTTTTATAAAATAATATTTGCATGACAAATAAGAGAGTTCCTTTATAATTTTTTTCTGGATTCTTTGTGTGTAAGATGGATTAAAAAAATATGTGAATAATGCTGCTACCAAATTTTTACAAGTGAGATACTGTAACTCTCTTTGAACAGAATATTAGGTACAATGTTTTTGATGTTGATATTAAGCCTTAACAGAATTGTGAAGAAAGTATTGCTTTCCTAACTTCAAATTTGCTCAAACCTAAAGTTATCTTTCCGGTTTCATTTGCAAGCAAAGCTAAGTCTGTATAAGAACCACAGTGCTATTATAAGTTACCACAGATACTTTTAATAATCAAAATATTACCATAAGTGTGCTTGTTCATTTTCTCAACATTAGACATAGAACACTTCTTAATATTTAATATTAAACTGATTAAAAAAAAAACCAGCTTGTATCATCTGACATCTGGGATTTTTTGTTGATTAAAATTAGCGTGTCTCTTCTGAAGTCAATAGAGCTGAATTTCAATAGCTATTCATCCGATGTATTATTTCCAAAAGTGCAAATTGGAGGCTGTAAGCTTGAGGAAGGCCTAAAAGTTTAGCTAAACAAGTTCAGATAGCCCATTTAACTTAACACATAAGAAGTCTTCCTGTATTTAAAGCTAAGCTCCTAATCAAGTCTTTATAGAGCTGGAGTCACAAATTAAAAACAGAGATATTGCTATTTGGTTCATATAAACTAGGACCAGAATCAACAATATTTTCAAATCTAAACCCTTTTAAACCTAAGTTTTTAAACGCTTGGACGCCAGATAGGAATACAAAACCAAGAGCTTGGCTGTACACTGTCTGCTTGCACTTATGGATGTCAGTAATGAGAAAATAAAATCTTCTCTATGAAGGATAGGAAGCATGCTAGCTGAGACAAAAACACTTTAAAAAAAAGAGCTGAAAACCAACCATTTTTAGGAGGACAGGTCCTTATATATTACTGACAGGTGAGGCACAAGAGGGAAGAACCGAAGTTGAATGTGATGTGTCTCACTGTGATCCCAGGACTGCATAGCCACGTCACATCTTAACCAGCAGTGAAGCTTGCACTGATGGCCCTAAGCACATCGTGCATACTTGGAGGGCTGCGGAAGGGACTTGCTTTCCTGTTGGAAGCAATGGTCTCTGAAATGTCCCCTCTGTACTTGATGAAGTCAAGCATCCCTTCAGCCTTGGGTCCCCCAGGAAGGAAGCTGTTTGAAGCTCACTCATGGTGTCCTCTAAGGGATACTGTGAGATTTCCAGTACATACACAAAAAGAATTTGTGCCAAAAAGGAACCCTCCAGCACTAAATCACTAGTGCAGGCACACAATGTGTCTGCTGCAAGGGACCCACATAGTTCCCGAGTGTTCAAACTCTCAGCCCTTTCATAAAAAGTGACGTTTTTTAATATATAGCTGACACAGGCTTGGTGGGATGGTAAGAGGAAACAGAAGGCTACAGTGGCCTGATGATTAGGGAACTCACCCAAAACACAAGACATCCAAATTCTGTTCCCTTCCCATTCACATCTTTTGCATTATAGGAGAGACTATCAACTACTTGAGAACAGGACTACTTTGCTGCCTGCAACGAAAGCATTCAAAATTTCTGTGCCAGAAGGAGAGTAAGAAAATGAATGTGTCTGTGTCCTACTGGATAAGACTCTCAGGTGGTAGGGTGGTTTCTTACTTTCCAAAGTTTGTTGCAAGAAATTTATGCATTTTGCTTAACCACAATTAGAACTTTCTAAAGTAAGGAGACACTTTGGCTTCTTATGAGAGGATCCCAGAAGAAAAATTCCTACAGATGATGGAGTGCCTTAACCAGGAAGGGATAGAGCTGCTTGCACCTTCTTGCTTTGCACCCTGGGATGGGTAAGATAAAAGCTGAGTTCCCCTCCGTGTCAGGGCAACTTAAGGCTAAATTTGCCAGCAGATATGCACTGATCAGTAGGATATAACAGGCAGCTGACATTACAGACTCTACTGTGCATACCAGGCATGTTCAACATTCACCTATTGGATCAAGCCTTCAGGGAATGGTGACCCATTTCTTTCTAATTCCTGGATCCAAGTGTGGCTTGAAAAAGTATTAAATTCTTTGCTGCTTACATGAGGAGATTTTTGACATGAACAGAAGGAGAATGCAATCAGATTCTGAGGTTTAAGTGCCTCCAGGCATACACATTGCTGAGTAGCCTCTGTTGATCCTTCTTTTGAACACGTTTGTCTATTCTTGCCTATGCCTTTTTTTAGATGTTTTACACAGTTTTTAGAACTTTCTTTGCACACGTTTTTTGTTCTTTTTTTAATCGGAGAATATTAACTAATGTTTTAGTTGCCCTCATCATGAATGATTTCTAAAAAAAAATAAGAGCTGTCTTTTTTGCATTATCAAGATGCACTTGAGATTAAAATTTAACAACTAAAAATACAGAGGAAGATGCATATTCATTTTATTCTTCACTTCTCAAGTGTTCACATCATTAGCCTTAGCAATGCAGCAATTTCAACAGTGAGTGAAGACTGCCATCTTCTGACTTCCACAGTACATCTGCACGACTGAATATACAGCTTAGTTTCCCCTACTTCCCCCCTTTATCACCATTCTTCCAACTAGAAAAACCCTCATCTTCTTCCTGTTATCTAAAATACTGTAGCCCAGCCAGGGTCTTGCAATCACTGTATGGTGCTCCACCTCTGAAAGAGAAACCTTTGTCTGTGACAAATAAAACTGGTTCACTTCTCTGTTTTCTTGCAGAGCTATCTGTTTCATAAATTTATCATCTCATCCACATTTCCAAAGGAATATTTTCTATCACCATCAGTTAATTGATCAGTTGGCTATTTTCTTAGTAACTTTAAGACTAAATGGTTTATGCCATTTATGACAACATAGAGCACCTATGTAGTGTTTTACCTCCCATTACAAGTCAATAGTATCCCAGCAACTAATACTAGTACCTTAGAATTCCCACTTAAAAATTTCAGCTATCTGGCATGCGAACCTAAAAGTAAGTATCAGACATTTAATCAAACGCCTCAAGCTGTTCACTAAATTAAACTGATATTATAGAAGGCCTGCAGCAAATGGAACAGATGTATGTATATACATTCTGGCCAACTGTCACACATTTATTTGTGACTCAAACAACAGACTAAGATAAAATAAAAAGCCTCTTTTAGCAGAAGGAAAGCATAAGTAGAAACATCTAAACACTGTTGTTTACCACACCTTTTATTCGGACTTAAGCCCCTGGCATTTCTGTCAGAAAGCACAGACAGATCACATAAACTCAAGGTGTGGATGATGCGATTCTGAAGCCCATCATAACCCAGATATCACACATGGAAATACAACCTCTTGTAGCAAGAGTTTGGGGGACCTACCACTAGCACAGAAGACCAGCCGGTATATACGCAGCAGGACAGCACGTTCCCTGCTGCTGATGACACTAATAATCCAGTAGGCTTCCTTGCTAAGAAGGAAACCTTTTGGTTACTAAAGCACATCTAATATTTAGATAATTTTCTATCTGACCTACAGTATCTGCACCTATGCATTCTCAATGTGTACCCTGTTATACAGCACAACCAACACAGCAGATTCAGAAACCTACAGACAGATCAAATTCAATACTCCACAGTTTGATCAGTAGTTTTGAAGAGTAAAAGAGTGGAATATAAACTGTCATTTGGGTGAAGAAAGCGGACACCTGTATTTGCAACTGCTCTATTAATTGCAGCCTTATGTTAAGCAACATCTTTCTTTGTATTCTCTTCCATGACTCTCAGGGTGTCTTTTTAAATAATCCAGTACTTTCAACTTTTTCCTGAGGGAAAACCTACTACTTAGAAATACTTTATGTCATATTATACAAGCTCACCTTTTGCATTAATTCATTTCAGTGTATTAAAGTGCTAATCCAAGCTTTAATCGAATGTAGGAGTGTGTGCATGTGAATGTTTCTGTGTGTTTATGGAAGAATAGATAAATATACTTCATGCAAAGTGTTAAGTCATCCAAAAAATCCCACTGATTAGCCATTATAAGTAGGATTTCCCCTTCTCTTCCTGCCCCCACCCCCCAGCTTTTTGATGTCTCTGGTTCAACTGTCAGGTATCTGTTTAGTCCTTTGGTAGGAAAAACAGAAGAACAGGTGAGTCTTTGAGACCCCACCTGTAGTCTAACCATGTCCAGTTGTCAGCTCCCCAATACAAGAGAGAGAGGGATGTACCAGAGTGAGTCTACTGAAGGGCCGCTCAGATGATGAAGGGACTGGAGAATCCCTCATGTAAGGAAAGGCTGAGAGAGCCGGGACTGTTCAGCCTGGAGCAGAGAAGCTCAGGGGAGTCTTATGAATTTGTATGAATACCTGATGAGGGGAGTTCCCAGTGACAGGATGGGATGCAATGGAGACAAATTTTCTGAAATTCAAACTAAAGTACAGGAAACTGTGTTTAAACATAAGGAAACAATTTTTTATCTTATTATCACGATTGGTTTTGCATCGCTTTAGGGGGATATGTGCAACTAACTCTGGGAATATGTCATTCTATCAGAACGACTATGTAAATTATTTTTTCAGTTCAGCAATCAAACTAAAAAATAGGCAAACAAAAACTGAGCTAGAACCAGCCAAGTGCCACTTCAGAAAATCCTATAAAAGCAACAAGGACGCTTGCCACAAACCAGCCAAACAAGCAGACCTGCATCCTGATGGTCAGTAGAAAAAAAAGAGAAGGAAAATGTCCATGTAGAGGTTGTAGTGCAGCCTGTACTGGTTTACACTCCACTGTCCTGTCTTTTCATATTTATAAAAAAATGAAATAAATTTATATCCAACAAGGCCTTTAAAGTTTCCCAATATGACATTGTTAATTTTATAGAAAATTATTCAGAATGAAAATGACTATGAATGAGGAAGGTTAGGATCCTGATACTACTTCAGAGGATGTTTAATGATTAACACAAGGTCAAATAATGTCAGCAGAACACACAGAGTAAATAGGTTCAGCTTCAAATGCCACCAGGCAGAAAAGGAACTATCATTTTGTTTCCAATTTCTAAGAGTAGGAACATTGTGCTACATTTAAAGATACTTTAAAAAAAAAAAAAAAAGAAACCAACAAACCAAGACATGTGTGATCTTTTAATAAGATAATTGTGCAAAAATAAACTGTTTATTCTGACCAGCTGAGATATGGGTCAGTACTAACTTTAGCCTTGTGAATTTTTTCTTTTCTAAGCCAAAACTGTTCATCTAATAAATTTCAGTTCAACGGAACTTAATAGATAACCCAGATGTATTTTCACTGACAATTTCTCACTACACACATGCTATTTCAGTCACCGATAAAATTATAAGATTAAATTTAAAAAAATTTTTTAAACGAAATTATCCATTTTGATCGCTCTGTGATCTAGCCATCACTGGAAAAGTATCTTGGCTTTATTGGCTTCCACTTCATTCTTAGAAGACAGAGAGGAGAATGACCATCATTCACAATCCTTCTGACCATAGCATGTCTGACTACTAAAATACAAACAGATGCTAAATAGTGTAAAATTCAAATTTCTTCTGATCCAAGATTTCCAGCAGCAAAGATGGCACATCTTATATCTCATACCCTGCACAAAAAATGAACTTGGATTGAAAGAATTATGCAGAAAATCTTGGACAATTTCACTCTTTAAGAATGAATAAAGCAAGCTGTAGCATTATATGCTTATTCTATGAATCTGCGTTTAAGTGTTTCAGGATGCAGAAGATATCTTAACAGCTATAAATATTTCATAACTTAGTTTTCTTCTTAAAGCATTACTTTTCTACCTAAAAGAATATATTTATGATAATCAGCACAGCTAACACCTTGAGCTATAAGGATGATATGGATTAAATGAGAATTAAAAAACTGCACTATCTATCCTGAAAATAATCAGATCCTGAAGTCCCACATTATATTTGTTTATGTGGGTATCTTAACATGACAAAATACATTCAAATACATTCACCTAATGGATTCTGATTTCACTTTGAATGCTCACTTGCATGCTAACATAAATATTACAAAATGAACAAACAAACAAAAAAAGTGATCATGAATTGCCTACAGACATTAGGCTGCGGCAACATGAAGTACATTCAAAATCTTTAAGAATTCAAATTGTTTAATTTTCCAGTGCTTACACAAGGGTGTTGGGAGTCTTACCACTCCTTTGCCCAAGGTGAATGCTGATACTCTTCAGAAAATGAATATTAATGCACATTAACATAGGAACCACCAGTTAAAAGGTACCAAAGTTACTTTGTAGTTCATTTAACATCCTGGGCATATTTCTTCTTTTTCATAAAATTGAGAATAATATCTTGTGGTGTTGAAAAACATATTCTGGAAGATTTAAAAAAAAAAGATAAAAAGGATCAAATTTTTTTATACTCACATAAGAATAGTCACATCTTCACCATACTGCTCACTGTCTTTCCAATTTTGTCACAGTCATACTCACAATTTGTCTAGCTAGTATCCTGAATTGATTAACTATGTTAAATCAATGAGAAAAGCCTTTGGGAATGAAAAGATGAGCTAGAGCAGATATAAACAGAGAATTTATTTTTGTCCAGTTACCTTATCAATAAATTACATTTTTTTCTTCACTTTTTTCCTTTTTTTTAAAGTATCTTTATATGTAAGCAGTAAGATTGGAAACTCTAATAAGCAATGTGAATACTATGCAATGCTCAGATCCTTAATGAATACAGTGAATTACTGAGTACCTTACTGTGAACTGCATTTGATACAACTGTCTTCAACTACTTAATGGGTGATGATAAGGAAGACTGAGCCAAACTCCTTTCAGAGGCTCACAATGAAAGGATGAGGCTGCAGCAAGGGAAATCCCAACTAGATATAAGGAAAAAAGTCATCAAGAATGGCCACACGCTGGCACAGGCTCCTGGGCAGGTTTTGGAGTCTCCATCCTTGGCGATTTTCAGAACTGAACTGGAGAAGGCCCTGAGCAACCTCTTTTGAACATCACAGCAGCCCAGCTTGGGGCAGGGAGGATGCATCAGAAGGCCTTCTGAAGTCCCTTCCAGACTACATCATTCTATGTCTCCATATGATAAATTGTGTAAAAATTTTTTCCTTTTACAGCACTGTTTCCCAGGTAGTCCAACAGCCTGTTTTAGTAGAACAGGTCTTATTCTCATATGGGAAACACTTCAAACTTACTTTGTGCCAAACTGGTCGAAAACAGCATAATGGAACTGGTTTTAATCACTTGTCTGCAAAACACTGCTTGCCCTTGGCTTTGCAAATACCACCAGGGTTAGTAAGTTTGGGTACATCCCTCTCTATATAGGCCTGATGAGGATCCATGTGGGTATATATATATATATGTCTTTGTGCTCTTCTAGGGCCACAGTAGCTTTTTCAGAATTCCACTCAGCTAGATGTTGGCAACATTTGAATCAGTTTTTCTTATTTAAATTTTAATTATATGGAATTTTGTAAAAAGGACACTATAAGGAAAAAAAAAAAAAAGAGTAGGAAAACACAAAAATTATATGAAACCCAGAAAAATCTTTGGCTTTTATCTTCAGGTACTAACAACATTCTAGATCAGCTCTGGAAATTTCCTTACCAGAAGTATGTTTTTTTATTTAATCCTTTTTCCTTCTTACTTGACTGGCAAAATTGTGATTGGTTTTGGTGCAATAGGTTCAGGCAATTATTCTCACATTATTATAAGGGCTATCTGAAAATGAGCATTGTTTTTGTCCTTTTTTGTATCTCTTCTTTATGAATGTTCTCAAAGAGGGAAATTGGCACACACTAAAATAATCAACTCCTCAAATTTTCAGACATTCCCATGCATGTGTGATGTTTGATTGCAAAGCTTGTCAATAATAAGAGAAGAGATACTGTAGCTGCAAAGATCACAGCTTCAGTGTAAATCATGTAGATTACTCTTTGTTAAAAACAATACCTTATAAGAATTCATTCTATATAATTTAGTATTTATATGAAGAAATATACAATGCATGCAAAGAAGAAAGAATCTTCCTTGAATTCAGCTCATTTTGCATGGATTATTATGCACCTAGATTCAATACAACTGTAACTGAATTTAACTAAATTGAAATGGAGTTGTCCTAAATAGAGATGCATAATCTGAGGATTCCTTTTCATCTCATGTGCAGGGACTGAATGCAACGCTTGTGGAGTTTGCTTTTATTAAAAGCTTAATGTACGTTTACTAATGTAGGTTTCAACATGGCCTAATTCTTAATCAAATATATTTCAGCAGCAGGAGGGCCAACATTCAAATAATGATTAATTGAAAACTTAATTAAATACTTCAAAATACACATGAAAGTGTTATAATAAAGTTTCAGGTCATGCAGTTTGCACTGGAATCTGAGTAATTAAAATGAAGGACTTGATCCAAAAGCCTTGATAGTCAGTAACTGAAATTACCCCAAAGATGCTGAAGAACATCTAGCCTTGAATATTTGCAACGAAGTTTTCTGGGGTAGTTTTGCATTATATGACATATATAAATAAATAGTTGGCTTCACCTGCCTGTTTCAAATTCCTGAGCTTCTATGTTTACTGTGCTGTGAAATGCCACTTTACTAAACTTTATCCGAAACTGCCAGAAAAATATTTTCTCAGTCTAATTGGAACTGAGACTAAAAGATGTAAAGATTGTTGGTTTTAAGTAAATAAAATTTTATGGCTTATGTACTTTATTCTGCATGGTTAGTCACAGCATACTGATGGGAAGCAACTCATGCACTTACTGAAAACTTCCAGATTGTAAAAATGCTCTAACCCATTCACAATGGAAAACATTTGTTTAGTTATTCTCAATTTATGCCACATTTTTCCCCACCCACAGGTGATTAATTTCATGTGATATAACTTTGGTTTAGCATTGTTTATAGCTATTCTGGTGAAGAATCCTGCTGATGGCTCACTGACTCGTTTTAAAATCTGTTACAGAAGGATGCACTGACATTGAGAGTACTGTATATAATTATGATGATGTGTAACCTTCAGTATATAAAATCCTCAGGACAAAGATTCATCTAAGTCATAGAAAATAACTCCAGAGGCAGATAAGGCAAAAAAGGAAGATACAGCAAGAACACTTTTCCAAAAGTCTTGTCAGCAAGTAAAACAAATAAATAAGTCCATAGTCCTTTGAAAATTTGAATGTTTTGAATGGAGATGCACTTGTGTTTTTCATGGAGATAAGCTGAGATGGGGGCGTATGTGTGTGCATGTGTGTGTTTGCACACATCTGCATTTGCACACATGCCCATATGTGTACAGGTAAGAGAGGAGCAAAACTTGCAGGTCTATAGAGAGACAAAGGAATAGTTATTCCTTGTATTTGCAAGTTTATGATTTTTAACAGCTGAGAAGAATATTTAGGACTGAAATTGAAGAGGTTGGGCTGTGAGCCTCTTCTGCCTGCTTAGGGAAAAAAACTGGTAAGAAATTATTCTTTTATGTATGGGTCTGGAAGAGTAAATGAACCACAGGGCAGTGGCACAGCTCAGAGACTACGATATAGCTGCACGAGGGGAACACCAACTCTGGGCTAACCACTGGTCACGTGAAGAGCCATAAAGAAGTTAAATCATTTTTGCACTCCACAGCTAGCTTACAAGAAGACACTGCAGGGACCTCTACACGGTACTATTTTGTGCACTGCAAATGTAATCTTGAATTCTTTACTGCTAGCAGCACAGCTTCAGTAGAAAAGATAAGGAGCATCTTCCTTATGCCCAGATGGGCAAAACCAGCTATCATCATGGAAATCCAAAGATTAAAATGAGTTAAACATCTGTTAATTAACGGAGGTCATGTCTCTTGTCTCAGCTGACTTTTTTTTTTAATGAAAGAGTAACTAAAATGCATCATTCATTTCTCCTATTTGCTCAGTTCAGCTTTGCTGCATTCTGCATCATCATTTAGAGCAGTGGAAATGAAATCTAAAATACTTAATAGGATCAGGTAGCAAGTTGTGCTCAATTCTTGTTAACACAAATTGCACAGGCCAATGGTGAAACAGCTACCATAACACTTTTTTTTCCATAAGAATTTGTGTTAGTTGAAAAAAAGTCAGTGTAAACAGAACTGTGATAGCACAGAGAGAAGCAGCTAATAATAGATGAAAAATAAATTTCATCTACTTTGTAGAAAACTGACAGGGAAAACCTATTTGTTCCTACTTGCTGAAGGTGGTGCAGGAATGCTTGCTACACCACAGTGCAGGATGAGGCAGAGCCAGCATACCCATGCCTATGTGTTGCCTGTGGGAACCTGCCCATCACACCCTGCCTGGCTTGGAGGAAAACACAACTGCTGGTACATTTGGTGGTCTGAGCACTTGTCTGCCTATCTGACCCCTGTTAACATTGGGGTCAACTTCTTCTGGCCTCAATGAATGAGATAACTAGTCCACAGCCAGTAACCTGTGAGAAATAAAAGTCAGTCAGACGGATCTGGTGTCACAGATGAACATCAGTTGCTGAATGTTGATTTGAGGGGTAGCAGGGTTTGGGTTGGAGCTGGGAGAGGAAGATGGTATAGAGTTAATTTAACATGATATTTACATTGGCACAATAATTATTCTCTTATTAAGAGTGTGTATGAGCCACAGGCATTTTTCATGCTGTGGAACTTCCCAGGATTATACGAAAAAAATTCTCCTCCCAAACACTTTTCTTTGTGTTCATTTTAAAGTGATATTTAATAAAAACTCATCTCTTTTTGCTGCTGCTGCATAGGCTCTGTCTGCCATACAGAGAATCTGACTCCTGGAAAAGGCTTCCTGGGTGCACACCCCATCCACAGACCAGCTCACTTCTGTTTCCTAAAGTAGCGCTGTGGCCCATTTGTTATATGTCATATTTGTCAGCACACATCAATCAGCCCTGGCAGTACAAAACAATACACGACACAGTGTTCAAAGAACAGATGCTTCGCGAGACTGCTGGAGTTGTATGTGGTCTGTGCCCCAATGGACTTACAGTGCCTTGTTAATGTGCGTATAAATATGGCATATGTCTCCCTGGTGGCTGTTATTAAGGTCAATTTCCTAAACATCTATGGATTTTACTTTTCCAACTCCACTAAGTATTTCATTAAATTGTTTGATCGATTTCCCACTTCTGTCTGGTTCTTGCTCCTGGATGCCTTGCTGTCTTTCTCTGAAGTATAAAAAGGAAATTACATGATTAAATAAGGAAAAGAGGAATACCATAGCTTGACTTCCACTGCCAGCAGCAGCATATTATAGAGCTACATATATCTGAGCCACATTTATGAAAACAGAGAAATCCATACTTAATACAGAGCAAAGCTCCTGAGCTATATAACCTGTCCTTCAAGAGAAATATATCATATTCTGGTTACTATCAAGAAAAGTAAAAATGAAAGGGTAGTCCATAAATAGGTTTCTGAGGTAAAGCTTACAAGGAGACAGTTTCCTTCAGTCATATACAAGAGTGCCTTAATATATGAGACAATGCATCCTACCTTGCTTTTTATGTCCTTAGCTATACTAAAGCTTTAATTTAGCCTTCCCTATTTTAATCGTAACAAAACCAAGCACAGCACCAATTTAAGAAGAAACAAAAGCCTAGAAAATCTGGAGACTGTTATTATTGACTTTGTCTATTCATTGAAACTATTCAATTTTTTTGCTTTCATTGTTACTGTTTTTAGGAGTCACCACCAACACATATATTTCTTTATATTACTGTCCTCATAATGGAGCAATTATCTCTCTGAATTTAATGTTTCCATACCCTGCCCCAGTCATAGTCTGTATCCTTAGAAGTGCAAATGCTATGGACTGACCTTCAGCTATAAAGCTGATAAAAAAGCAGCCTCATATTAGATCGGGTGATCGGGTTCTGCCTAGAGAGAGTCCCATTCCAACAATCCCATTGCTTTTTAAAAGCACAGGTTTAGAGAACCAGAGTGACATCACCTTGACAATCATCCAAACCATCCCCTGTGGAGCCCTTCGGTCATTTCCTCTCTGAAGCATCAGGTTGCTCAGATTTCTGCAGCAGATGTTCTAATAGGCTGTGCCTACGCTTGTTACTCTCTTTAGCTGGAATAAACAAAGCATTTATAATACCTAAGTGATTGTTATGATGGATTAGGAAATGATCATTTGGTATAAAACAGACTTCATCCAGATATTTTATCCTCTCCTTTCGTCTCCTCTCCTATAAAACCGTGAAAATCTGGAAAAAGGAGGTGTAAAAAGCATCCATTTGTGTCTGTTCCCAAGCTTAAATTCTGGCTGCCCAAACAGTGCCTGTTTGTGACAGGCCACCCTCTTTTTGTTTGCTTCTTTGCTCAGCCAGTAGCAGAGAGCACATATTACCCTGCGATCCTCCCGTAAGTAGCCCCTTAAATGGCCTTGACCATTCTGCTTTGTTGTTTCGACTCATTCACTCTGAATGACGGTAGGAGCAGTCACACTGTGAGTATGCATCTTGGCATTTTGCTCTGTATGGGCCTGGCATCCTTACAGGCAGCCTGCTGCCCTGCAACCACGATCCCCTTCAGCTTAATCAGCGTGCACAGATGTTCAGTGTCTATGTACCTACCAGAGGTTGCTGGCAGGTTGATCATGCTAGGACTCTCAAACATCAAATAACTCTGATCATTGATTTTCCTGACTCCCCAGGGAACTTCAAGAAACATTTGCCTTACATGTATTTGTCAGGTACATCATCTCACATGAGTTTTACTCTGAATTTTCCACCATCTCCTTCACACTGTCTTACTGTCTGTCAGTGCATGGAAGTGCACAAAACAAAAGGACATTTATTTTTTTCTCCAGCCATTTTCCCTTATCTTAGTGTCACATTTGTACACAATATTCAATGCAGTGTAGAGGCAGTCAGATTTGATCTGTTTTCTTTTTTAATTTTTTTCTTTTGTTTCTGTTCATAAGCTGGTCTTTGGCTCATAAGCTCTACTTCATGAAATTCTGGGTTGATATACAAAAGGCACAAATCACTGCATAGGTAACAAATATGGCAAACATGAAGGAAGCCTGTATATTTCTACTCGTTTCACTTACTCCCTCTCTTAACGCTCTCTCTAACATCCACCTGATCTTGTACCATTTCTGGCCTACAAATAATTCTTGCACGCAATTCCTTTTAGAACATCCTTTGCCTTAATCCATAAGTGCTTTACAAAGTACCTGGTTCAGTACCTTCATCTCTAAAATAGAGTAATTTTATTGGCTTGATTCTTTTCAGAGTGGTTTCCATCTTCTCCAGTCAATCCAAACTGACTTCAGAAAGACAGTCAAAAAAGAGCTACTTCCATGCTCCAACTCATCCATTTAACATTTTGTAACCACTTTACCTGTGTCTTGTGTAGTTTGTCATTGGAGATCTGGACTCTGTCATAAACTTCAGTTTCTTCTGGTTCTTCTTTTTATCTCATCCACTGCTGTAATTCTAATGAACATGTCTTTAGAATAAATACCTTGCTGCTACAAACAGCTGTCTTCCAAACAAATAATTTTCAAACTTCTTGCTTACCCTTTCTGAGCACTAGGCAATCTCACAGTGCTTACACCTTTGCTTGTTTCTTTTCCCTCCTCCTCCCACTCTTCACTTCACTACCTTCAGTCTTTGACTGTCAGCTTTGACCTGAAAGCTTTGGCTATCAGGACAGAGAAATTAAAATACATTCTCTTGCATAGGGAGGTAGAGCAGAAAAAGGAGCAAAAGGCTGTATTTCCACTGAAAGCAGTATTCCCAGTCAAGCAGGTTATTAACTTTTGTATTTAATTGCTTCTCTTATTTTTCATATGCCACATTTTCATATTCTCCTTTACCTCCCTTTTTTCATCTTTGACCTTTCTCAAGCATGGAGTAAGACGTTAGGAGTTTTCACTGTGTGTTTTATTGGGATCCAATTAAAAAATTAATATAATCAATTTTAAGACTCTCAAAGCAGTCCTACCACTGGACTCTGGTTTCATTCACAGAATGATAGACTTGTAAATTGGGCTTCAATACTTTTTTTCCCCTGTAAAATAAATAGCTCATCTCCAAATCAAGCCTGGAACAACTTCATTTTCTTGTTCTTTCAACTCTCTAAGGTACAGAGCAAAGCTGGCAGCTTCCCAGTGAGTGTAGCTGCTACGGAATTCTCTTTGCAATCTGCAACAGAGAAAACATGCCACTCTTAAAGAAAAGTTTTAATTTGTCACTGCTTATAAAGCAGTGTGTATGTAGTAGGGGTTATTCTCATTTGTGGGCAACAGATTGACTCTCCAATCAAGGCAGATCCTACCTCCTTCTTTTAAATTCAGATCAAAGCACTTGTCCTGTGTTCTGGAATATTTATGCTTATTTCTGTGTTAATTTTTCTTTGGTGGAAGGCATATATTCTTGCTATGTTTTTAAAGTTGAAGAAAAATAAAGAAAAGAAACCAAAGAAACATGATACAGTGGGCGAGGTAAAGATAACGAGGCTGTAGTTTTATTTTTCATTTTACAGAAAAGGCTTTGAGTCATTGCAAGATGGACATATATAGACAGTGTGTGAATATACTGCAGTGTACAGACTGTTATAGACAACCTAGCTGCAAAACATGATGGTCAAGCCAAAATTCTGACCTCAGAGTCATAAGGGGAATTGTATTCTAGATGCACTTAAGTAGCTAGTCACAAGAAAAATGTGCTATCGAGCTAGAGACTGCTCTTCGAAGTCATGTGAGAGTACTCTAAGGACTCACTATTTTTCATCTAAAAATTAACCTTTCACATGCATGTTCTAAGAAATGCCAAAGCCAACGGAATCTCACAACAAAGTAAGACAAAACAGATCACTTAAAAATAAATACAATACTATGACGGTAAACTGTGATCATTTTGAAAAGTCTGACTATTCATTACAGTATAGTGAAACATCTAGTTCAACATATTTCATGTCCTTATAACCAGTTAGCTCCTACAAGCGCTACCAAGTGTATAAACGTGGAACAAAAATGTAAATAATTACTGTATTTTTTTCCATGGCTAACTTCACCATGGTAAATTTATAACTGATTTTAACATTTAAGCAACAGGATGCCACTACAACATAAGATGAATTTGCGTGCATGTATACTGTAGGAACATATATTTTTAAGAATAGGCACACGGACCTTCCTAAATTATTTCTTAATAATTTTATATGTAGAACTTCTCAAGAGAAACTAATGAAATGTCGTACAATATTCTTTCCATTTTAAGCTTCATGACTTTGTCCTGCAATGCTTTTATTCAGATCATTAGTACTTTTTTTTTTTTTTGTGCCATCATATTTTGTGGAAAAAGCAAGCCTATCTAGGTCCATTCAAATTGACTTGTCTTTGCCCTTCTTTTTTCTAATTTGGAAGTACATCCTAATTTCTTTGCTGGCAACATTAGTTTTAAAGAAAATATTAACTCTTTTGATTTTGGTGAACTTTTACTTTTTATTTCTTGTTTCATCCAAAATAGGTGGCCCAAAATTTTACATGAATTTCTTACAAACTGCTATATTCCACTTTACAAAGCACTTTTACAGTGCTTAACAGTTAGTCTTAGATCCATTTCCCTGCAGTGGTCAAGAGATTAAAGAGCAAAACACTTTCTATTGTAGTGGCTATTTTATCTTAGCTTTACCATTTGTGTTCTATGTAACTTATTTTCTGCTCCCTTTTAAATTTTTTCATAGAATTTCCTTCAAAGAACAAGCATAGTTAGTGTTTGGTCTTTTTTTCCCCTCAGTGCTATCTACTTTATTCATCTGTACTTGCCTTAAGTAGATTCCAAATGGAACTAATCTAGAATAACTGTGCCCAGAACAACTTGGAATTCTTTCAGTGTGAACATTAAGCATTTTTACCCACTTAATATGCTGCATATGCAACAAGAAAAATGCAGACAACTCTCACCTCTGGCTTATATTTACACAGGCCCTTTATTAGTATTTAAAATGCAAGATGGCTTTAACAGCTCATGCTATCAGAGAATTCAAACATTAAATTTGATGGATAAGTTCTTATGTGTAAATAATTCCTACAGTATTCAGAGGAAAACATGTGGATAAGGGTTTCAGCAACTTGTTTGTTTATATAATGGATTTGCATCTACATTATAAGTAATTCTGCAGTGAAATATGAACGGGCAATCACTGTTTCATGCTGAGAAAATGACCACCAATGGAGCTCATGCCAAGATATTCCTGGCAACCCTTAATATTAAAGCTATAATAAAGAATGAGAAATTTAATTCTAAACTCTTTGACCAATACAGTGTAGAAATATGTATATGTATATATATATTTTTTTTTACTATAAGTAGAATTATTTAGTGTGCATTTAATTGTAATTAATCCCTCACATCTAGAAACAGATAGCTTTATGTGCCTTTGTGTGTCACCATGAAGTTATATTTAAAAAAAATCATGCATATTTATTTTTAGAGATAAAGCTAAGCCATCAGTTTTCCCCAAATGTGACTATGTTCAGATGTCATGTCTTACTTTATATTCACCATTAAATATGTATATGAATTTCATAGGTAAAAAAGAGTGTATATTACAGGTTACATGGAGATGTTAAATACAACAACATATATTCACACACATTAAGTCTATATCTTAGCAATTTGACTTTGTGAACCCAAACTTGCCTGTTTTGGTGATTTTACTTTGGGAGAGATTTTACTTTGGGCACCAGATTTAGCTGCACTAACAGGGCTATTTGTTAGAAAACTAACATATGCATATGTAATGTTAACAAAGTGTGTCTTATCCTGGGTGTGAAAGAAAAGGAGAATGCTACCTGACATTTTTTAATGGTGAAAGGTACACAAATACTAAGAGAGTAAAACTATATTACAGAAATAGAAATATAGGAAGATAAAATATGAATGCAATGTTTCAGTTAAAGGCAGTCACTGCAGAAGACAGCCCTTTTTCACCATTTCTGTCCACAGAAGGAATTTGCAGATGATCTAAAGAACATTGCTTTCTGTTCCAGATGCAAGACACACTTCTTTAACCTGACTTCTCTAATACAAGAAGAACAAACAAACAAACTTGCCTACACCCTTAAATGTCATGTACATACAGTTTATTCCCTTGAGAGAGAGAACGCAAACCCTGCATGACTATGTTAAGCATATTGGTTAATGTATGTGTGGAAGATCCTTTGATGTTACAGTGTTAAAAGAGGTATAAGAATGAACATAAAAACAAATTTCTTGTTCATTAACACTTGGTGCTTTCTTCTATGATTTTATCCATAAAATTTTTGACTGCTTTATAAAATTAAAGAGCATAAGAAGCTTCACAACACTTTTCATGAATTAAAAGTATACCTTACCTACTGTTTGTTGTACACTGCACTAAGCTGAATTCAGTCATCTGGTCTTTCTTAGAGTTCCAGAGCCATTGTACAGACATGTTTTGCAAAACCCTGGATTTCTTCAACCATGACAAAGTTCTTTACCCACTAAAGTGAGCGTGGAGAATATGGTGTTGCCTCTATCTCATTGCCCTGACTATCCTGCATCCTCACTATAGGTAGCACTTTTCTTTTAAATACAGAATCAGGCCTTTTTTTGTAAAAAACTATTAACCTGTTGCTTTTCACTGTTTTCCCAATTCACATTTTACTTGTCATTTTTTTTAAATGACTTAATATTTGTATTCCTTATACGAGAATCACATTCTGTAAGAGAACATATATTGGTGCATCCCATTCTAAATTTCTCGCTTGTTGCTGAAGCTTAATTCAGTGTCTCAACAGTGCAACAAATTTGAAGATTGTTTAGTCCATTTTTATGTTTCAGATTTGGAAGAATGACTGGTTTGAAGTTTGCATTTTAGACTGATGGACCCAACAGGTCTATTAGCCTTCTGCATGAAAAATTCCCGTTACAAGGAACACCTACACTAATGAACTTGTAAGAGTTTTGTGATTGAATCTCAAATTGGAAGGATTCAACAGTAAAAGCTGTTTTCATGAAGGACTTGAAAGATTAGTCTAAAGTTCTTTCTTTTCTACTTGATCATTAATATCATCTTGATTTTTTATTGCAAGTCTTCCTGAATAGCATGGGAGCTACATCTGTGAATTAGAAAATCTAGCTATTATGAAGTCATTAATTTTAATCCCCTCTAGAAAGGAGTGATTAAAGTTAAATCACTGAGCCAAGGTTTTGGTTTGATAAAATTAAATCTTCAATAAATATCTCTCTTGTGGTTTAACCTTACTTTAAATAAATTTAATTTAGACTGATTAAGTTCTGAAAATAAGTGATACACATGAACTGGGGCAGGACATGAAGTACAAAACAAAACCACTGGCACAAAGATGGCATACATAGCCCTATATCTCTGGCTTCCTATTATCCACAAGCACTAGAACATGTACATCAAAAAAACAAAAAAATAAAAAACAAAACAGCAAGGGGAGCAGCAAGGACTTCTGTCACTTATGTATAGAAGAGAGGCATATTTTCTGTCATGAAATCTAAACATCTGTTTTTTCTGGCTGAAGAAGAGGCAACATGGCAAAGGCTAAATTCAGTGCGGAGACTTGTGGAGCAGTGAAGCCAGCCCCTCTTTGTGCTGTCCAAAACACAGTGAACATGGATAAAGGCTCCTGCTATTCCTATCGTTGTAGTGAGGTAAGGCAGCCAGACCTTCTGTTTCTAAATAGGTTTTACTACAGAATCCACATAATAACCTGGGCAGGATAATAAATACTTAAAGAAAAGGCTCCAGAGGTGGAGGATGTGCACAGGAATTTGTGGGCAGTACTGTTTACCTCTGCAAGCCAGGGCTTTTGCTCCACAGCTGGAACTGTAGGATGTAGCGCATCACCTGTTGTCCCTGCAGTGCCAGACCCTCACCCAGATCCTAGGCTTAGTCCAGCAGCTTTGTAGCCCTATCCCATGCCAAAAGGTTGACACAACGGAAGAACAATTCCAGGCTTCTCTGTTTTGAAGTCAAATCCCTACACAGTACTCATCAAAGTTTTTCATCATTGCTCCACAACATCTACTCCTCATCTTAGCTTCTCGTGTTCAGCATCTCAGTTCTGCACCCATGGCTTAGCCCATGGCTCTGCAGCCAGGTATCACCACTCAGTAACCCCATATTTATTCCTTAACCCTGGGAAAGACTGCAACTGTTTCTATCTTCTTCCATTGCATCATTCAGGCAAGTAGTTTATTATCTGCCATTTTCCTAATGCTTTGGGAAACTGTTAGAGACTGGAAAGTCTGATTGGGCTTGAGGAAGGAAAGGAAAAGCGAGAAGAGGGAGTCAGGCTTATTTCCTCCTGTTTCTTTTAATATCAAGATACAATATTGCATCCAGGCTGCTTTTACACATTTTTATTCTCAGCTATTCTCCAGCCAATTGACTTCTTTGCCCCTCAGCAGCTCCTCCCCATCCCCTGCCCTGTATTTTCTTATTCTTTCAGAACGATCCCATAAAAATAAAAAAAAATATATGAAGGTATTGTTTCTTGTTAGTTTCCCCAGTCATAAAATCGTAGAATCATGGAACAGCCCAGGTTGGAAGGGACCTCAAAAGACCATGTGGTCCAACTTCTTATGGAAAAGGGAGCCTGGGTGAGCTTATTGTCCTGGTTTCAGTAGGGATAGTGTTGATTTTTCTTCCTAGTAGCTGGTGTAGTGCTGTGTTTTGGATTTAGGATGAGAATAATGTTCACAACACAGTGATGTTTTAGTTGTTGCTAAGTAGTGCTTACACTGGTCAAGGACTTTTCAGCTTCCCATGCTCTGCCTGGTGCACAAGAAGCTGGGAGGGGGCACAGCCAGGACAGCTGACCCAGACTGGCCAAGGGGCTATTCCATACCGTATGATGTCATGCTCAGTATATAAACTGGGGAGAGTTGGCCGGGGGGCAGCAATCACTGCTCAGGAAAGTGCTGGGCATCGGTCAGTGGCTGGTGAGCCAATTGTATAGTGTATCACTTGCTTTGTATATTATTATATTATTATTATTGTATTATTATTATCATTATTATCATTATTACTATTACTACTATTCTATTTCATTTTACTTCAATTATTGAACTGTTCTTGTCTCAACCCACGAGTTTTCTGACTTTCACCCTTCTAATTCTCTCCCCCATCCCACTGGGGTGGGGGGAGCGAGCGAGTGGCTGTATGGTGCTTAGTTGCTGGCTGGGGTTAAACCACGACACTTATCTAGAAGCCTCTCCAGTTGCATCTTGTAAACCTCCAGTGATGGGGACTCTACCATGTCCCTGGAGAAGTTGCTCCAGTGAATGATTGTTCTCATTGTAAAAACTTTCTTTCTTATATCAAGCTAAAACCCATCCTGGTGCAACTTGTACCCATTGCCCCTTGTCCTCTCCATGTGGCTCCTTGTGAAGAGAGAGCCTCTGTCCTCTTTGTAGCCTCTCTTTAAGTACTGGAAGCCTGTGATGAGGTCCTGCCGAGCCTTCTCTTCTCCAGTGTGAAAAGACCTAATGCCTGCAGTCTTTCCTCATGAGGCAGGCTCTCCAGCTCTTTCATCATCTTTGTGGCTCTCCTTTGGACCCTCTCCAGCCTGTCCGTGTCTTTTTTGAATTGTAGGAACCAGAACCGGACATGTTACTCCAGCTACAGCCTCACAAGTGCTGAATAGAGGAGGATGATAACGTCTAGTAATGTCTGCTAGTAACGTCCCTGCGAATGCAGCCCAGGATCCGGTTTGCCTTTGTTGCTGCAGCAACACACTGCTGACTCATGTTCAGCTTCCTGTCCACCAGGATCCCTGGGTCCCTTTCAGCAAGGTTGTATGGTAGCAGGTCACAAAAAGCTGCCATGGTACTTCAAAAAGATAAAATAAAGTTAGTTCCAATTTAGTAAATTTCATTAATAATCTAGTGATAAATTCCTTCTTAAACTATATAGTAAGGTCCAAAGGTATATTAATTCATTGGTGTTCTTATGTAATATAACCTTTCTAATTCAAACTTAGTTCAATTGCAGATTAAGGAATGTTGTCAGGTTTTCTACATATAAGCAAGATTTCAGGTTTTCTAGATTAACACATGATGGAAGGCACTTTATTAACTTAGAACATTCATTGAAAGTTTTGTATTAATTTTCAAAATTATTGTCTGTACATATATTGATATTCCCTGAAATCCTACCAGAAGAAAATTTATAAAATTACTCTGCTACTATGTATGTGTCAAGACCTAAACATCTGTGTTCTCAGTGTGAGAAATGGTGAAATCTATAGTTTGGGATTTTCAAAGCTAATAGGAAAAAAATTCCACAAAATCATGAATTTAGGAAGTGGGCTGAGTGGCTGTCTATTCTGACTGACCTTATAAATACCAGCCATAATGCATAACTTTTATATTTAGCTCTATTTTGTAACTGAGTGCTATTCTAACTCTATTTCTGAAATATTGCTATACTTTAGTTTCCACACAGAAGTTAAAAAATTATTTCAGTCAATAAAGGCAGATGTAAGTTTTACCACTCAAACAGCTACAAGTTATTTGCTTCCTGTCCTATTTACAGCCACTGTCCAGAAAACCTACACCAAAAAATTCTACCAGAGATCCATACAAGATATCCTCCAGTCATATCACACATAAGTAGAATTTCTCTGCACTTGACTGAGCCTAATGTGTTCCAGAATCTGCATTCACATATTTTGATTTCAATAGAAAGCATTTAATGCTCCTAAGCCGGTAAAAAAAAATAAAAAAAAATCCAAAATTCTTATACTCTCTTTTTAATTTTTTTTCTTCCTTGATACATTTGCACAGTTTTAACTCAGACTGGAACAACTGATTGATGATTAGATGGCAGTGACCCAAGACAACACTTACCTTGGCAGCATTAGGAGTAATACACGAAAATTATTTTCACAGGGCTGAAGTGTTCTTAACCAATTTTGACAATGCGTTAGGCTCGGGCAGGTTTTTCTTCAATATCAGGCAAGATTTTTGCCCCTGTTTCTCTGCGGCAGTGAGACAAATTCTGATTTCACTTAGAGAACTCAAGTATTGCTTCATTGAAAGAGGGAAAGCTAAAATAGCTTAGTGGAAAGATGAATTGTGGCTACAGTTTTCAAAGCCAAAAAAGCAATCTAAAATGAAAGAATTGTAATTGCCCGACTGAGTTGCTTCAGGCACATATATTTGTGGGGTTTTATACCTTCTGCAACTTCTTCATTAAATACATGCATAGCATTGCATTGACCAAAATAGAATGTCTGGAGTTTGAAACATGTCATTTGTTTTAGTGTACTTGCCTATAAAAAGCTATTTAGTAGTAGCTTCTTTTTTCAGACCTTTAAACTACAATCTGTACAGATCCATGGTGTCCCATTGACTCCATCACTAGGGAATATGTTCTGGTACTACCTGAAGACAGTTGAGAAGTATTTTTCCTAAATTGTGTGTGGCAGTATTATTATTAAAATTATTGTAAGTGAAACCAAAATGTGCTGGTGTAAAGAGAACAGTTTTTCTATTAACAGCAGTAATTCTAATTTACAGAAAACCTTTTACTTTCATATATTACACAGCATTCACTATGGTTCACTGAGGTTATCAGACAACTGTGTTTCAATTATCATGTTTCAAGTGCATTTAAGAGTCCAGACAAAGATCTGAGTATAGGTACTGAACACACACAAAGAAATACAGAGTTTCTGATCCAAGGAACTTACAAACTGTAAGGAAGAGAGAGAAAAAGGGAACCGAGAGGGGCAGATCCAAGAATAACACCAGGTCCCCAATACCAGACTCTGTTAATTTTGCTCCTGTCAAAAAATTAGCTGTGAACTGCAACCTGTAAAATCTATCCATCCTGCTAATACATAGAAGCATATACATTTAGGAAACAGAATACCGTTTATACACTTATATTTTTGGTAGTGATGGCTTTTTATTACCCACCTTTGTACTTAATGGAGTTTTCTTCTTTTTATCATACTCAATCCTTGATTTTCTCAAAGACAGATTTGGTGGTAGGAATTCGAGTTCTCTTTGTTGCTTAATGATCTGTTCTCTGTACCTTCAAAAAAACCCCACTTACATCAGAAACGTCAAGGTTCCTCAAAAGTTTGGTTGATGATAATAAGACATACAATAATTTATATAACTGCACTCCAATCAAGCTCCTCTTTGAAAGACCCCTTGCAGCAAACAGTCTTTTCAGTTATCATAAAAATAAAAACCTGACTCTCTCTCGCACCTAACATTCCACTGCAAGCAGAGATAATGAAAATAAGACCTTCCATCTTTAGCAAATTCTGGCATTTTGAATAATGCTTCAAAAAAGAAAAAAATCTAGCCAATATATCAGGCTTTCATATTGTATGAAACACTTCAGCAAAAGAACATGTTTCAAAGGTAAACTATGTCAAATCACTTTCAGGACCGAAGCTATGGGTTGCTTTTTTCCTAGAAAATAAACATCTAGCACAAATTATCCATTGTTTTGGATCTTTAAGGACATACACATTGCATACTGGTTTATGTCAAGCACTAAGACTTTATTCTTTTTCTCCTGGTGTAACTATGTCATATACATAACAATGATTTATTATGTTGTATTCTAGAATACTTAGAATACTTTTTTAGCTTTGAAAAAATCCTCATGGATTTATAGACACTAACTGTGACAGCACAGGTCAGGTTTATCTTCATCAGTTTCATAAACTGATAGGTTTATGTTACTCATAAAATAAGTTTCCACATTGGCACAGAGAAGACAGCAAATTCAATATTCCTGAAAAAGTTTTCTCATTTCCAGATGATGCTGGCAATCTTGCCATTACATTTCCAGACATAACTCTCAGTAATGTTGTTGCTAAGTCTCCCTCCGTTGTACAACCTTTCCAAGTACAATAGATCCGAAATAAGTTGCTGGAAACTGAGCCTGTTCCACTTCGCGATAGATAACCCAGCCCAGAGATCTGTTAATTCCTTTCTTCTTCCTTCATGAAGACTCTTATTCACATTGTCTACATCTACTGTGTAACTCAGGGGTGTCCTGGAGGCAGGGTTTGAGACCAAAGTTACTGTATCACTTACTTTCCAGAGATTTCAAGGACAGCTGAGCAGGTCTCTTCTGCAGCAGAAAACTTCACCTGGCATGTGGGAGCCCACTTTAGGCTGCAGGAACCCCCTGCATCCATGGGTCTTGCTGGCCACCTTCATGCAGTACAAGCACTTGTATGCTAGTGAGACATACTGGAGAGACAAGTGTCCATCCCACTCGAAACCTACCTTTGAAACAAACATAATTGTAGAAAGACAACATATTAAACAAATTTCTGTACAATAGCTGTTGTAATATGTTCCTTAAAAACCCAAAGTAAGAACATTTGTTTTAGTTTAATGTATAGTATTTACTCAGAAAGTTGAAATGTCTTGATCTTTCTGGTTAAAGATGCAAATTTTTATGTGTTTGGGGATTTCATTTTTATTTTTATGTAACGTTTTTTATATATTTTAAACTGATCAAGAGAGAAATGGGAAATTTTAGACCTACTTAATCGTATGAAAATTCCCAGTGGATTTCCACTATGTTTTCTAGCACAGATATTTCTATAATTGTAATGTATCAAGAGAATTTTGTGTTAAATTGGCCTCAAAATTTCTCATTTCTACTTGTGGAGAGGTAGATACAAACTGGCCCAAGGGGGCAGGCATTTGGGAAACTACTCCATCTATTTTAAACACTGACTTTTCCCAGCACAGTTATCTAGCTCCTCAGCTACCTTAAACTATCAGGATAGGGAAGTCTATATTGGAAATTATATATATGTATCTCATATACATACTTACATAGATACACACAGAAACACAGTTGATTTCCAGAGCGGAAGCAGTCAACCAAAATATCCTTGATTTTAATGACTCTGCCACTTCAGATCAGAAGTATTCATCACTAGTCTGCCTGGGGCTTTAGAGGAGGCTACAATAACAGCACACAGAAGTCTGGTTGTAGCTCTATTTTGGAAAAACGAATACCTGTTATACCTTGTATGATAAATAGTGTAACTATACAAGTACAGTTGGGACCTTCCAAAAATGCAAGGAATATATGACAAGTTACCTACTTTTACACTTAATTTGTAGAGATAATAGGAAGTGGTTTAGTCATGCTAACACACCCACTTTTGGACAAACTTGCAAATTGACCCCTTCACTTGTTTTTATTCATGATCCTCCCTCTCCTCATTTCATAGAATCATAGAATCATTAAGGTTGGAAAAGAACTCTCAGATCATCGAGTCTACCCATTAACCTAACTGCCAGGTCCACCTCTAAACCATGTCCCTAAGCACCACATCAACACATTTTTTGAACACTTCCAGGGACTCTGATTGCACCACCTCCCTGGGCAGTCTATTCCAACGCCTAACTACTCTCTCCATGAAGAAATTTTTCCTAATATCTAATCTAAATCTCCCCTGGCACAACTTGAGCCCATTTCCTCTCATCCTGTTGCTTGCTACCTGGGAGAAGAGACCAAACCCCACCTCGCTACAACCTCCTTTCAGGTAGTTGTAGAGAGTGTTATGGTCTCCCCTCAGCCTCCTCTTCTCCAAACTAAACAACCCCAGCTCCTTCAGCCGCTCCTCATAAGACTTGTTCTCTAGACCCTTCACCAGTTTCCTTGCCCTTCTTTGGACACTCTCTAGCACCTCAATGTCCTTCTTGTAGTGAGGGGCCCAAAACTGAACACAGTATTCGAGGTGTGGCCTGATCAGTGCTGAGTAGAGGGGCACTATCACCTCCCTGGTCCTGCTGCCCACACTATTTCTGATACGAGCCAGCATACCACTGGCCGCCTTGGCCACCTTGAGCACGCTGCTGGCTCATGTTCAGCCAGCTGTCAAACAGCACCCCTAGGTCCTTTTCCACCAAGCAGCTCTGCAGCCACTCTTCCCCAAGCCTGTAGCGTTGAATTTTATTTGACAGAGCCTGCAAATCTTCATTTTAAAAAAACAATTATTATTTAACTGTTATTGCAGTTAAATAACAATCATTACCTTTATCTGTTCAACCATCAATGGAAATTTTATCAGCACAGTAGTTCAAATTATGCTGCATTGTCTTAAAGGGTTTGAGAAAATAAACCAGAAAATATTTGTATTGGTCTTCAGAAACATTGACAAACCATGGTTAAAAAAAAAAAAAAAGACTGACTGTGGGGCTGCAGATATTAACTTTATTAAAGACTGCTTCCCCTGAAGTTAGTTTATATTTAAAATTTCTTAGTTAAATGGGATCAATTTTATAAATTATTTGTAGTTTAAAATGTCTGAATTATGGTAGCAACTCAATAAAACTTAAAATATTGCTGTCATCCTGTTTACTGGACTGATATTCACAGGTAACTGCAGTATGAACACTGAGGCATTACTGTATGCTTATAATACTAAAGAAATGATATTCCTCTCAGTTTTAATACAGACCCTGTTTGTAAAAAGATTCTACTGGAGGTATAGGAAAAATCTTCATCTTAAATTCTGGCCATGTTTACTATGTGGTAGGCACTGAACAAAGATATGAATAATATACTTCATGTGTTTTATTGTCTAAACAAGCCAAACAAAACATAAATGAAAAAAACAGGCAAGGACAGAGCGGATTAGGCAGCAAGTGTGCTTTTAATAAAGCTTTTCCAACTCTTGATGCCTTTGTGACACTGCTGGGTGGGTGATGATGTATCCTGGTGGTGGGATGGGGCCTCATCCTGGCAGGATCTCTGTTTCTGCTGTGCTGGTGTGTGTGCAGTGCTTTGAAAGAGATGTTTCTGAATGGTGATGAGGGGGTGCAGAAGGTTCATTTTCCTCCTGTGCCTGCCTTAGCTGCACCTCTAGCTCTCGGAGCTGCTGCTCTGCGTTGGCTCATGCCTGAGCCTCACGCTGGTGATGCCGCCAGAGCAGCCAGAGCCCTGGTCTGCACTCATGGAGCTTGTCCCCTGTTCCGAGGGTGCCTCACTTGAAGAGCATGATATCCACCTCCCTGAAATTGCAATGTGGTCAGCCTCCCAGGACTTGGTTGGCCTTGAGCTCTCCAGGCACCCGTTTCAAGTTCCCCATGGCACAAGAATCATAGAATCATAGAATCATAAAATGTCCTGAGTTGGAAGGGACCCAAAAGGATCATTGAGTCCAGCTCCTGTCCCTGCATAGGGCAACCCCAAAATTCACACCATATGTCTGAGGGTGTTGTCCAAATGCTTCTTAAATATTGCCAGGCTTGGTGCCATGACTACCTCCCTGGGGAGCCTGTTCCAGTGCTCCACCACCCTCTGGGTGAAGAACCTTTCCTAATGTCCAACCTAAACCTGCCCTGGCATATCTTCCTGCCATTCCCTCGGGTTCAAAGCAGCGGGCAGCTGTGTATAACAATGGCCACTGGATGTGATCAGCCGAAAATCTGCCCAGATCCCATGTGTCATTAGTCATCTTCTACCTCCTCCTCCTCCTTTTGTTGTGCATAATATATCCCCTCCATGGGTCCTACACTTAATTCTGTTGTCAAGCAGATGGGTATGACTGCAATTAAACTATTAATTGTTTTTCCAATAATAGTGTATAAACTAACAGAAAAAAAAATTATATATCTAAGAGCAAATCCTTCCCTGCCTTTTCCTTACTGAAACACTAAGGAAGTGCAAGGAGACAGGAAACAACTCCTACATCTGAGTCAGTGTCATCAGCCCTGTGCAACTTCAAAGACAGAAAATTTTTGAGACATAGCTAGTATGTAATAGCTATGCTAAAGACACCTAAGGGCCCATCACCATTTGATTACCTTGCCTCTCTTCTGAATTTACAAAATGTTAGGCACTGGAAAATGTCTGATCCACATTCATTAAACACATCACCCAAAATTTGTGTAAATTAGCAAGAATTTTGCAGTAACTTTTAACAGAAACAGGATTTCAATAAACACCTGTGCTCAGCAGTAATGCAAAAGTTAAGAAAAATGTCACACAAGTACAGCTACAGGACCTAAGAGAACTTTGATTACAGTTAATTTGACAAAGGAGTTGTGACAGAATATGGATTGCTTAAGAAGGAGTCTGGTTTTTTGCTCCTTGTGATATTGGTATGTTATAAATTGCCTTGCCTGGCTATTATCTAATTTTTCTTTCAGTTTATTAACTTGGCAGAAGTTTTCAGGAACTAATGGACCTGCTTAAGACAAACAAATAACACAGGCAGGACTCTAGCCTCTTATCTGCCACAGGTCAGAGGGACTAAATTGCAGCGTCTCCCTGCCAGATGCCATTGAAGATTCACAGCTCTGAGAAACTCAGTTCCTCACTGGGGATTTGGGAAGGACCTTCTTTACACTCTTCTCGGAGACATGCTACTGACAGCAGAATAACCAGTGGAGAGGATTGCTACAGAGGAGATTCCTACAGTAAACTCAAGTCAGTTAAAGCACTTGCAACATAATATTGGTAATTGCTGCAAGGTACCTAACAAGTAGACCTTAAAAGAAGGAAAGCAGTCAAAAGGAAAACAGTTTTAAAAGAACAAATGTTAGATAGGACCTTACCTCATTTTTTTCTTTCCAGTATGAGTTATTCACCTCTCTGCCACTTGCTTTTTAGGAAATTTTCACCATAATCTGCATAACCTACAGTAGTTAGGAAATAAGAAAAGCTGGTTGCCAAATTCTTTAAAAAGTCTGTGCCAAGTAATCTGGGTCAGCAAGTTTCTTCTTTCCCACTGTCCCACTACCCTCTCTCTCCCACTGGAGAGAATAGGATTCATACATCTTATCTGGTTCTATCCTACAGATTTTTCCCACCAAAAGTTATCTATAGCACTATTGCCATTTATCTTGACCAAGTGACCAAACAGACTGTAATGAATGGAAATTGCCCACCAGTCACAGCAGTTCTTTCTGTCCCTGTACCCACCAGGTGCAACCCCAGCATCCCATGGATGCTGCTCTCACACTTGTTGTTGTTCATACAGTTTCCCATAGCACCAGTGGTACTCTGCCCCCTGTCCCTCCCACAAGTTGCAGTCTCCTGGCTTGTCTTTGCTGCATATATTTTGGATCAGATGTCAAATCTAAATAGCTTTTTGCTCTTCCACTATCTGGCTATGTTTTGATATTCTTTCCCTTCTTTTTCTGTGTTTGCAGAGATTGCTGGAGGATGCAACAGTCAGAAGTAGACATCTACACAAAAGGGAAAGAGAGTAATTAAAACTTCCCAGTTGGGGAATCCAAATTGTAAGAAAAATTAAAAAATAAAATAACAAAGAGAAGATGAAATGCTACTAAGATTCTTTCTTCTAGTTTTCTCTAAAAGTTCAAAGATGATTTGCAATGTAACCCTCAAATAAAGACTGTATCTCTTGGTGATTGTCCAGGGAAAACAATTACATTCTGAGTACAAAAACCTGAGTATCAGGGCTTCAGAGATGTTTTGATTTGAATCTGTAGCATTGCTAAAAGAGGATAAAAAAATACACCCGGGGAGATAACAGTATCCAGAGTATATTCAGATTTATTTGCAAGCTAAGAAACAATGCAACAAAACTGATGTTCAGCTTTACGCTGTCTGGAAAATCAGAACTGATTATCTTTCCGAGTGTTATTTAAGCTCCAGGAAACATTTTCCAGTAAAAAAGTAGTCAGAACAAGTATATACATATTGTAAACAAACCTCAAAAGAACAGAATATGGGCGAATTTATTACAGACTTTTAGGGAGAAAAAACCTCCAAACCCAAAACCCAGAAACCCTCCAAGCAACATATTCTTTTTCGATGAACAAATTCATTATCTTAGTATGAACTTTAAACATCATATAAGCAGGAAAAGTTTAATTAAAATTAAGGAATAAACCCTGTATATTAAACAAAACAAAGTACTCAAATACATGCATTTATTTTTTGGCTCTAAACCTTTCTGTTTGTATGCAACTTGAACCAAGATCAAGAAACTTCTATAGACAGTAGGCAAAAAATATGCATCTAAGCATTTGCCCAGTTTTGGTCTAACACCACTTAACTTACTTATTTTGGAAAGAAGCCCAAAAGAGGAGAGAATCTGCCTGTAATGAAGTGCCAGATTGAGTTTAAAGTCCAGAAAAGTAAGAAAAGATGCAGGGCAATGGAAGATTGTGACAGGGTGCTGCTTGCTACACATGACACAGCTTTGACCCAGAGATAACGCCCAAAGTTAAGCAGTCAACTCTAATATTCATATCAATCCACTGATATCCTTTTAGACACTAGCAGGAAAAACACGATTTAGGGTAGGTGTTATCAGCAGTTGTTTTTAAGAAGTGGAATGAAAACACTTACATGTTCCATATTCAGGGACAAATTCAGGCCCCAATCTTGCATCAAACAAGTTTTCCTAGGTAATTTGTTTCAGGTTCTTATGTACATAATGAGACTGAATCCTTTCTAAAAACATTTTTTAAAATAAATGAATATTAATAAAATGTTTTTCCACTGTATGTTATTAATGATGTTAAAATGTAAAAAGCTACATAACTATGAACGCATAAAGCATAAAATATTTTGGAAGATACTAAAAATAATGCTACATTTGTTAAACTACCACTGATGCTTAGAAGCACCCCAAATGGCCCAGTACCTGAGTTTCATACATTAACAGGGTGTATATGTAAAACCTGACAGCCCATATCTCAAAGATTCTGCAGTATTAATTCTGTGGGATATATCTGCTCAAGATACGGAAATTTTATATAAATATGTCTGCCTCTGTGACTGACATGCTAATGTGTGGAATCTGTCAAATCATTTTAAAATAGTTTGGAAAACATTTTTTTTTCTTTTTTCCCCCAGTAGAGAATTCATCTACTTGAATTTTGCACTCAGAATCATGAAAAAAACTTCAGCAACATCAGTCAGCTGCATAGTTTTGGAAAGGTCATATTTTCATGGACTGCAGTCTTTCAAAATGGATTGGACTAATACCAACGGAATGGGTGACAGCACTTATTAAGTCCACTGTCTTGGGTGAAATCCAGCCTGTTCTGCCAGCTTGTTTCACAATGACATCCTTGCTTTCAGGGCACTGATATAAAGTCTTAACTACCGAGTGTGATATGAAGCATTTTTTATATTAGAATGTATTTTCTTTTTATCTTACAACAAAAGTTAATTAGAGTATTTGTTTCCCTATATTTTAGATATAATTATATATCTAGATTGCTGTTCCATTTAGCTGACAGATATTATTATATAGATTACAGAGGTTACTAACATTTCAGTGAAAATTTAAACAAATTTAAACACAGAGTTTGTATTCGTAATTGGTATTTTATTTGTTTATTTATTTACAAAGGAAAGAAAGTTGGTTGATTTAGAGGAACCAGAACTGAAAGTTCACAAAATGAGTGAAAATGAAGAATAATTAGCACAAGATATTCAATAAAGAGATTGCTTTCCATTTGTTAGTTTAGGTATTTCACTTAACTACTGTTTTGTTTCTGAGAAAACTGGAAGAATCTGACACTACCCAAACACTTTTATTAAAAATTTAAAGTAGCTGACTTAGACCAGATTCAGTATTTACTCCTGAACTTCTATGGGAAGACCCCATAGAAAGACCTAAATGATTACAGCACTTCCACAAAACTGTGAAAATGAAGCATTACTCATCAGATGCATCCCTCTAAAGAAACACAATATCAGAGGCTTAAAAAACCTGAGCATCTCAACGCATGTCTATTGCAATCCCTGACTGGGATCCAGAAGGCAGGCCTCCAAAGGACTCAATCTTGTTGGTATTCCAGGCCATGACTAGCCCACAGAAACAAAATCAAGGCTAATTCTCCTACTGAGGGCGCGAATAGTAATTATCTTATAGAGACAGAAATGTTTCATTTAGACATCTCTGGTTTAATGAAACGTTGCCATATGCAATGCCTTTTTCTGATAGATTAAGACTGTGAGCCAAATCTCCTCTCTCTCAGGTTATAAAACCATCAGGATTCAAAAATCATACTGAATCTTGATGATGACTCCTGGCTCCGTGAAAGCTGTACTCTTTGTGTCTCAGTTGTATTGTTTTGAGAGGGGTATATAGAAAAACGTCTTCAGTCTATTACTTCAGTATTGCTTTGGGAGGTCTCAATGTGAAGTAACTAAAAAGTGTCTCTTTCTTCCTTACTATTGTATAAAAGGCCAGACAATTACAGCTTCTCCATGACATATATTAGGGATTTTGGTCCCTCCTTCTCCTCCCCAGTGAAATTACTCATGCATCTTCCTCAGAAATATGTTTGCAGATATTTATTACTAGGAGAGACCCCTGCCATCTCCACCTTGTAAATCCGACAGGCAGAATAGCCATCCTAAGTCCTGAGCACACAGTGTGTCCATTCAGCTAGCACCAAGTTACCTGCGCTCTGCTGAAGGGCAGGCTCCTGGCTCCTGATTAGGGTGCTGCAAGTTTATATCTCATTTGATTACCCCCAACATCCTCCTGCAAAAATGCAAGGAAAGCCCAAATATCTTGCCCAATAGTCATGGTATTTGGTCTAGCCTCAAGTTTCTGCCTAGCCTGTTCCTGTAACTGGAACGGTAGACCTTCTCAAATGACTCTGCTCATTTCTGAATACTATCATCTCCCACCACGACTTTCTTCTGCCTTCATATGTTTTGAAGGGCAGAAAATAATAAACGGTAGCCTTCAGTCTACCGAGTGGGTCCTTCAATCTACAAATCCCATTTAAGAACAGGTGAATTTATCAAAACTGTGTCTCAAGTTTCCAGAGGTGAAAAATTTAATTAAGAAAAATTAATACTAAACTTTCAAAACTTGCTGCCTGTCCAAGTTCTTCAGTGCCTCCAAGATGATTCTCTCTACCAAAAATGTGCATGATCAGGATTTTGTGAATATACTCTGATTATTAATGCAGATGCGTTTAAGACAATAAACTTTAAAATTAATGCTTCAAAAAGGCAAATTTAAATGAGGAATTCAGTCAGCCAGTTTGGCACAAAAAATTGACAAGCAAAAATTTCTTCTTTCACCCCAAGGAGCTTCAGTTACACCTGAAGCACATCAAACAACAAAGGTGTCTTCATAGGCAAGCGTGAATAGACACGTTTTTTTCTATAGCTATAAGTTAAATTTGCCAAATGCATGTTATTTCTGAGAAACTACACAGGTCAGTTCTGCATCCAGGCAAATAAATGGCACCAAGGAATCAGATGCTTAAGCACTGTTCAACATTGACAGTGATATTTATTGTCAACTCAGGACACCAGCAGGGTGAATGGACATCTGGAGGCATCTCTCTGTACAGGCAGACAAGGGTGGTGAAATGGAGGGAAAAGGGCAGCTATGGTGAAGTGAAGGAGCGATGACTGGAAAATATTTTTGAAAAAGAATTTGAAGAAATGGAAAGAGGGAATCTGGTGTGTATGTCAGGAAAGATATTACTAACATGTTCTGTAACCTCAGCTGTCCAAAACAAGTACTTGTCAAATAGATAGTAATATGGCTGTTGCTAACAGGCAGCTGCAAAAGCAGAGTGTTTTTAATTTTAGCTAAGCTAACCACACTTTCAGTCAAAAAGACAAATCTCCACATCTCATCTGAAAGTATTTAGCAATGTCAGTGCTTCTAACATACCCTGATTTATAACAGAGAACTGAAATATTTTCAGTGCATTATGGAAGAAAGAAATATGTTACAGAAACACTTTTAAATGTATTAGGACCATGCAAATATCACATGCAGCCACAGCACATAAAATCTAGGATACCAAGCAGACTAAAAATTGCTTATTGAATACTTACCACTCCAGAGGAAAAATAAATACTAATAATTAAATACAGAAATAAGTAAGTAAAAGTGTGCATCCCTGCTATACAACTTCTCTTTAACTCTTGTTCTTAGATGTCATTTAGAGAAGTGCTTAAGTCTTCAGAGTAACAGGCTGGTCTAGGATTCAAAACGTAGTATTAAATTACACAGGACTTCTACAGCTTTGTTCAGATCACTTTGTCACTTGTGTATCTCTTTTTACTTTTCTTCCACATTAGGCCTGTCTTTTCTGCTTATGTTATAATCTCTTCATGACAGATGACATGTTTGTTCACATTTGGGATCTGGCACAATGGGGCTGTAATCTCTACTGCATTACATGTAATACAAATAACAATTTCAACCCTATCTTTTCTATTTACTTTTTCCTGTATAATCACACTTGATTGAAATCCTGCTAGCAAAAATATTGACTCAGACAAATAATGTCTTCATTTTGCCACTCGTTCCTTCTTCCCTCACTGTCTGTGGCCATTTGACTGACATTTAAACAAAAAACACAACCACCCCATACACACAACTACAAGCAGATGCCTTTCCACTTTGTTGTCTTTTGTTGTCTTTTCCTTTCTTCCCTTGTCAACAGTAGTCACTCCTTTGATATATGATAATGTGAGGTAATTTATGCCCTTATCTCATTCTGAAGACACAACTCCACTACTTTTGGATTTCTTCCTGTTCTGCCCACTTGCTCACAGGCTGCCCTATAGCTTTCAAGGCTGCAGTCAATATTACCCTATAAAGGGTTCATTCAGGGACTCTGGCACTCCAGTTGTCCAGCTATTTCCCTTTCTACACTTTCCTGTGATGAAATACATCATATGTACTTGTTGTTGTTCTTTTTTCCTTCTGGAACCACATTATTGGTGGTAGTTCAGGAGTCTTTATGTTTATTTGTATTTGTTGGTGGTTTTTTTTTTTTCTTTTCTATTTAACTCATTTGTGCCTCCATTTTATAATAAATTTCTTTTGACAAAGGGACAGATTAAACAAATGATGTTATCCTTCTACTCTGAAGCAGAATATACAGCTTAGTGCAGTTCATAAATTTATGATCAGAAAATAAGGTAAAATAAACTCAAGAAATGCACTTGTAGTCATAATAAAACCTCATTCAGACTTCAGTCTTTCCTGTCCTCTTTTCTTGTCTCTGCTGATGTTCATCTCAGCTTATTGGTTTTCCTACACTCTTGGTGTTACATAAATCTTTCGTAATGATTCAGTACAGGAAAGACATGGACCTGTTTGAGGGAATCCAGAGGAGGACCATAAAAATGATCAGAGAGATTATGAGGAAAGGCTGAGAGAGTTGGAGTTGTTCAGCCTGGAGAGGAGAAAGCTCCAGGGAGACCTTATTGCAGCCCTTCAGTACTTAAAGGGGGCCTACAAGAAAGATGGGAACAGACTTTTTAGTAGGGCCTATTGCAATAGGACAAGGGGTAATGGTTTAAACTAAAAGAGGGTAGATTCAGAACAGATATAAGGAAGAAATTCTTTATGATGAGGGTGGTAAAACACTGGAACAGGTTGCCCAGAGAGGTGGTAGGTGCCCCATCTCTGGAAACATTCAAGGTCAGGTAGGATGAGGCTCTGAGCAACTTGGTCTAGTTGAAGATGTCCCTGCTCATTGCAGGGGGGTTGGACTAGATGACCTTTAAAGGGCTTTTCCAACAGTGAAGCACTCGGTAATTCCACATTGATTATGGTAAGCAGAACAGGCTGTTCAGCAATTTTGGGGACCAGGTATTCCAAGACATATAAAATTTGTTCAAGAAACCTATGGTAAATAAAACGGGGAAAAAAATTGCCTTTTTTCTCATGCTGGTAATTTAGTCATAAACAACAGAATGGTCTCATCATTAAGGCAATATTTTCTCGGAATTTTCCTCACAGTCATCTTCTTCCATACCGATACTTTTTTGAGAGGTAGGGTGAGGTAAGTAACATTTTTATTTCAAAAAGGGATGAAATTACAAAGTTCTTTGAAGAAACATCTTACCTGTGGAGGTAGTCCTTTTTCCTTCATCATCCAAATACTTGCCTTGCTTCAAAGACTGTATTACTATGTGCAAACACAAGCAGGTTGACACCGAACATGCTATCTTACATCAGGCATTTCCTAAGCTTGAAAAAGCTCTTTCTTGCCTAACATACCTTTAGTATTTTTGCACTGAACTCAAAGCAAGCTATATGAAAATTTAAAAATTGTAAGTGTAGAAATATTTCTGATAACCTGGAAAATAAACACATACACTTAGCATCTTAAAAATATAGAAAGGAATGATCTTATAAAAAAAAAAAACAAACACATTCTTTACAATATTGAATCATCTTAAGAAATGATAGCTAGCATTAAGCTTCCATAAACTTGCAGCAGAGGGAAATTATCTCATGGAAAATAAATAAAGTGTATTTTTAAAGTTGAATATCAGAGGAGAAAATGTGTGACATTCAAAGGGTGACTTTGTTTTAGACTGATTCTGAGAGTGCAATGTTATTTGCTGAGGAAGCGTTATACTATATCTAGTTCTTGAAAAATTAGAGAAGAAATATATGACAGAAAATGTTGAAAATCTGACCTTTTTTATTTAGTAGTTCGAAATATACAATGACGTTATGTAAAAGAAATGTATCATTGGCATGACCACGAGACTATAATTCTTTTTAACATTGTCAATTGTTATGAAAAGTACTTTTATAAATATGCTTTCCTTCATGTTGGATTTGAGAGAGTGAATTTACAATTTGACTTTCCATGAACTCTTGTGCTTGATAAACTCAGATATATAAATGCTTCTAAAAAGCAGTTAAACAGAAGCACAAGCACATCTCAAGCAAATTAATTTAAGTATCGAAGTGAAAATTAATTGAATTCTCTCTACTGGTGAGAAATGGTCAAAGTCAAGGTCAGTATGTGTTTCAAATTCCCAGACTTCTATACTCATTCTTATTGCACTGTTTTAGTGCTTTTCATAACATGTAAAAACCAGTCATGTCATGAAAAATCATAATTAGAAAAATTGCTGAGCTGTACAATGTTACTATATAATTGATAGAATCATAGAATGGCTTGGGCTACAAGGGGCCTTAAAGATCACCTAACTCCAACCCCACTGCCATGGGCAGGGATGCCACCCACTAGACCAGGTTGCTCAAGGCCCCGTCCAACCTGGCCTTGAACACTGCCAGGGACGGGACATCCACAACCTCTCTGGGCAACCTGTTAGCTATTCTTCAAATTGTTGTCATGATAAAAAAATTAATTCAGACAAAAGAGTTTATCTCCATATTCTATCAACAAAGAAAAACATGAGGGAGAGTAAACCTCAGCTTTTTGAAGCCAGCTCACCCCTTTACCCAGCTTCACAAAGCAAACCAAAGAACAGTAAGGGAGATTTGCTCGAAAAATACACTGCTGATCTAAACTGATAAAACTAATGCAGGTGCTGCCAGAAAGAGCTTCTTTAAGAGAAAGGGACTGCAAAGATTTCACTGTGATGTGGGAACCCATTTGGTTGATCGAAACCAAGCCAAGAAGCAAAGACTTGCCTTCAAGGGCAGAAAGAACTTGAGCAGTGCTGTATATAAACCCACACCTTTTTTATTCATGCCAGACCTCGTCACTCTGAGTTTTAAAAAGCTTAATTATTCTAAGTAATTTTAAAAGCCTTTTGGCCTTTTTTGAGGAGCTTTCTGTAGGAGAGATCTAAGCAAACCGACCTCAAATCTCTGACTGTCTGTCCATCCCATACCATTTACACTGGTAGCTGTTACTGGTGTCAGACAGAGGGAGGCAGCCGAAGGTTTGAATACTGAAAATGTCTGGTTGCAATACCTATTACTGGGAAAACCAACAAACTTCACCAAGTCTGCATATTTTACATTTATAATTTGATATAAAGAACTTTACTGCATTTGCATTTCTGTAAACTCAAGGGCATGATTTTATAAACACACAGGTTGAGTATCCAGAAATAGACACATGGGGCAGTTTTTTATAAAGCAGAACTCTCCCCCACCCCACATACACAAAGACCAGGTAGTGGGATAGAGCATTCCAATACATTTTAGAAGAGTCCTACTTCCCCTCATTTTTATCAGTTATAATAACACTTCCTATCAAAGTGTTGCAAATGGCAACAGAATAATGGTGTTAAATGTTGCCTCTATTAGTGTAGCCTGCCAGAAATGAGGTAGAAGGAAAAGATCTGGTATCGCAGTGGAAAAGATCTGGTATCGCAGTATGTGTTCTGCTGGCTTCCTTTGGGATGACTACAGGCAGTTCTTACAGCCTACGCCCGGACGAACCGCCCAGGCAGAGCAAATCCCTTTACTAGCCAGAATATGAAGAAACAAGCAATGTCTTGTAAAGGTTAGTAAGGTCGACTTTGTCTTCAACAGCCCTTCACTGTTGATGTAGTGTAAGATCTAAATTGAGTGTACACGCTGGCTGCACACAGGGGTCTGAAAATGGCTAGTGGGAATGTACAGCTAGATATAACTGTCGTGATATTATCCCATCCTCTATACACTGTCTTCTATCCACAATAAAAGACTGTCCTTTCACAGACATTGTTTCAGCAATGATGGACTTGTAGTCCTTTGTTTTGCCGATAAGTAAGGTATCATGTCCAGTGTGACCAGGAAACTGAGTGTCTCAAAATTTACACAGGACAAACACAGTTCATCATATTCCCACACAGAGAAAGGTAACACTACCACTAAGGACAAGACTACAAGACTTCAAAAGGGGGGGGGGGGGGGGGGAGGGCACGGAAATCAAAAGACAAAGCTAAATATTTTTCCCTAACTGTGGTTTCTTCAGGGGCCTTAGGTGAGAGAGTAGGGTCACAGCTGATGTCACTGCTTTTTAATTTGAATGCACCCATCTCCACAGGCATTTCACCCACAGGTTGGAAATTTATTCTTTTAATCCTTCTTGGGAGCTTGTTTACAACAGTATTTGCTGTTTCTTTGTCTAAACTCATTTTATGTAATTTTGTCCATTTTTCTTGAAAGCAATGATGTCAGTGTGCATATTCCGAAAATGATTAAGAATCAAAGAGGATGTTTTACTCTTTTATACACAAATAAAGGGAAAAAATGCATGATTATCTGCAGCAAGGCTTTACTTTTCCTCATCTCAACATATAAGGGAGCCCAGAAAGGAGAAGAAAGCATACACATGCTTTATTTTTGGTTTGAAATTGTTAAATAACAATTAGCTTCTGTGCTTTACATGCTAATTATTCATTTGAAAAGCATATACTGAAAGATATCAAAACCAAATAGAGAAAAAAATGGGTTCCTATGGACACACCACCAAAAATCACTATGAAAAAAAGCAGCTATCTTGGGGCTAGGAGGAAAAAATCTGATCTATCAGAATTATAGCTATGCAGAAACAAAGCATACAGTGGCAAAATATTTATAAAAAAATAAAATCAGTGACAGCCACTTTTAAACATAATATATGTAAAAAAGTTGTCTCCTTGAAATGAACTATTTGTCACCTTGAAATGAACTAAAGGAGTAATACAATACATCATCAATAGAGCTAAACAAAACTTACCAAAATTTCTTTTTCTTCAGATGAAGAAAATAACAATACATAGTTACATAAAAAAATGCACAAGAATAGAAATATGGAGAAAAAATCATCAAAATGTACAAATACCTTGTATAGTAACAAAAATACTTCTTGTAGCAGTGGAAAATACCATAGCCCTTATTACAGCACAAATATCTGAAAGTTTAAAAACAGGCAGAAATAGAATCTCGAGAA
Organism: Nipponia nippon; assembly: GCF_047370975.1. NCBI lineage: Eukaryota > Metazoa > Chordata > Aves > Pelecaniformes > Threskiornithidae > Nipponia > Nipponia nippon. The sequence continues at coordinate 26,522,715 of NW_028262336.1, forward strand.
ATAAATAGGTCATTTAAGCTACTATCTCAGACTACAGTATAATTGAAAAGAGAAGCTATATTAGGTATTCTCCTCAAATATAAATTCTTCAGACTGAAACTTCTCACAAATTTTGTACAGTCTTGACTTCTCTATCAAACAGCCAAGTATTTATGTATGTGCTAATCTTTAACCACATGGGAATAGTCCAAGATTCAGTTTTTATTGTTCTCCCTCAATTCCTATTATTCAGACTTTTCGAAATATTTTGCTGACTGGTGACATCATCTTCTCTTTATAAAAAGTAACTTTGAACTACAAATAATAGAATATGCATATGTGTTGCAAAATAGGTCAAAGCATTTTCTCTGCTCCTTCTGCAATTCTAATGTCTCATACTAAAGTTGTGCACAGACTATAAGACTTTTTTCCTATGAAAAAAAGTGTCCATTTATTAAGTGTTGCCTCCACAATCAGAGACTAAATGTGAAAAGCTTGTAATGTTGTGTCTCTCATTTATTTCTGTCTCATCAAGATTATCTCTTTCTTCAAATGTTTGGAAACTGAATCTCAAGGACTGGAAAAAGCCCAGGATGTCTCTTCAACCAGTTTATAGCTATGAGACCACTTTTCATAATATTTTTGGATAACACTAACATTTTCTTAGTGTATGGCCTACCAATAGTCTTTGACTGGTTATCTGAACCCAGAAAAACCACCCCTTTTACATGATGGAAAAAAATGTAAGCAATTCCGAGTTCAGATTTTTTTAGATTTATGTGATTATGTTTCTACATTCCCCCCCCCCCCTTTTTTTCTAGGAATGGAAAACATCACTTAACATTTCATTGTGGTTTATTCTCCTAGAACATTCTAATATGATTACAAATGGAAATTGAGCATTAGTATTATTGCATTTTGTGCAGAATGCTCTGCTTTTTATCTCTTTCTCTTTGATATGTAATGTGGTTTTGGTGCTACTTACTGATTAGTACTACCATAACACTCCAGTCAGCATTAGAAGCTGTTGTACCCACACAATCATTCTCCTCTCCTTTAAACACTTCATAACAATTTTTCCCTTTGACTAAACAGTACATTAACTACTTTATGTAACGAACACTTTTAATGTGAATAAAATGTAATTAGAAATGTAAGCCACTGACCTTTCCTTACATACATATTTTCTTTTATTCTGGACATATTTTTAAATGATTATGCTCAACAGTTACTTAGACACTATCATGCAGCTGTGAGTTTACTACTTAATGGCACATTAAAAGTCTTCTCTGGCTGTTGCTCCTAGACTCGGTATAATATTTCCCAGTGCCATATGATTACCACATTGTATTCCTGGAGCCTCATTAAAAACTTTAATGGTAAGACATACAGATAAAATATTTTAGCAGAAATTCATACATTTATCTTACAGAGAAAGAGGCCAATACGCACATGTTCTTACAAATAAATGAAAAGTATTTTCCAGAAGACTACAAGCTATTTGTAACTGTGAAGAATAAAGACTTTATGAGGAAAATGCAAAGGGAAAAAAATAAGTGAGTTGCTTTTAATAATTAAAAGTCACATACTTTTTCGAATGCAAAAGTAACACATACTGCAATAATATCTTCCAAAATATAGCTCTATTAATTTCTCATTCTGGTCAATAACATTTAGTTTTGGCACTAACCAGCAGATCTCAAGGTCTTCCAGTTACTGACGTCAGACAAGTAAGTACCAGAAGGAGATTGACAAAGTCATTATCCTCTACCAGTCCTTCCTTCCTCTCAGAGGAACCTGAGAATTTACTGGTATGAACCATAGGGACTGCACCTTTAATTTTCCTTTCAAGGGAACTATGATCACAGGAACAATGAAAACTGATAAGTCCATCAGCCCTGAATGCCACGCAGCAGCTTGGCACCTAAAGGTCTCTCATAATAGGTGAAATCAAACACCTCTGCAAACCCTAAATGACTCTTTGAATGAATGTAGGACATACAGCCCTGGCTGAAGAATTAGTTTTCACAAATTATTTTTCCATCCCTGTTTTCTGCATCCTGATCTACAAGGGAAACCTACAACATACCTTCAAAAGACAGGTTTGGAAACCAGAAGTAATTCATGCTCTAGATACAAAAATCAGAGGTTAGGAAAGAATATGATTCTATAGCACATAAACATTTTTTACAACTCACCACCAGCTGACACTTCACTTTGAGGGTGGTAAAAGGGATATTTACCTATATCTCTTATTTACTAGAGACAGTAACTTTTCTACTTCACCTTTTGTAAACACCTCACTGAAAGTATTTATTAGCATACATAAGAAAACTCAGAAATTCTTTCAAACTTGGATTGAAGATATCAGTACTTGTACATTGGTCTGAATAAAATAATGTAGAGCTTTGGTTGCACCACTGTAAATGGAGCATCCATTCAAAGCATTGGATGTAGAGAGGAAATTCAGCATGCTAAGAACACCTAGGAAAGGATTTACAAATTTTATTTTCAAACTTCTGAATAAGGGCACAAGCCAATTTCAATGTTCATTTAAAATGACTCTAGAAATATTTTGTCTGTCTTCACTTTTGAAAACAGATGCTCATTAAAACACTTTTTTCCTTCTGTTACGCAGTGATGCTATAGCCTGTAATGATATGGTTTTTTCTACCTAATTTCTCTCAATACACAGCTTCTAGGAAGTACTATAAACTGTGATGAACTATAACCTGCCTTCTAGTTATCATTTAGAGATATTTTCTACCTCATAAACTGATTTCTGATTGTATTGTAGTTTTGAGTGTTATTTATATTGAAATAAAAGGTCAATGGTACAGATGACAAAGACCAAATAGTATGAGGTCACAAGTTTGTTACTGAAACCTGCCCTGTTTGCAATAAAACAGGTAACACATCTATGATTTCCAAATTTCAGTCATAAAAGTAATTTTCACTCACTGATACTGCAGTTAGGCCTTGGCTCTCACAGGAGGCTTTCCCCAGGTAGTTGTTTTAATTCCTTTTTTGCAACATAGGTCAAATAGCCATGGGGTAGATGGTCCCTGAGACACTGTATCACCATCATTTTCTGGGATTTCATTTGAGATTTAAAATATTTCTATGTACATTTTTTAATGGCAGAAACTTAAGTGCCTAGTGCCAGAATCATTCTGTGCAGTGTAAAAAAAATAGACCTATAATAACTGTCACTCATTCATCAACGTCAGAGTAAAAATGAACAATTACTGTACAACAAGGGAAGGTTTGCTCCTTTTGACTAAAGAAAGTCTTTGCAGCTCAGTTTCAGCTGGGGTAACTTGTTCATCAGTTATTTTGAAATCATAAAAAAAGAAATTAAAGATTAAATTACCAGTCCTTCATGCTGCACAGAATACATCCTGTGGCAAACATGAAAACAGTTGATTTCCTGTCATCTTTTCGCTTATTGGGGCCAGTGTGTACCAGTGTCCCTGGAGGGACACTTTGTGCAACATGGAAGCTACTGTGACCAGAATGGATCACCAATATAGGTGCAAAATTATATCTTCAGTGTAATTCTGCACATTCTGCACACTTGGCCCATGTTGACCTGCCAAGAGCCTTATTCAGCTTTTAAGGCGAACAGACTACAGGAACATGAGCCACTACAGCCACTACAAACACAAGAAGTGCTATTCCTTCATGAAATGCTGCAGGGTTTGTCTGCATCCTCCTCTTCACATAGAAACTATCACAAGTTGACAGTATCATGTTCATTCTATGATCTTTGAAAGGCCAAGTCTGAATTAATTATGAGAGGCTGAAGGACTAGGTCACTGTCCCTATTAACTTTAGGGACTTTATTGGAAACTTCTTTTTTGCAGTACGGCATACTGGTAAAGTATTCATTAAGTAGCAGAAAAATCCAATTCTAGCCTCATCCATTATTTTGTTTCATAGTTAGTTAGTTAATTGTTGTGTGCATTTTTTTTTTATACAGAGGTTCAAATGGTCCACTGTGCATATGTGCATGTTGAGAGAATATTATAATTAGAAATTAAACTCAACTGGTCTAACTTCAGGTACGTTTTTGCCTGCATCTTCCTAAGAGTCTTAGGACAAAGGGTAGTAAATTAGAAACTTCAAATAAGTAGTAGTTCATGAAATTCAACTCTTTTTATCACTAATGAAATGTCAATCCCCTGTGCTGCATCTGCCAGGAAAGCTGAAGTAAGAATACATAATGGCAGCAGGGAGTCAATGTTTTGTCAGTTAGGTTCATGCCATTATTGCAGTGAGAACTAAATATTAAAAACCAGCTACATCTTATTTACAAAACAGTTGCTCCCTGCTGAAATTTTAACATGTAAGCTTAATTTTGTAGAAAAAGTAATTTTCTATTCACATTTCATACTGCAATAGCACAATATTTTGCAATGGGTAACGCAGCATTCACTGTAGGAAAAATTCTATAATTACTCTATTAGTTGCATGACAATGAACCAGGGGAAATTGTAAGAAACTAACAACAAACTCCTTGCAAAATTTATACTTAGAAGTCCAACTGCTTAATTTAAATGTCTTTAAATTGCAAATTATTATTACTATTACTATTATTATTATTATGAAAACATATTCACCCAGGTCTTCAGATTCAGGTGATTCTTCTACTTCTTTCCATATTTTATATGATAAAAAAAGGAGACAATATTCTGATGGCTCTGAAAATAACTTTTTCCTCCATTCCACCCCTCGCCTGTGGGAATCACATATTTAAGAATTGTCATTAAAATACATATTCATCACACAATCTACAATCTTCACAAACTTCACTTACATCAACAAAAAGAATTCCCCCCACAAAAATCTAAATATCATCATCACAACACTGACAAAAGTGGACAATTTACACACAGTGCACCTTTCATCCCTTCACCACAATTACAACAAAAATTCCCCTCAATCATTTCACTCCTTGCTCTCTAGCAATGTTCAGTCCATGTTTTGCCCATTACCTCTCCCAGTTACTGTCCTTATCTTGAATTCCTTATGCCTCACCTTGGGTGCCAAAAAGGGATTGTGGTGGGTTGACCTTGGCTGGATGCCAGGTACCCATCAAAAAGCTCTCTCACTCTGTCTTCTCAATTGGATGGGGGGAGAAAAATACAACAAAAGCCTTGTGGGTTGAGATAAAGGCAGGGAGATGACTCACCAGTTACCTTCATAGGCAAAACAGGCTCAACTTGGTGAAATTATCTTAATTTATTACCAATCAAATCAGAGTAGGGTAATGAGAAATGAAACCAAATCTTAAAACATCTTCCACCCACCCCTCCCTTCTTCCCAGGCTCAACTTCACTCCCAATTTTCTCTACCTCCTCTCCCTGAGTGGCTCAGGGGGACAGGGAATGGGGGTTGTGGTCAGTTCATCACACGTTGTCTCTGCCTCCCCTTTCTCCTCACACTTGTCTCCTGCTCCAGCATGGGGTCCCTTCCATGGGAGACAGTCCTCCATGAACTTCTCCCACATGAGTCCTTCCGACAGGCTGCAGTTCTTCACAAACTGCTCCCATGTGGGTCCCTTCCACAGGGTCCTTCAGGAACAGACTGCTCCAGCATGGGTCCCCCACAGGGTCACAAGTCCTGCCAGGAGCCTGCTCCAGCGTGGTGTCCTCCACAGGCTGCAGGTGGATATCTGCTCCACTGTTAACCTCCATGGGCTGCAGGGGGACAGCCTGCCTCACCATGGTCTTCACCACGGGCTGCAGGGGAGTCTCTGCTCCTGCACCTGAAGCACCTTCCTCCCCTCCTTCTTCACTGACCTTGGTGTCTGCAGAGTTGTTTCTCTTACATATTCTCACTCCTCTCTGCTGTTGCACAGCAGTTTTTTTTTCCCCTTCTCAAATATGTTATCGCAGAGGCGCTACCACTGTCGCTAATGGGCTCAGCTTTGGGCAGTGGTGGGTCCATCTTGGAGCTGACTGGCACTGACTCTGTCAGACATGGGGGAAGCTTCTGGTGTCTTCTCAAAGAAGCCACCCCCCACAGCCCCACTGCTTCCAAAACCTTGCTATGCAAACCCAATAAATTTGAAAATGTGCACTACCAGTTTCCATGTAATATTTTCTCTTTTCTCCTTTTTAGCTCCGTTCTGTTCTGTTCTCCTGCTAAATCTACACACATTGACCTTGACAATAAATGCAGATCATAGAATCACAGAATGGTTTGGGTTGGAAGGGACCTTTAAAGGTCATCTAGTCCAACCCCCCTGCAATGAGCAGGAACATCTTCAACTAGACCAGGTTGCTCAGAGCCCCATCCCACCTGACCTTGAATGTTTCCAGAGATGGGGCACCTACCACCTCTCTGGGCAACCTGTTCCAGTGTTTTACCACCCTCATCATAAAGAATTTCTTCCTTATATCTGTTCTGAATCTACCCTCTTTTAGTTTAAACCATTACCCTTTGTCCTATTGCAATAGGCCCTACTAAAAAGTTTGTCCCCATCTTTCTTATAGGCCCCCTTTAAGTACTGAAAGGCTGCTACAAGGTCTCCCCGGAACCTTCTCTTCTCCAGGCTAAACAACCCCAATTCTCTTCAGATATTTGTATTAGATGTAGGCCAATGCACTAACAACAAAAATCAAAGTAAAGAACAGAAAAGGGATTTGAAGCCGAGAAGAAAAAACTAACTTAGAAAAAAATTATATCAGACAAAGGAATCTGCAAAATATATAGTGCAGGATATCTCATTACATCTTTTTTTTTCCTCTCCATGAAGCTGGCATTCTGGTGGGACTGCATCACTGAAATCCAGGCTTCTCTGGACATCTTTAAGATGCACTGTTAAAGTTCTTTCTGGGGATGTCAGGAAGATGAAGTATGCGCAGTATAGTTCCTGTGGCACCCAGCTGCAATTCTCATGTCCAAAAAGCTGATAGTGGCATTTGTCTGTCAGATCTTATACATTTAAAACACAGGCTTCTAAAGCATTTTTCTTCTCTTTACAAGTTATTAGAGTCTACCTGCATGCTGCAGTCTAACAAACTCCACAAATACTTAGCCTTGACATCATCTCACTAAGTCAAAGACACTAAATCAAGAACTCTGCACAACCCTGTTCCTTGATCTCAGTCCAACAAAACAGAGGTGTATGCTCAGTTTGCCTTTAGTTAACTAGGAACAGGACAGTAATAATGTGCATCCATAATTTCAATACTTTCAATACTTAAAAGCAGACCTGTTACTTGCATCATCTACTTGTCCTACCGTCTAGAATGATGTCTGCCACCACAGAGATTTTTTTTTCAGGTTAAAAAAAGCTGGAGCTTAATTGTCTTGACTTCAGTAAGGGGTTGTCATGGTTTAACCCCAGCCGGCAGCTAAGCACCACGCAGCCGCTCGCTCACTCCCCCACCGGTGGGACGGGGGAGAGAATCGGAAGGGCAAAAGGGGAAAACTCGTGGGTTGAGATAAGAACAGTTTAATAACTAAAGCAAAATAAAAATAGAACAGTAGTAATAGTAATAATAACAATAATAATAAAACCAAGTAATAACAGTACAATAGTAATACAAAGCAAGCGATATACTCTACAATTGCTCACCACCCGCCGACTGATGCCCAGCCCGTCCCCCAAGGAGCGATCGTTGCCCCTCCCCCGGCCAACTCCCCCAGTTTATATACTGAGCATGACATCACATGGTATGGAATAGCCCCTTGGCCAGTCTGGGTCAGCTGTCCTGGCTGTGCCCCCTCCCAGCTTCTTGTGCACCGGCGGAGCATGGGAAGCTGAAAAGTCCTTGACCAGTGTGAGCGCCACTTAGCACCTACTTAGCAACAGCTTAGCACTACTTAGCAAGAACCAAAGCATCAGTGTATCATTGACATTGTTCTCATCCTAAACCCAAAACACAGCCCCATACCGGCTACCAAGACGAAAATTAACTCTATCCCAGCTGAAACCAGGACAGCACCACACAGCCGCTCGCCCACTCCCCCACCGATGGGATGGGGGAGAGAATCGGAAGGGTAAAAGGGAGAAAACTCATGGGTTGAGAGAAGAACAGTTTATTAATTGAAGTAAAATAAAATAGAACAGTTAAATAGGTAAAGCAAAAGCTGCGCACCCAAGCAAAGCAAAGCAAAGAATTCATTCACTACTTCCCATGGGCGGGCAGGCGTTCAGCCATCTCCAGGAATGCAGGGCTCCATCACGCGTAACGGTTACGTGGGAAGACAAACGCCATCACGCCGAACGTGTCCCCCCCCCCCCCCCCTTCTTCTTCCCCCAGCTTATATACTAAGCATGACGTCATATGGTATGGAATAACCCTTTGGCCAGTCTGGGTCAGCTGTCCTGGCTGTGCCCCCTCCCAGCCCCCCCCGACCCCCCGGTTCACCCGGCAGAGCAGGGGAAGCTGAAAAGTCCTTGACCAGTGTAAGCACTACTTAGCAACTATTTAGCAACAGCTTAGCGCTACTTCGCAAGAACCAAAACATCAGTGTGTTATCAACGTTATTCTCATCCTAAACCCAAAACACAGCATCATACCAGCTACTAAGAAGAAAATGAACTCTATCCCAGCTGAAACCAGGACAGGGGTGATGGGTGGACATCTGGCAGCTGGCCAACATTAACCCACCACAGCTACTTTATGATTTTTGTATGCTCAAGGTTGCTCATAAACCATTTGACCAAATCCAGAAATTTTACATGTTGCTGTGCCTCAATGTTGCAGCTACAACTGCTACCTATTGTAGATCTCAAAGTGTAAAGATTTTTTACCCATGTATTCAAAAGGAAGGTAGTGGCAAAGAAGTGACAGGAAAAAATACAGTCTAGACAGAGACCTGTGTTATAAGACCTCCTAAGTCCTAAAAAAATGCTCATGCATAATTCTGTTCAATTACAGCAATATTAAAATATCAATTACAAAGAATATACACCATATTAACATTGACTATAAAATGAATACTTGTTTTTAATTGTACACATAACAGAGTACAGCTAAGGATATTCTCTTAAACAAAGAAAGATAAATCCAAGCAATTGTCAGTGGAATTTTGGTTATACATTTAGGAAATCCTGACACTGTATTATGTTAAATGGTGACCAGAAGAACAGAGACATTTTTTGATTCTTTTGTTAGGGGACACAAAACACAACTATAAATTAAATCAATATTAGCTAGGTAAGCCTCAAACATAATTCAGCAGAAGACATGTAAATTAAATAGGCAGTTACAGATTATTTTTTCTGATGAATATATTAAGGAGATTTTTATTAAAAAATTCTAAGTTCATGGTTCCTCATTGCTATAGGCCTACATACAAACTCAGTGTTATCCCCTTATACCAGTCTTTGGATGCTAACAACAGAAAATTTCTGAACCAATTAGTCATGGGATCTGGATGTGAAAATTGCATAAAATATAATTTTCTCTGGTATTAATGGCAAGACTTACTCTAGACTGTATTCAGAAATAATGGGATTTAATAGAAATTCCTATATTCCTATCATCCAGTTTTCAAACTGGCATGTTTCAGGCATGCTGTCACATCCACCTGGGGAGGAGGAGGGAGGAGTGACTAAGATTCGCAAATCCTCTCGGTGTGGATTAAGGTGGGCCAACACTCAAGGTCCGTACACAAACACCAGCTTTAATAGAAAGCTTCTATAGAGACAAATATTGAGCACAAATATTCAATACCCACCAACCCTCTCATGATTATATCTACCCCAGCTATGTGGCTTTATCATAGAATCACAGAATCATAGAATGCTTTGGGATGGAAGGGACCTTTAAAGGTCATATAGTCCATGCCCGCTGCAATTGGCAGGGACATCTACAACTAGATCAGGTTGCTCAGAGCCCCATCCAGCCTGGCCTTGAATGTTTCCAAGGATGGGACATCTACCACCTCTCTGGGCAACCTGTTCCAGTGTTTTTTATGGAAAGTCAAGGTAGGCTGTGCAGTACTGTCGTGGTTTAACCCCAGCCAGCAACTAAGCACCACGCAGCCGCTCGCTCACTCCCCACCAGTGGGATGGGGGAGAGAATCAGAAGGGTAAAAGGGAGAAAACTCGTGGGTTGAGATAAGAACAGTTTAATAATTGAAGTAAAATAAATTAGAACAGTTAAATAGGCAAAGCAAAAACCGTGCACGCAAACAAAGCAAAACAAGGAATTCATTCACTACTTCCCATGGGCAGGCAGGCGTTCAGCCATCTCCAGGAATGCAGGGCTCCATCACGTGTAACCATTACTTGGGAAGACAAACGCCATCATACCCAATGTCCCCCCTTCCTTCTTCTTCCCCCAGCTTATATACCGAGCATGACGTCATATGGTATGGAATAACCCTTTGGCCAGTCTGGGTCAGCACCCCCCCCCCCGCCCCCGGCTGTGCCCCCTCCCAGCTTCTTGTGCACCCGGCAGAGCAGGGGAAGCTCAAAAGTCCTTGAGCAGTGTGAGCGCCACTTAGCACATATTTAGCAACAGCTTAGCACGACTTAGCAAGAAACAAATCATCATCGACATTGTTCTCATCCTAAACCCAAAACACAGAACTTCATGCTTCTGTGGCCACCGTCCAGTCTTTGGTGCCAAGATGTTCCCTTTTATTGGTCTGTTAGCTCTTCTTCAAGGTTAGAGCTGCTAGTTTTCCACAGTTCGGTACTTATACAAACACTTTCATATCTTCTAGCTCCCTCCCAAATTTCTTTCCCAAGGCGCAAGTGGTTAGTAGTTTTGCTAACTCGAAAATTACGTTAGAGATACCAGTTGAATTAAGAGGGGTGACCAGTCAAACCAAGAGGACTGATAGCAGGACTGTCTCCCAGGCAGTAGGTGTGTGGGGGAATAAGATGTTTCACAGACCGCTGGGAACAGAGCCGAGGCAAGGCTGTCCTGTCTCCACAGGGCTCCCTCCCTCACCCTCACTCCAGGTACTGTCCGGTCCTGGGTCCTACCGACTGTCACTCTGCATTATGGTTTTAGCACCCAGGCTGTCTGAGACATCTTGTTGTTTTGCACTAGCAGTTCTCTACACATGCATATAAAACACTGAACTCCAAGCAGTAGAAATGGTTTGAATGTTTGCATTTATACCAAAGAAGTGTCATATACAGGGCCCTAATGGTAGTCCAAACTCTGAGACCTGCAGACACTATTCAGTGTATCACTGAATATATTATTTTCATCCACAGTTTGAATTTTCATTCACATGTTAGAAAAATTCTCTTAATCTAAAACCTACTCCTGCATCCAAGGATTTCAGGCAGATTCCCAAAGCACTAATACTGGATATTCTCTCTGCCTGAGACGGGATACAAGGAATAGCAAAAATGAAAATATGTATACATACATGTATGTGTGTGTGTACAGTAGAACTGACCATCTCATCAGTCTAGCACTTTACTAAAAATGCAGTGATAGTAGAATGAATTGTATGAGTCTGCAGATGCTGCAGATAAACACAAGGCAACCAGATGGCATGTACAAGAGCCGGTAATAGCTTACTCGCATCTTGGGGAGAAAGAAACTATCTGGTTTTCAGAAATATCATCTTAGGGAGCCTTTTGCAAAGGAAGTTCCACACATCAATATTTTAGTTTTACTAATAACCACTTTGGAGTTTTGAGTTCTGGCTTTCCTCTTTGGATTTTAATCCAAGATAAATTGCTTTTGCTGATGAATGAACCAGAGTTCGTCCCCAGCATAAACTGACTGAGAAATGTGTTTGAAAAGGAACTGAACATCAGCCTCTGACTCAGAAATATCACGTACACTGAAAGATGGCTTGACTGGCTACCTTGCTTTCCCCTGGCATAGAAATACTTCTGAATGTTTCACAATCAGCACTATCTGCTTCTGTATGTTGGTTTTCTCAGCCTTCTTAAAGGGAGCACATCAGGATCATGATTAGAAGAAATAGGATGTGGATGCTGCAGTGTTTTTCCACACAAATCTCCACATAAACTCTAGTAGATTTATTGTGCCAGGTGGCATGCCTTAGAGTTTCCCCTGGAACAAAGAATTAATCTTTCCAGCTGAAATAAAAAATTAAACTTTTACAATTTCAACACTATATAAGATTAATATTAAAACCAAGAGGAAACATTCTATGTTTTCCTTAGCATGATTTCACCAGGATAAAGTTTATACTTGTTTCAAGTCTCTTGTGACCATTTTTTGTTCTTATATTAACACTCATGTAGCCCACTTACTTTTGATCATTCTCTTTCCCCCCTTACAAACACGCCTTTCAAATACACCTGAAAGCATACCATTTGTTCCATCTAGGATGAGAACCCAGAAAAATATCATAGTTTTATCATATAACTCCTAGTATGACATTCAGTTTCACTAGGCAACAATAGTCGTCAACCTGAATAATCTAAATTTATCATTTTATTTTACAAAATGCACATACATATATAATATGGTATATTTAAGTGTGCATGTATGTGGAAAGATAGTTTCCATCAGTATGAGATTCAATAAATCATAAGCTACTTTAGACAATTACAGTAATTCAGGGACCAGCATATGACAAGTTGAAATAAGTTTAAAATGCAGTTTTCTTTAAAATATAGAAAACATTTTAGCAACTCTACTCTAAAAGCTTCAATATCTTGATTTTACTTTCCATTGCCCCTAGCAACATAGTGTTTTAGAGAGACGGAAAAGACTATTTGAGAGATAGAAATGTATAAAGGGAGGAATCTGCAAGGATTTTGCCTTTTAAATCTCTATTAGACTTCTATTTCACAGTTCAATTTTACAATCTCTGTATTGAGGAAGATAACAATAGCTGATATATTCAAGCCTCTTGATCTGATGGAAAATCCCACTGCTGCTACAACAGAACATGAAAGGAATAGGCATGCCCAGCATGGTCAGTGCTACCCTTGCCCTTGTTGTAAACTCAGGAGTAAGACAAATGCAAAAAGTAGGGAGAATACTGAATGTCATCAAGCCAAAATCTGGTAACACGTTAGTGTTAAACAGTGTACTTAACTGTGTGCCAGCATGCAAGCCTAGGTTCTGGTCCTGTTTAATTTTCCAGGATAGTTGCAGAATTTGAAGAAGGCTGAAGGAGCTAGCATTCAGGACACAGAAGAAAAAGTCATAGCATGGCACAGGTCGTTTCCTGGAAAGGAAGGTAAAAGAATCTTCCTCGAAGGCAAAGTTGTCCAGTGTCGGTTAGGGTCTTCACTGTGGGTGGATCAAGCCAAAGTTAGGAAGTTCAAACAAATGTAGTTCCTGAGAGGTAAAAGGCACAAACAGTAAGGTGGAGAAAATTGAGCTTCATAGAACAGGGTAGAGAGACTCCAAAGAGTTCTAACTCTTTTCCTTTGAAGCAGCTCCTAAATAGATCAAGCAAATCTGTTACCCTCTACGGTAGAGGCTGCCTACGTGCACAGGTATTATGGGTCATGGCAACAGACTGAACACATACTATGTCTGATTATAATCATGATTGTTTCATATGCTTACTGAGATAAAGTTTTGGCCTGCCATTAAAGTCATGTTGTGCTCTCCCTGCTCTTTTTGCCCATTTTTACAAACCAATTACTCTTTTTTCCAATTAGACCCATTGTTTGTGTTCAGTATAGCTTCCAAATTTTCCAAGTTCTTTTTGACCCAGAAATTTAATTGGAGAAAAATATTTACTGAACACTAATTAGTTTGGAGGGCAATCTGAAAGAAACCTCAGTAAGATAAATCATTTGCACCCCAAAGTGATTAATTATTTTCATGTCTAGTCTCATTTAAGAGCCCATAATGAGACACACAGAATAAACCTGTTTAGATGTTTATGTCATATATTTTTAATATACAGACTGACACAGCTTGAGGGCAGCAAAAGGCGCATTCCTCAGAATACCAGATAGCCAATGAAGGAAGGGAGGAGAGTTTTCAATTACATTAGGCAAGGGATTGTTTACAAACCAGTTAAATGCAAGAGATGGCCTCCAGCATAACAAAGAGAAGTTTTGCATATGGATAGAACAACTTTAATGTTACTGAAGAACCTAACATGACAGTCCCCAACACAGAGGGAGAACAGAGTGAATTCTGGGTGTAAGGATATCCTGGCATATTCTTTCCTCCTCATCCCTCAAGAGGACTTGACTAACATTATCCTGGAAGAGCAGAGAAAGCATGAGATATGTCTGAGACCTATGTGATCATCTAGAGGGAAATAACAACATGGCTGTATGAGGGAAAGACTTTCCTGATGTAATCTTCTTCTAGAAGGTGACATGATTTCTTCATTTTCTTCACCTGTAAAATTCAAATTTGTAACTGTGTTGACTGTTTTGGATATGATGAATGAATTCACATTTTATTTTAACCTGTCTTCAATGAAATGTGATTTAAGAAGCAGCCTTAGTTAATTGCTATTTTTCACTGTTCCTTTTTTTCTTAATTGAAATGGTTAATAGTTAACAACAACAGAAAGTCACTAAAACCAGAGGACAATCTGCAATGAACTTGCTCTACAAAAATCCTCAAAATTTAATTTGGAGTACTGGAATAGAGTATTGTGTTGCATGAATCAGAAGGGCAAAATAAGGCTCTGAGTAGCACAGAAGGAAGAATATTTTTGTGATGCTAATTCTTTTTAAGTGCTAGGGAAGAAAATAAACACATTTACAAAACTTTTTCTGACAAACTGTATCTCTTCTCTAGCTTATTACAAATATAGAAAAGTAAATATTTGCCTTTTGGATGGTCCAACATTTTCCCACTGTGGTGGAACATAATTTTCTGAAGCAGTTTCTGCTGCATATACTCTCTTGTGATTATGTTTTTACACGTCATTTTCCTTTTCAGAATTTTGCTTTTCTGCTCATAAGAACCCTACACACTTTCATTGCAAATGAAATTCAGCAATCAGCTTGCTACAAATTCATTTGTAGCTAAAAATAGAAAATGAAAAGTTTCACACTAGCATCTTTTTGCTATAAAATGGTTGTCACAGAGTTTAAACAGTTTATATGAACATGATTTTTGATATCAGAACAGGACAAATGTTTATGAACTTGCAGAATTCAATTTGTAATTAGTTCTTAAAAAGAAACCTTGAAATTTAAAAAGAAACTAAAAAAATGTATTGAGGAAAACCATATAATGACATAAAATTATATCTTATGTACAATATTTGACTGATTTAAACTAGCAAATTTCTTGACCACTTTTTTTTTTTTTTCACATCTAAGTGTTATGTGGCTTTAGACATTAGTCCTTAAAGTTCTTGTCGTAATCTTAAGAAATTCCTAAGCATAATTTCAGAAGACATTACTTGGTGTTGTGAGAGAATAGTTTTAACAACTAATTCTGGGGAGTACTGTGCTGGAAGGAGGAAAAGAGGAAATTTATTTCAGGGGAACACTGTGACTTTATCTCTCAGCTTAGTTTTTCCTGACTTTAAGCAGAGATTCTACTTGTAGAAGCAAAACCTTCCTCTGCAGCCCTCATATGCCTCAAGTCAATACCACTGTCATTTGGACTCCCTTTGGACTCATGCACTGCAGGGTTATTCTACTGATACAGTTCACTTGTATGGCAATAAAGGCCATCCTGGACTGTCCAAGCAGTTAAAACCTGAGGAATTTGCTCTCAAAACTTATACCAGGTTATGTTTTCCTCATATGAAATTCCCTCTATTGTTGCAGCAGCCTCAAAAGACATGTAGCAGGAAAAACAGTTCCTGTTCCAGTTCTTAGAATTAAATTAGATATGGTCATGAGAGGCTGCAGGAGTGCTGACTAACAGCAAAATTCAGTGCTTTGTCAGGCTATTCTTATTTTCTTACAGACCTGAGCTTTAAGTCAATTAGAAACTTGTTAGCATTTAATGAGAGTTAAATGACAAGATCCATTGGTTTTAATCATTACTGTATTTTACAAGCTAAGAGAAATACTCCCAGAGGCTTTCATTCCACTCAGCAAACTGGTCTGGGAGAGGGAGAGAAGTTGAGAGAATGGATTATTCTTCACCATAGTTTATTTGCATGGTATGGTCATACATATTTCAAATAGATTTAATCTGGACTAAATTCATGGAGGTCAATTTCAAAACTTTTCTTATTGACTTTGTTTTGGGGTAACAAGTCCAGTTAGGTAAATTTGCCCTTGTCCTTATATTTGGCTGTTTTCAGTTGTTTTGTTTGTTTCTTTATGAAGTGTTCTGAGTTGCTGTCCCAATGTGTAAATTAGAAACCTTTTAACTTCCAGCTCCTCAGGTCTCTGTTAGTCCTGAGAGGCTTTCCAAGTCTTATTAAAACAAATTCCATTTCAGTCTGGTGGTGCAACACATTTGTTATTCATTCTTCTGCTCTTCTTCCTCTTTGTCATCCTTCTAATAAGCAACCTAAAAACATCCTTTATGCAATTTTCTAGAGCTAAATAGTTCTTACAGAAATATATCCCTATGTAAAATAGGGATAATGATATTCATCTTCTTTGTAAACCACTTGAGATCCTCAGATGGAAAGTACCAGATAAGTAAGTATTATCATAATAAGCATGTCTTTCATACAAATCAACAATCATAACACAAATCAGGTTCATTGTCAAGAGAAGTAAACAATGATAGCCTTACAAATACATTATCTCGTTGAACAATAGTCAAAGATACAGATGGCAATTATTTGAAAAGCAGTAAGCAGAAGATATTCTTAAAGAAAAATATGCTGAAAGTTTATCTAGAAAAAAACAAAATATATTCTTGGTAGATTGCTTTCAAAACATTGAATTCTTTTTCTGATAAAAGGAAGAAAGAATGTTAATAAGCACTACAATTATTTGTTCATTACTGTGTGCAAATGGGCAATAAGGAAAATAATAAATCAACTGAACTCTGAACGTTTATTTTTCAGTTAGTCATTACTGTGGGTCTAAAATAGATACTGTGTGTATATATATACATATATATAATGTGTAAAGAAATGTCTGTAATGACTACATCAAAATTATAGTTTAAAAAGTTATCCTTTTTAAGTCATTCTAACCTTGCAACATAGTGTGGAGTCCTGTGGAGAAGGTCATAAGTGTAATGAGTCTCCTTTTTTACTAGTTTTTACAATAAAAATAATAAGGAACTTACGTTGACCCTGAAATACATTCACTGTGAATAGAGATCCATCAAGATTTTTAGTTAATAATACTCTGTTACTCAATTATTCTCCCACAAATTTTGCCAACTGCTATTCATATTTACTCTGAAAGATTTTCAACCACGTTTTCCCAGTGTTTTCTATTACAATAAAATAAAATTGCCTAAAATACATCGAGCAATGAGTGAATCAGAAAAATTTCACTGAGAACATTTGGTTTGGGAGGATGTCTCCTCATGAAAGGTAATATTCAGTGGAGTCTCTATCATGTGCTACAGAATTCACCTAACATCTTAGCTGTAGGTTAATGTAAATCACAGCAAGTTTGAGTCCAGTTAGTTGAATTACACTATTTTTAACATGAAAGCAGAAAAAAATCCGTTCTTTAAAAAAATTTAATCAATGCGTTTCAATTTTTCCATTGGCAAAACAACTGTGAGTCACAAAAAACCCCCATTTGATCATAGGTCAACTAGAATTTTTATTTTGGCAACAACTCTGAAACAACCTTGCCAAACAAGTGAGTGGATGAATGAATCCAGGCCTCTCTCTGTAGGACTTGAGATCTTTCATGCACAAATCTTCTGTCATCAATACTCAGGTGTAACTCATTTATAAAGAAATGGCAGACATTTTTGGATTTTGGAGGAGAAGCAGTTCTTACAGAAAGTGCTCCTTTTGACGTCTACAGTGCAGAAAAATATGAAGATTATTTAATAACAACTACAGAATATCTGTATTTGTTTAATATCAAACTTTTAAAATATTTTGACAGCTTACGTATCTGATAAAGTTCAAAATTGCTCTAATTGTTTTACTATACATTTTCCCCAAAATTTACTTGTGCATATAATGTGATACTGTTCATTCAAACAACTGTTTTGTAGTTTTAAATGGAATACAGAAAAAAATATATCAGAGAGATCAACTGTTAATTATGATTTCTCTGATCTACTTAAGAGACAGCTAAAATTTTTTTGTAATCAGAGTAACATGCCTGGAAAGGTTTGACCTCAAGATTCCCAGTCTTGAACCTACAAGCAAAGTCATACAAGTGAAGCATTACCTACTGTGAAAGAAGATAGAGGTAGGGAGCACTTAAGCAAATTGAACATAGACAAGCCTGGGACCAGATGGGATGCATCTGAGAGTGGTGGGGGAGCTGGGCAATGTTATTGCAGGGCAGTTCTCTTTATCATCTTTGAAAGATCATGGAAATTTAGGGAGTTCCCTGATGGCTGGAAAAAGGCAAAAATGAAACTAATCTTCAAGGGACAGGAAGAGGATTTGGAGAACTATAGACTGGTCAGTCTCACATCATTCCCTGGGAAGGTCATAATGCAAGTCCTAACAAGCCTTTAGAAGACACCAGAAAGGGACTGGGAACAGCCAGCATGGATTTGCCAAGGACAAACTGTGCCTGACCCACCTGACAGCCTTCTATGATGAGATGGCTGACTCTGTGGATCAGGGGAGAGCAGAGGAAGATGTTTACCTTGACTTTAGCAAGACTTTTGATGTGGTATACTGTAGCATCCTTATAGACAAATTGGTGAAGTATGAACTGTTGGAGTAGACTGGATGGAAAGTTGGATGGAAAATTGGCTTCCTTATAAGGAAGAAGACCTGCATATTGGGATGTATGAGGAAGAGTATAGCCAGCAGGTTGAGAAATGTGATTTTTTTTTTTGTGTCTCTATTCACAACCCGTGAGACTGCATCCAGAGTACTGTCTCCATCTTTGGGATCTCTACTACAGAGACACTGCAGCAAATCCGGGGAGAACATAACATATGAGGAAAGACTCAGAGGACAGTATTAATTTCTTTATGTTCTACCTTCTGTCATTCTCCTTTGCATCCCCTTGCTTTCTCTCCACATCCTCAAACACTCCAAAAAGGTGGGGGGGAAGTGGGAAGTATAAATTTAAAACCATACTTTTTCAGTAAAAATGATTGCTCCTGATTAAACAATATACAAAATTTTTCACTCTGAAAAGGGGTCAGACAGTAGCACAGGTTGTCCAGAGAGGCTGTGAAATCTCCATCCTTGAAGATATTCAGAATGACTGGATAAGGACCTGAGCAACCTGCTTCAAGCACGGTTGGAGTATATTACTTCCAGAGGTCCTTTTCAACCTGTTTGGAAACCTGCATAGGTCTGTGATTGTACACATGCAGTTCTTGCTAGTTCACTGGGATGATACAAAGGACATGACAACATTTTTTTGGTCTAAGATTAGAAGTGCTTCTATAACCTTCAATTAATGGAGGTATTATACTCAATATATTGTTATGGGCAAGAAGGAAACAAACCATATATATATATATATATTTATATGTACGGGTACATGTAGTTAAGAATCTAGATAAGATCCTACCAATCAAAATGCAATAATTATTAGCCCAGTTATAGTACAGTTACTTGTTCAAATTCTACAGAAGACCCTCATTAATAAATTCCTTAAAATGGTCGTACAGAAACATAATAATCTCTACCAGTTTTCTCTGGTGCTGTGCTCAACTTTCTAAAGTCCCTCTAGGTCCCAAGGTTGACAGGGCCAGTCTTTCTCATGCAAAGAGGTGGGAGCTCTCACAGTAACTCACCAACATCTTGAGGTCTTCACCAGGAGCAGTGTGAATTTGTGGTGGGTGTCGCTTCTTTCTCAGTCACCTGGATTTCTTTTTATACGCTTTCCCATCCCCACCTGCTTCCTTCCTCTTGGTCCCAGGGAAGGAATGAAAGCTGCATCACAGCGTCCCAGTATCCCCAGGGGCTGTTAGTCCAGCAGGGACTGCCTGGGGCTGTCAGTCCCTTCCCCCAGCAGCACTCACAGAGCTGGAGCTCAGACAGGCTGGGCAATGGGCACTTGGCCACGAGGCACCTAGAAAAACTTGATCAGCCCTGCTTAGGCCAAAGACAGCCCAGCCACCCCCTGAGACCTGCCACAGCCTGCCAAGAGCAATGGCAAAAACAAATTTACTGGTCTACAGGAGCTTGAAATAGTGTGCTGCCTGAAGGAAATCAAGCAGCAGTCTAGTGAGTTATGTTTTCAAAAATTGGCTTAGAAAAGTTCTCCATATGCACCTGAAGATATAGATTTGTCTTCTGAAGCTGAACACTCCAGGTTTCTTTACTGGTTCCAGAAGTATGAGTCCATATGTAGCTCTTTCTTATATTAGAGAGACTACTCGAAGCCTCTCTCAACTACATCTCAGTATCCATTTTCACCACATGTGAAGAAATTTTACATATTTCAGACCTATGCTTTTCTGCCTTACTTGGCAGGAAGTGGCTAAGAAGGTTAAAACACATTTTGAGAGACAAACATGCACAGAATGATCACAAAATGTTATTTCATAAAACATCTGAAATGGTGATTTCATTCTTAAATCCATGGTTTACATCTCATTTTGGGAAAACTGCAGGACATCACCTCATTCAAAATCAAGCTTACCATCTTTAAAGAAATACCTTTTATCAATATGTATTTAATCAAATGATACAACCATAATTGATGAGGTTTTGGGACTTTTAATACTTGAGATTTGATCTTTGCCCTTTGCCCTATATAATTCAAAAATTACTTTATGAAAACAAGATCATATCAAGACTTAGAAGCAGCCATAACATCTCTCAACCTTTATGCTACCTTTTTTTGCTTCCTTGGTGTTTGTACATCTATCACACTTTTTAAGCACTTGTACTCTTGTTTTGGACTTCCATACCACAACATCAGGGATGGCTGATAACCAGCATGAAAAAGAATCAAATGTGAAATAAGTTTATTATAGTAACTACAGATACGCAGAGAAACAGACTTTAAAAAATGTAAAGTCCCAAAAGAGATCTGATGGGCAAAGTGAAAATGCTTCTGAAACAGAAGTCCTTCAAATAGTCAAAATCTGAACTTCCAGTTCAGAACAGTCTTGACATAAGTCGAGAAGACTTCTTTTCTGTTAAGGATCATTTTCTTAAATTGCCTTTTCATTTTCTTTACCCAGAAATCCAGTTCAAATAAGATGAATGCATTAATTGAAGAACTATGGCAAGAGTGGACTACAGCAAGCCAGGAGATGAGGGTGCCTGCAGTACTGGCATGGGCCATACTCTCACCACCAGCACCCGAGCAAGGACTTGTGACAGAAAGCAAGGTCTCCCCCGCAGCCACAGGGTGACCACCATACAAATGCAAAGTGACAGAGCAGGTTCAGCTGGGAAGGGCAGTGAGTGAGCCAGGTCTGCCTGTGAGGCCAAAGCTGAAATAGGGCTCCTGTGTTCCTGTGAGGGGGACATGAAGGCCACTTAAGGTAATACAGGATTGCTAGTGACCTCACAGCTCTGATATTGCCTCATGTATATATTTGTGTTACATATTTGAAGTAACCCTTAAAAAAGCATATAAAATTATCTCTGTGTGTGCATATATATATATATAGTTGTAAATGATTGTTACACATGATTCTTTTATGTTCTGCATCATATTCTATATATATTATATGTATATGTCCCCTTAAAAGATTGGAAGAAAGTTTGGATTTTTCTGCCTTTGCCTTATGGTAGAGATATCAGTTTAGAAAACTATACACAGTAAAGAAACTGTCACCAAGGAGGAAAGAGATATCATTTTGGAAAATAAATCAAACTACAGGTACATTCAAGGTATTTTATTTCTCTTGAATTTTATAAATACACAATTATGTGGCAGCTTTTTTACACTAGACGGTGGAAGAATTTTTGGTGTTACATATATTGTACAGGTAATATACCTACTAATACACCAAGTTTTACAAGTTATTTTCTGTAGTTTAAAGGTTCCTTCACAGGACAATCACTCTTTATTAAAAAATTAGCATGTATTTCCATTACTAGTAGTGGAAGTTAAAAAAAAATAAATAATTCCCCTTGGAGACATCTCTATTGTCATTCAAGGAGTATTTACCCAGAGTTACAATTTTACATTTTAACTGTTGTAGATCATTTGCAAAACACATGGGGAGCAGCTTTGACTTGCATTAGGTGAATATATGGTTAATGTGAGAAAATATAGGCCAACAACATAGGAGGTTGTTTTTCAGGAAAACAAATTGCTTTTAGTGGAGCTGATTTATGAAGTAGACCATGATGCTTTAGAAAAAACAATTGCAATACAGACTAATGATGTTAAGTAGCATTAGTGTCATATATCAAGTGTTTATCAAACCATGTCACAATCTAAGACAAATTATTTCAGATTTGTGCAAAATGATGGAAAAATCCAAAAGAAGAAAAACATTTATAGGTGAGTGGAAGGTAGAGAAATATACTCTAGCATTTGAAAAAGAAGTGATAGACTATTTCTTACAAGAACATGATAAGAGTTTAAAGCAGGAATAGAAATATTTTCAAATGCTTTTAGTTTAGATGGAATAGGTTTCATTTAATAAATGCAGAATAATAAATTTAACCCCGGAAAATATTGGTTTCAGTTGTAACAGAAGTGGTAAAATTGATGTAATTAGGCAATAACTACATAATACTGCACTGACAGTACATGTTACTAGTACATGACAAAATAACATTATGATTATGTGAAGAATTAAGTGCCAAGCTTCCTTCATTAGACTTTAGGAAGAACTTACCACATGTTGTGAACCACCTGAGAGCTGCTAGGGCAATGTGAATAACTTCCTTGTTCTCCTCCCTTCCCCAGAATTCTAAATTCTTCTAATGTGATTTATCAACAATAATTTATTTTTTTTACCTTAGGACTTAAGTTTTATTTCATTTATCAAAAATATTTTACCACTTTTTTTTTTTTTTTCATAGAGATACACCCTCTTAGAAAGTTGATTAATATCCTTCAGGCCTTACAGTAACAGTGCTTAGTTCCACATCTCTTACTTGCAAGGAACCCATTTTCATATGAATGTATTCAAGCCTATTGATATGAATTTTGCTCAAGCCTGAGATTTCATCAATGCCCTTAATTAACTTATAGGAATTCAAATTAAACTCTATGAAATATCTTCCTTCCTACCATTTTTCAATTAATTAATTTCAATTAAGTTTTTACAGTCAAAAAAGAATGCAGGCTGAAGTTGATAAGTGGTGATAAACATTAAAATGGGAAAATTTTAAGTTTTTGGGGGTTGTAAGGCAAATATTTGAATGACATATAAAATTACTGTTTAGTGTTTATTCTCAATATCTTTTTCCTGAAGATAAATCTGGGGCTTTATCAGCTGCATAGAAATAATATATCAAGGGACAAACTGGAAGAAGGTGGCAAATATCTGGTAAACTAATTCAAAACCAGGATTCCCTTTTTCTAGGTGAAGCTAATAAAGAAATAAAGCAAGCTTCCAACTTTGATTGATTGAATGAATTGAAGAACAGGTTTCAAATATATATTAAAAATGTGTATAGTGAGAGAACTCAACACTAGAAGCTGTCTTTAGATCAGTTCTGTTGCAACTAAATCACATCCTTTGTTGCCTCAAAAACAAATTGTGTAGAGACTGCTGTACATAATCTCAAGAATTGATGTCTCTCATACATGTTCCACTAAGGCCTTTATTCAAAAAGATCACAAAAGCAGCTTTATCGAATCTTTCTAAAACATATTTTCAAATGCTGAGGTCCTTTTTCCCTGACCTAAAACAAAATGAAGGGTTATTCTTTTGTGGCTGACATATAGTAAAGATACATTTCAAGAAGATGTCCTGTTGAAGAAAAGGTGACTTACACATGACTACCAAGCTTAATCTGAATATTTTGAATAGTTTCTTCTTTGTATTTTTAACTTTATGTCAAAGACACCTAGAATGTTTTTTTGGTTTTTTCCTCCATAATCTATTTTCAATAAAATAGCTACATTTTTTGTATCTCTTTAACCAAGGTTGTCTCAAGGTAGGAAATCTGTAATAGCAGAAAATCAATTAGTTTTTCTTTGTGTTATTGATTGTCATTTAGTCTGTCTTTCTAGAGCTTTGCATAACTGTTTGGTTAGCATTAACATTAATAAAACATCTTTTAACAAACGATAATACTTGGATTACCAGAATATCTTTCAACTGTCTATCATTTATTTCATTAGAAATGCCATTTTCATTCTTGACTATACTTAGCTATTTAATAATTAATGGTGATTATCAGTTATTTGTCTGTACAATTCCTTAATGGCATAAAAAATTCCCCTGTGTATTGAAAATATAAAGCACTATTGTTACTTGACAAAATCATTAATATTTCTTGATCGATATTTCTAATGTCTTCACCTTCAAGAAAGAGAACAAAGATGAAATTGCTTTCTGTTCTTTGGCTAATTCCTTCATATCCATTGTAAACTTTTGCCTTTGGAACTGCACTTGAACTCCTAAATGAATGTGCTCAGTTACTGGTAATACTAAAGAGTATTAGCATGACCACAGTCCCAGCTGTGTGTCAGGAAACAGATGTTCAGGTAAAGGCATGCCTTCCACCTTAGCTTCCTCACCTCCAGCCACCTGGTGATATCCTGCAGATGAAGGTCCCCATCGTATCTTGTTCATTTGCCCCAGCTGCATCAATTTCCTCCAAGGACCTCCAACTCTAGGGCCTGATCCCCCGTGTTCATAAACTGCGACTCCACCCATGCCTACCTGAGGAACTGCTGACCTCTTTATCTTCATACTCACTACTGTGTCCTGACCTGGCATTTCTCTTACAGCTAGAACCAGGAGGGCTAGTCCAACCTCTGGATGGATTTCAGCAGGTGGTGTGAAGTGTAATTGACAGGTTGAAAAGCAAGGAGCCAGTGTTTTATGCTGCAGCAAGTTATGTCCAATTAGCTGACTGGCATTATGTCTTATCATCTGCCTAGTCATAACTTCTTGAATGAAGGTACTTGCCAGTGGTAGAGACAGTTACATTTATATTGGTCAAGTCAGAAGAAACTATTGCTGCACAATGTAATGGAGTTGAGAACTTAAATGTAGGTCATAATGAATTGAGCAGTATTGAAAAAGAAGAATTTATCAATCTGTGAAGACAGTGGTTTTTTTCCTGAGTTTTTTCCCACTGTCTTGGCTACAAACCTATTTGGGAAAGCAAAAATTATGTCCTCTGTACTTTTTTTCACTATAGCAGTAGGTAGTAGTAGAAGCTCTTTAACTAGCCTTAGCATACCAGTTAAAACCATTTTGGGATAGGCAGTAGTAATATGCGAGTTTTCCCAGTAATTACAGAATCAGTTTTGATCTGTAATCTCTTTGTTGGGAACCAGCACTGAAATTTGTGATGGATGCTTTTTAGGATAGCACTAAAATTACAGTATTGGTCTCTATGTAATATTTGCTCTTCATGATTAGTTTTTAATTTTCACCTCTGAAATTCTAAGCAATATATAATGGCATGACTCAATAGAAACATATACCTGTATCTGTAAAAATTAATAGATTTTTAATTTATAAGGAAACATTTTGATCACCTAATTTGCATATCAAGCACACATATCTGGAGGTGCTAGAATTTTTTCTTTATAAAGACATTTACAGCTGATTTAAAGACATCTTCTGGCAGACTGCATCTCTAGATATTTTTCCCCAAGTGACTCATTACCTTCTTTCTTCATGAAATAAAGAAAGAGCAGCATTCAAGTAAACAGCACATTTTAGTATTTTGGTTTTAATAGAACAAACATTATTAAAATACTTCATTATGCAGGGGCTGAGAAGATAAAACCTTTTTTTATTTTCAAAATCAGTAGTAAATAATCATGTGTATGCTGTGTTCTTTAGCTCTATGAATACACATAGTACTGAAAGAATCCAGATCTCAAATGTAAAGAATGACTGAACAAGGTTTCTTCAGAGAATGTGAGGGAACAGATAGGAGATCTTGTACAAGAGTAAACCAGACCAAACAAATCTTGCTGAATAGATCCATTAATAACTAGCAGCATAGTTTAAGGCATACATACATATACAGGTATATTCTTAGACTTAATCAAATATGCATACACACCCATGGTTGCCTTTAATGGCACAGGAGAATTGCTTTTGTTCTAGAAACAATGCTTGTGTGACTGGTATGTGCTGAAACCTCATGTTAAGCTGCTCCTATTCTTCCAGACTTTGCATATGTGGAACAAAAACTCTTTCACACAGAAGTAAGAATAGTTTGCCTGCTTCCCCCTCTTTTTTTTTTTCTTTTTTTTTTTTCCCCCGCAAATCTCCACAAAGGAAATCTAGATCTCTAGTACAGTAAACACTAACAATAGGGAAGGCCACATTAGTAAAGACATAAGAACTAGTATTTTCTAACCACATCCAGCAAAATTAGATGATACTGTGTGATTTCCTTTAATTACTATTCTCTTCTTGGCCTTGTAAATACTTATAGAGTGCTAAGGGTCAAGGCAAAGTTAAAACTCTACAATCTGGGTAGCAGATAAGTCTTTCTGTGCATGATGCCAGGTGTCTTTTTAAGGATCATCAATAAAAAATGCTTCAGAAATGAAACCCTAAATACATTTGAAGGTGTTTTTCTACCTAAGTTATTTATCATTTTTGTAGCATTATTACACAAAATAGCTGATCACTGATTGCTTAAATACTAGAAAGTAAGTTTAAACAATATATTCCCTACTTTTGGTGCTTGCAAAAAAGTTTTGGACATAAGAAGGAAATATTTTTATTTTCAGTTAAAAAAATTCCAACATAGCAAACGAATTACTTTTATTGGTACTTAGCTAGGTGAAATCAAATGGTACAGAGTTGCCTATAAGAATCTGTATTTAGAGTTTAATGTATTTGGGTATCTATATACAGTGGTCTGCCTATTCACCTTTATTGATACCTTTAGCAAAAATAAGATGTAATCAGATTCAGACATTTCTCAAATTTTAAAAAGGAAAAGGATCCTTGGAATTCATAGATTTTTCTCTCTTTCCCCCATTCTTGCATTCTCCACTTCAGTGTAAACATATCAAATGTTTGTCTTTTTCCAACCATTACAAAAAATGCGAAGACAAGAAAGCCCCAGGTGATGGTACACCAAAGGAAAAATTTTCTGCTGAGCTGCAGTTCTCTATGAACTTCAGGCCACACTTTAAAAATTCCACTGAAAAGTACGGTTTTATATGAAATCTATCACCTTAGATTCCCCCATTTTCCTTCCAGGTTAATTTATTCTTGAATACTCCTAGTCATATCTTTTCTTTTTTTCATCCCCACATCTTAATTTTGTGTTATTATTATATAGTTTGCACAGATTAGGGGATTTCCTTGTAATATGATTCATCAATGTTTTAAGCTGGATCAGGGTTGACACATTTGGGAAACTTGCAAAGATTTCTATTAATTCACTTTCCCAAGGCAACTTCCTTTTCTTATAATAATTAGTAATCTTGCTATTTTGCTGAATAATCAATAGCTACAGAAAACAATCAAATAAAAAAATAGACTAACACTCTTCAGTATTTGCTAAATTATTTACTGTAGCTTTTTCATATTTGGGCAAAAGTTTGCCTTAGCCTCCTTTGAGACAGGAGAATATTCTGGGCACCAAGGAAGCTCCTTCCTTGATACCAGCTGTGCAGCTGTTGAGAGCTTGTGCAAATACATTAATAAATAAATAAACAAACTATATATATGTGCCTGTATGTGTTTATACAACCTTTGGCTTTTGTTTTAAGTGCATCTTGAACTCCAGAAACAGACAAAAACCTGTTTAATATAAGTACTGCTGTAACACTGCATATAAAATATTGAATCTAGGTGATGCTGAGAGATTATACACCTGCTTTATAGATTACAACTTGGGAAGCACTAATTATGATTCAATGTTCTTGCAGTGGGTTGACCCCTCTCTCTAAGGCCTTAATGGATAATCCTGGTTTTTTTTTACTTGACTACATTAAAATTATTAAGCAAAACACCTGTGTGCAGTTATGTATCTGCTTCAAAGAGAAGAAATGATCCCATGCAAAACATGTTTTGAATGGAATAATTTGAAAAAAGGAATAAAAACAGAATAGTTCTTCAAACTAACTGGACCTAAGTTAGATGCAAGTAGACCAAAATTGCTGTATCCATGGGTCATTTAAATGCTTCTGAATGACTGAATAAATATTCAGCTATTGCTTTGCTTAAATTACTACTTAGCCAGACATGTTATTAAAACTGAAATTCTACCTAAATTTTATAGAGCAAAGGTTGAAAAAAGGGCTAATTTCAGAGTTTGCTAGACCTCATTTATGATGGAGATGCAAAACTGGATAGCGAATCTCTGCAGAAAGATGCTTATGTAATGTGAGCTACTCTATAACATAAACTAACCCTTTGTCAGTCACTTGGCATTGTCCATCACAAATTCCCATCCCTTTATACTTTACATCCATTCTCACAAAAACTTGTTATTCTGCTTTTTTAGCTGAAAGAAATACTGACTATTCCCACAAAGAAGAGCACTGACATTTGAAAGTGATTTGAAATACAGCATATTCTTTGATAAACTGAGAGATGTAGACTGTGACTATGGTGATAATTCTGATAATTTCTATTTTGTAGAAACAACGTGCTAACAAAAGAGCACATATAGGTGAATAAAGCATTTCTAAAACTGCCACTGCCTATTAACTGGCAGATCTACCTCTGTAATTCAATCTGAAGAAACTCATTTTTATCTAGAGATTCTAGATTCAGACCCCATGAGAGAGTATCTCAGCCAAATGTTTCATTCAGAGTTAAATACTCCTATATTTGAAATGCAATCTTTAAGTATACAACATTTCTTGGGAAAGGTGGTTTTGGTGTTTTTCCCCCCTGCATTTCAGGTTGTGACCTTTTGCCGCTGAAACACATAAGACTTGCTGCAGTAAAAACATATTGCATTGAAGAAACCCTTAATTTGGCAAACTAAATGCCATAGATTAAGTAATACTTCCTTGTTTTTCTAGTATTTCTAAATATCTAGTAAAATTTATTGGAAATTAGAAAAAAAAATCTTGAAATGTATACAATTATTAAAAAGTAGGTATAGACTTTGATTCTCATTTTACAATGTTATAACTAGGTGTACACAGTTATCTAAACTTTAGTGGCAGGTGTTTAATATAACATAAAAGAAATTACCAAGTTAACTTCAAAAAGACTAGTAATAGGTTCACAAATTGCTTCTCAGTGAAGACATAATTATAAATTTTAAGAAACATACTGTTGAATTGACACAATTGTAATGACATCTCTGTAGGTGGCTCATATCATGCACTGTTTTATATGCTACTAGGAGCATAATGACAGCATTTGCACAATAGGCCTACGCAAGGATGAGGTAGCATAATTGCAGCATCACTGAAGCATGAATACAGACTAATTAACAAAATTGGAACTGCTGCACTCATGCTTACATTTCATCTATCTTATTTCATTTACTTTTACATGCTGTTGTGGTCACAGAATTGCTGTGTTTGTTGTCTGAATATTGCAGATAATTTGACCATTTGCTGCCTCCATCTTCCTGTTCACTTTGAATGTATCAGTAGTACAAGCAGGACTCCATTTTATGGAGTGCTCTCCTCTAATATTTTACTTCAGGTTATGCCATGGAAGGTCCATTTTCCCTTGCATATGCAGAGTATTTGTATGTATGCATAAATATGTATATACACACATATTTATAGGCACACACATCTAAATATGTACATAACTCTATATATTCCTCTTCCATGTTTTGCCATTGGCCTGTTGATACTATACAGCTTATGCTTGTCTGTGTATGTACATATGCATGTATATGCACAAAAACTCTTATATGAATCACAAACCATTTTCTCTATGTTTATACACACACAAAGTTAAGCCAATAAGGGAATATGCAAGGATAAGCAAAAAAAAAAATACCCTCTAGGAAATTTAATCAACTAGTTAAAAGTTACGACAGGCATTTGAAAAAAAAGCAACAAATATTCTGTGTTAAGAAAAAATGGTGATGAACTTAATAGGTGGCACACAATTTCTGCTCATGCTGTGGTAGAAGAAAAAAGTTTGCTGCTGATACTGCTTCTGCAGATGAAAATTCTGGAAAGAAATATACCAGAGAATGACATTGCTGTTCTGCAGTAGGTGTAGTGCCACATCAAGCTCTAGATATATCATTTATTGTCAACCTGGGGAAAAAGATCAAACAGGGATCTACACATTCAAAAGTATATTCCTAGAGTTCTGTTCTTTAACATACAGATTGTAAGGGGTGCTAAGG
This sequence comes from Nipponia nippon, assembly GCF_047370975.1. Taxonomy (NCBI): domain Eukaryota; kingdom Metazoa; phylum Chordata; class Aves; order Pelecaniformes; family Threskiornithidae; genus Nipponia; species Nipponia nippon. The sequence continues at coordinate 26,553,030 of NW_028262336.1, forward strand.
AGGATGTGTAAGGGCTAAGGAACACACATTCTACTAAGCAACAACTACTTGATATTTTTCAACAAACAGTAAGTTGGCACCAAAATCATTGCCAGATTTCTCATCTGCCTTGGGTAACATGAATCTGCATCAGCAGCAGTTAGTAAAACTGCAATAAATTGTTGTATGTATTTCAGGTTTTAGCAGAGACATCAGCATTTGTTGTTCTGAAGGAATTCATCAGCTCTAGGCATCAGCCTAGACTTCAGCTATCTCAGTCTATTGCAGTTTTCTGTTTGAAACCTTCCAAGAAGCCACTCACTAATCTCTGCAACATTTTGGCAATAAATTGGCTCAACAGAAAGTTGATTCTTAGGGTGTAAATGTTAAAAAAATAAAGAAGATAAAGAAGAATTTGGGATAAAATAAAGAAAAAACAAACATAGCAGAAGAACCAGAAATATTTTAAAAGTGCCGGATTAATGGCAATAAGGAAACCATTACAGTTTGTTGGATATGTCAAAAAATACTGATCTGGGGAAAAAACAATGCTTCCCAAAAGTGGGAAGCAGGTGATGTTTCCCACTGAAGGTACAGGACAAAAGAGTTCTCTTTAAATGATTTTTTTTTAAAACCGCTGAATTTACACAGCTTAATTTACACTGACTGAAGAAAAATTAAATGCAACAGTCACAGCCGAAAAAAATGATCTTATAAGGAAGATCTGTTTCATAAACTTACATAGTTTCTATTGTATTGTCTCAAGCAGTAGGAAGAAACAGGCAGAACCTACTGTCTTTGCATTAGTGATGCTGATGAATCCAACCAGAGGAACACTGTATGCAACTGCAAAAGGCACTTCTGAACACCACTGAATATTCAATTAAATTAATAAGATTGTTACGCATTTTTTAACTCTGCTAATATTAATTGTTAATGATCATCATAACGTGTGGGAAAGAAGGCTAGTTACACCACAAGAAATGCTTCTGGCATTGAACAGCATGGATTGTCATGAAAAGACTTATCTCAAGTAACAACACTGGGTTTGCACACTGTGAGCCTTGGTCAGATTTTCTGCTGTATTGTTTGTCACATGTTAATTTTTGCACTCTTGACTTGTGGCATCTGTGCTTTTGTGCTGTATATCCCTGCTGCTGGATTCTTCGTCATACTCCTAGAACCAGATCACATTGCAAGTTGCAGAACAGGGGAGGGCAAGATTGAATTATTTTGCCTGACTAATTTCAGTTGCTTTGCATGGGATTAAGTCTGGGTTTTCTAGAAGACACTCTGTAGAACCTCTCACTCTAGATTTCAATCCCCATCTGGTCTCCTGTCAGGGATTCAGCTTTCAATTATTCTGAGAACCTTAGATCATGCAAATTATTCTATTTTCACCTTTTTTGAATTTTATATTTACAAATCTGTTTTTTCACATCTCATTTTATGTAGAATCCATTTTCTATAATAAAAATACATACATTAAATAATGTATTCTGTATTCCACTCACCTCGAGTACCATGTTCAGTTTTGGGCCCCTCACTACAAGAAGGACATCGAGGTGCTGGAGCATGTCCAGAGGAGGGCAACGAAGTTGGTGAAGGATCTAGAGCACATGTCTTATGAGGAGCGGCTGAGGGAACTGGGGTTGTTTAGCATGGAGAAGAAGAGGCTGAGGGGAGACCTTATTGCGGTCTACAACTACCTGAAAGGAGGTTGTAGTGAGGTGGGGGTTGGTCTCTTCTCCCTAGTAACAAGTGATAGGGCAAGAGGAAACGGCCTCAAGCTGCGCCAGGGGAGGTTTAGGTTAGATATTAGGAAAAACTTCTTCACCGAGAGGGTGGCCAAGCATTGGAACAGGTTGCCCAGGGAAGTGGTTGAGTCTCCATCCCTGGAGGTATTTAAAGAACGGATAGATACGGTGCTTGAAGACATGGTATAGATGGACTTGGCAGTGATAGGTTGACGGTTGGACTCGATGATCTTAAGGTCTTTTCCAACCTTGACGATTCTATGATTCTATGATTCTATGATCTTCTTACTGTAGCTATGAAAAATATCTGTTTTAAAACCAATTGTTGCTAGAAATAAAGACTCTCTTCCTTTCTGCCATCAGCATTAGTCAATTGCTTACAGACATACTATGAAGCTTCCTTTAAACATTCTCTGATACTGTATCATATATTGAAATTATTTTGGCTATGATGAACCTTTCTCTATTCGTTGATTCTAACAATGTTGCAGTGGATATTTTATCCATGATAATCTATGTTCAGAAATCACTCAGAGCCAAGCATGATTAAAGTCCATCTCAATTAGTGATTAGTTGTGTCTGATCAGCAGCGTAATGAAACTTTTGTAAAAAATCAAACACTCACTAGAAAAGAACTGAAATTCTTTTTCCTCAGTTTTACATAAACTACAGAATTAATTTCCAGGCAAAAGATGAATGAGCAGGAATGACTTTGTACTCGTAGCTAGGACAGTCCATGCCAATGCTTTTGAAAAGGTCAGTTATAAGTGCTTGAACATAGGCTTAAGAGGTAAATATTTTCCATTTTATTAATTATTGCATATACATGTCTTAATGAAGGTAAAATTATTTTATTTAATTTCTTGTATCTCTGTCATGTTCATGGTGCTACTATGCATTAAAAATACTTCGTAATTGTACCACAAAAATAAAAGACACAAATATTATTATTCTGGACACATAAGGAAAAATATTTAATGATGAAAAATATATGGCTATTGGTCAGCAAAAAGTGAATCATATTTTTAAAAATCACTAGTTCCACAATTCTTACTTTCACTGTTGTTCTTTAGGACAGCAAAATTTTGCTTTATCTATCAATGACATTTCAGAAGCAACAGGTACCAGTAAGACAATCTTTTCTTAACAGTAAACACTAACTGATGTTGGACCATTTAAAAACAAGCAATGGGCAAATGTTATTTTACCTTTGAAAGTCAAGACTGAAAGTCGATAATTCAGCACTGCATGCTTCTTAAACCACAGTTAAACCTTATTTCTCTTTTTTCTTTTTTTTTTTTCCCTCCCTGCTATTTGTTCCAAAACTCATTCAGTTAGGCTGGATAACTGGAAAGAGAATAGCCTTGGGTAGTGTGACGGGTTGACCCCAGCCAGCAACTAAGCGCCACACAGCTGCTAAGCACAACAGAGCTGCTCCCTCACTTGTCCCCTCTAGTGGGACAGGAGAGAGAGAATAGGAAGAGCAAAAGTGAGAGAACTGGTTGGTTGAGATAAAGACCATTTAATAAGTGAAGAAAAGGGCGGGGAGCAAGCGATGCAAAGGCAATCTCTCACGATCTCCCACAAGCAGACTGATACCAAGCCAGTCTCTAAGCAATGACTACCTCCCAGACCAGCCTCCCCCCATCAATTTGTATTGCTGAGCATAATGCTGTATGGCATGGAATACCTCTGTGGTCACTTCAGGTCAGTTGTCCACGTTATCTCCCCTGCCAGTCTCTTGCCCCCACAGCCTACTCCGTGGGAGGGGGGCAGAGTGAGTAACAGAGAAGGCCTTGATGTTTCACAAGAACTGTTCAGCAATAGCCAGAACATTGGTGTGTAACCAACACTGTTTTGGTCACAAATCCAAAATACAGCACCATATGGGTTGCTATGAAGAAAGTTAACTCCATCACAGCCATACATATATGTACTAGCATTGCAGAGAAAACAGGTTTCAATTATAGACCTCTTTATGAGGATAACTGCTGTTAAAAATACAGGATAATTTTTTAATCATGGGTGGCTGTTTAAAAGAAGCACAAAAATTAGAACACAGCATATGCTTCTAGATAAACCAGGGAATACATTTTGAATTTCTGAAACTGTCACAAACACATTTTTCAAGACTCTTTCTAAGACTTTGTTCCCTACATCAGTATTATGTTCTTGATTCTCAATTTGTATAGGTGAGAAAGTCTGAGTCAGAATCCTACAGTGATCTTTTCTTCCAAGTACAGCAGCAGTGAAAGAAAGAGCGAAACAGAAAGTACAAAGTCCCATTGAACAATGAGAATTGTGCTGCATATGTAAGGCTGGCAAACAGCATCGTAATTCTGTACTAAAGAACAGTGTTTGCTACAAAAAAATGATCAGCCAAATCTCCTCAGTACTCCATCTACGGAAAAGAGCATTCAGCTTTCGCTGCCCTGCTCAAAACAGCAAGTACTCCCTCCAAAGCAATGAAACAGAAAATCCAAATGACCCATAATCAATATCTACATAGCATCATTCCCTCACCTAAAGATAAGACATTTCCTAATCAGTGGAACAAACAATCAAAATGAAAATGAAGACCAGCAACGCTACAAGTCACAATGAGCAAGACAAAACAATAATACTCTCACTGACAGAATGAACACAGCACAGTGAAATGCAGAAAGACTGTGGCACACTTACAAACCATGGGTGAAAATCTCCAAGGAAAAGGTACAGTCTTGACTCAGAGCAGCACCTAGACACTCAAGAAGACAGAAGAATGACTGAGACAAGCAGTTTACCATCTAGCTAACTGTCTCTCAAAAAAAAAAAAGGAAAAATATGAATGCTATTGCCTTTAATGGAAACCATGAAAGATTTATGTTTACGTTTATGAATAAAACTCCTGTGATATTGAAGACATGCACCATTGTCAAGTCACTTCATTTGCATAGTAAGGGTTTGTACTTGATTACAATCATCACCCAAAACTTGAACAAGGGCATACCTGTAAATAACAATGCAAGGGGTCATTTGAATCTGACGTCACTAAAATAGCCTGCAAGGTGAGTAGGATCTTACTATCTAGAACAAGAAGTTAACTGAGAGAGAAATCAGTGGTAAGGGATCTAATCTCCCCAACAAAACAGAGTTCTTTTATAAAGGAAACTGAGTAATAGCAAAATAAAGTCCCCAGGCAAATTCTAATCTCTATTGAACTACATTATGTGAAGGTCAATCAGTAGGAAAGTGAGGAAATAGAAGTGTGGTCTATAGGGGCACAGAGATACAACTACAATAGCCTTGAAAAAGGCAATCTGAAAATGCAGCAAGCTATTTAGGTCACAGCAGTAGAAGAGAAAAGCTTGACTTGAAGTATCAGCTATAACTCACAGTAAGAACCATCATGGATGAGGCCTAGTAATTTAATGAATGCACTGTTTGAATAAGCACTTTAACGTCTATTTTTTTCAAAGGAATTAATTGATAAAAGTCATATTATGCACACAAGAAAATAAACCACATGGCTCCTAGTTTACAACCTGGTAGCATCAGAAATATGAAATGCGAGTGTAACATGCGAATAAAACATTATTGTTATCTTTCCAGTGTTATCTCTGTGAATTATCTCCATCTCTCACAAATACTCTTCCAAAGCTCCTCTTCTAAGAGACTGTTATGAATCACTACAGGTTTACCCTGATTCTCTTGTTTATGGTATATACCAACTAACATTCTACAGCAAATCCCAATGGATTTGACACCTACTTCGGAATATCACTATCAGAAACAAATCAGTTAACACTTAGCATTTATGCTTACTATCTAACTTGAGCTTGACGTTTCCCCTTGAAAGTTAAACAGATATACCTTATGGTGGTCTTTTTTCCGCCTCTAAGATACATAAAAAACCCATGAACCTATGCTCTCTGCCTCTCTCCCCATGATCCACTCATTTTATTTTTAGGGCTGCTCTTTCAAGCATTGAAGCTTTTTGTTCCCAAAAAATATCATTAGGACACTATTGTCTTAAATAAAGGTAACAATTCCAAATGAAATCCCAACTCACAAACAATTCTACATATTTTTTTTTCTTTTCAGTCTCTTTTTAACATCATTTTCACATTGCTTTCATGTAATAAAACCTCTTTTTATTGTGAAAGGGAGACAAATAGTCCTCACCATGAATAACGACACATCTTGCATGAAATGTGGTCAGATATTTTGTGATGTACTACAGTTTCTGTCTTCAGTGTATAGCAGTTGCTGTTCCATGCAATGTAACAATAAAAACAAAGAATAACTAACTAAGTTAGAAAATACAAAGTTTTCTCTTCCCCTCCTTCTTTTTTCTTTTTCTTTTTTTTTTTGTGTTAAATTATGTCTTTTGCTAGCGAGACCAGCATAATTTTGAAATTATCCATTAGTGTCATTATACAATGCACTTTGGGATCTTTCCTAAACTAGGATTCTACCTCAACATCTATTTTCAAGCATGAATTATTAGCAGGTCCTCAATATGGAATTTTAAAATCTGTTCTGGTTTTAAACAGAAAGTCCTGTATCAACTTAGGGCTATAAAAGCACAAACTAGGTTACAAAAAATGAAAAAAAAAAGTCTTTTCAAAGAAGTCCTGGCCAAAACCCCTTGCACTGCAGGCACTGATCTCCAAAATTCCTTAAACTGAAACATCATCACAAGGTTATATCCTCTCACTGCATCATACCACAGAGAATCAAACATAAGTGATAATATAATCAATTAGCTTTACTGCTCAGATATTGCATAATAAAATGAATGGGATAAAGAGAGTAAAAAAACATGGGAAGATATATATGTTATAAAGTCAAAGAGACTAATAATGGAAATGGTTCCATCTCCACCCTTTGCAGTGATGTCATGAGTTTATAATCCTGGTCCTAAGAGAATAAATCTCAGCAAGGGAGAATTAGTTACAAATTTAGTTAACTCAAACTCTTTATTTTCAAAGAACAGGTCACTTTGTGACCTAATGGAAAGGTGCAGTGGTGACTTGCAGGTAAGAAAGGTAAAAACAGCAGAAATGGATTGTGAATGGGTAGCTTCTGTGAAGAACAGCACATTTCAAGAGAAGGAAAGGGGAGGGAAGACAGACACCGTGTGGTGGGTTGACCACCTGGCAGCTGAGCCCCACCTAATTGCTTACTCCCTCCCCTACCAGCAAGATAGGGGAGACAATCACAAGGGCAGAAGTGAGAAAACATGTGGATTGAGATTAAGACAGGTAAAACAAACATGACAGTTTAAATATAATTCAGTAATGATTTAGTAGAAGATACTAAAGGTTTCCAGACTACTACTTTTGCCTTTGAAAAGTTTCTTTATTGCTGAATAATGTTATTTCATTACCTCAAACCTGGAAGTGATTTCCTTTGCAATATTAAGACTCCAGCATGCCATGTTTATAAAAAGCACACAAAGAAGACATTTAAAATGTATGACTTGCACCGATACAAATTCTAAATATGAACTCTCTCTATTTTTAGATTCTACAAGAGCTGGAGAAAAGACAAAACCAGTTATAAAACTAGGTAATGCTAGGTGGTGGGCAAACCTGTATTCAGGCATTTTGGACATTAAAGATATTTGTTATTATTGCTGACACATTGTAGAGACATCAGTCTATGTTCTGCATCAGTGATACATTGCATCACCCAAAACACTATGATGCAACATGCCAAAATTGAATCAAATATTTTTTTGTCTCATGTAAATTATAATTTCTTTAAACACACACAAAGAGGAAAAATATATAAGATCACTGCTTCAAAATTAAATGACATTAAGAAAAAAAAAATCAGGCACAGAAAACCACATCAGGTTGGCATGCTTTCATATGTATAAATGCTTTTTCTTCTTTGAGAATGTGATTGGATGCAATTTTTTGTAAGTGCCCAGAGAACATAGAGCTGAGCAGTTGCTCAGAAGCATTATAACAGCTATCATTTTTCCACTAGTGTTAGTTTAATGTACTGTACTGCTAAAGTCAGGACTCTTAATGGCATAAGAAAAACTCTTGGCATATTCAAGTTCAACAGTCCTATGCAAATATGCATGCTATAAAACATCAGTTTGCTGTATACTGATGATGCATGAAATACGAAGTCCTACATTCCTGTCTCAGTGACCATATTTCACATTTTCAGTTGCAGTCAATTCTTGAATGTTCCTTTTGTTAAACTGGATTTTTAAAGGAAACAATAATCCTGACATATTGTGGTTAACAATAACCATAACTATATTTTTCTTATTCTGCTGCTTTTTTACATTTCCTGTTTTTGAAAAGAATATTGTGACAAATCATTTTAAAATAAGATTGAATATTTTTCTTTTTATTTCTAGCCACTGTAGCAAAGCTGATGAACTATGTCCTTTCCTGTTGTAAATCAACATCACTCCTCGGACTTCTCATGGAATTATGCAGGATAGACCCTGGAAGAGCTGTCTCCATAAACTTTCAGACACATAGTTAATTAAGTAGGACAGCTGAAAAAAGTTACATTATTCTAAGCCCTCTCTCTGCTCAAGTTTGCACCGGTTTTAGCTAAACTATATCTGAAACAATAGATCAGAAAAACCACCGTAAAAAATTATGTAACCAAGCTAATATAAAACAAAACACACAAAAAGTTTCTTCATGCAGTTTTGCATTAGTTTAACTAAATTAGGCTTAGGTTTTTGTCCCTTCTTTCACCCCTGCTTTTACATTTTTTTCAGATGGCCTGATGGAAAATAGTGTCCTATATATCACTTATCCAGTTAGGCATCTTGATCCCTTAAATACATTTATCTTCCTTGTAAGTGTCTCTTCCTTTTCCAACGTCACTTTTTCTCTCTATTTTACTTGTGAAAGTTGAATTTCTTTCTGCTAGGTAACAAAACCTACCCTGTGGAAGAGCATCTTCTCAAACCACACTACCTCACATCTCACACAGGAATATGTTGTTCCTAGCCATACCACCTGCAACATTTCTCTGGAAGGAATGAATCAGACAAGATCAGATAGTTCATTTAAGGCATAATGAGACACAAAAGGTAAGTAGGCAGTGGAGCTTGGCAGGGGAACAATTCCAATTACAATTTTTCCCAGTTACTCTGACAGAAACTATGAAATTGCCAAGCCCAGTCCCAAGTCTCTGCATAGATAATGCCCAGCTGAAGGACTTCTTCAAGCAAAGCCCCAACAACTGCTTGAGAGCCTGACCCTCCCCTTTCCTCTCATCTATTGATTTGAACATTTCTCCAATAGATGGTAGAAGAGATAGGAAGTGACAGGAATAGTCAGACAAAGCATACAGTAGATCATAGGTATTTTTCTTGGGGCAGGGACTAAATCTTTTAGATTCTTCTCTAAGATAAACCTTGGTGCTCTCCTCCTGTGTTTTAAAAGAAATGATGGAGGTGTGGATCGGTGAAGCAATTATTTGCACCTTCAGACTGGAAGATCAATTGGGTATTTGACCCAAAGCTGTGATTTCCAATCCGCTATCCACACATGCACAAGCTACAGGCTGAAACATCTAGGCTAGCCTAAGGTCCTTTGTGGAGTTAGCCCAAATTAGTCTGTACAAAAGTTGTTGCTTTGTATAACTGTCAGGTCAGAAGCAGAATCAGCAATAAACAATATACTTTTCTGTAACCTGGACACTTGCTGTTAACTGGGTTGTCTGTCTTCCACATGACTCTCAGTTCCTAGGGTAAGATACTAAAATGGACCTACAAATGAAGGATAAGCAACATGATCCAAGGTAGTAACTACACTTTCATTTAAAATAAAATACTTAAAAAGGAAGGAAACAAGATTTGTCTTTCTGTTAGGATGATGTGTAAGTTTAACAAAATAAATGGAAGAAAGACTGTCCAGGATAGAAGCAAGACAAAGCACATTTATATTTGTTTTGCCATCTTTCAGAATTTTATCATGGATTGAAAATTAAGTTGGCAAATGTTAAAACATACGCTCTTTTTCTCTTCTTTATATTTAATTTCTATTTTATTTTACCTAAGAATTACGTGATTTTGAACCTTTGGCCACTAGCATTGCTCAGTGGTCATAACAAAGGAAACTTTTACCTCCATCTCTAAGGAAAACATGGCAGCAACTCTGAAAGTCATGAAAAGATGGAAAGCTGAACTACCCCCTTTCAGTCCACGGAAGGACCAGGAAGTACTTACGCAGACAAAAGTGGACTAAATGACATAACTTGCTTGTCAATGCAATAGCTTCTATATATTACAAGATATCATTTCACCCATCAGTAATGTGCAGACAGTTTAGTAAAGCAACATGGCATCTAAGTAATAGCCCAGAAATGCTCTATAAAACAGCAAGTTAGAGTGGAGAATCTTCTATTGAAAATATAGGTGATGTGGTGGTGAGATAACCTTGGCAAACAGCCAAATGCCCATCCAGCCACACATGCACTCCCCCTCTTCAGTGGGACAGGGGCAGAGAATAGGATGAGAAGCTCAAGAGATGAGAGAGAGGGAGACCGCTTACCAACTACCACTCTGGGCCTAACAGACTTCACTTGGGGAAAATTAGTTTATTGGCAGTTAAAATAGATTTGGGTAGTGAGAAACAAGAAGATAAACATTTAAACAACACCTTTCCTCCCCTCTTTCCCATGGTCAGCTTCGCTCTTTCGCTTCTGACTCCTCTGTCCTGTATCTGAGCAGCGCAGGAGGAAGGGGAGGGGTTATAGTCACTACGTAATGGTTTCTCTCTGCTGCTCCTTCCTCCTTACACTTTTCCCCTGCTCCAGCATCGTCCTCTCCATGGGCTACAGTCCTTCAGGAAAAAAATCTTCCCCAGCATGGGGCTGCAGGGAATATCTGCTCCAGTGCTATGGAGCACTTCTTCTGCTTCTTCCTCCTTCTCCCACCTCGGTGTTCCCTCTGCTGTTTCTCCCTTTTTTTGTTCACTCCCCGGTGCTCTGTCCAGTGGCTTTTTTTACTTTTTCTTACATATGTGTTCCCAAAGGCATCCCACTCATGGTTGATGGCTCATCTGTGTCCTGTGGTGGGTCTGTTAGAAACGATTGGAATCGGCAGCCCCTGGCCTCTCCTCACAGAGGCCACCCCTTTAGCCCCTCGCTGCCAGCACCTGGGCACCTGCATCCAATAGGGACATTTATAAAGAATGTAACTTTCCTTCTCTTGCAAATCATGCTATAGTGGTTTCAGAAAAAAGATTTCAGAAGCTTGTTATTTGTCATCTGGACATAGCAATGCAGACCCAATGCTTCAACTTTTCCTCAGATAAATGTTCTAGTTGTTGCCTATCAGAGCCTTCTGCTATACTTGCGTAAAGACAAAAGAGCACTTTCATGAGGCCCACCAATCCTTACAGCAAATACACACTTTCAGTCATATGAAATCATTACAAAAATATTTGACTGCTGAATCACATTAAGATCTTGCCAAGAGGTGATACTATCATTGTGATGTTTTGTGATGCAGTTGAGAGGTCAGTCCCCCAACCCTGCTGAGCTTTAAACTATAGCAGGACTCCTAAATCCATTGCAACACTTTTGTAAATTTAGGCCTAAAACTTCTCAGCCAGCTTTCTGATTTCACTGGGTTTTGATTTTTTCATTCTGGAAAGTTCTATCAGCTGGAAACAAGCAAAGCAAGTAAGAAAGTTTCGGGGAGGCGGAAGAACTTTTTCAAATATACGTTTGGTTTAATCGTGACCAGAACAGGTAAGAAAAACTCACAGGGAAGCACAAAGAAAACAAATCTATATAAGGATTTAAAAATGAGGAGACAGAATTATTTGCAATAAGAATATGAAGCAGCATGGTGAATTAATTTGCTTAAATTTTATATATCTGTATACTAATGCAAAACAAATCAGGACCATATACTAATGCAAAACAAATTGGGAAATAAACAGAAGGAGATGACAAAGTAAATTTGTTATCAAAACTGCTACTTAATTTGTCCAACAGTTTTATCAAGATAAAGACATGACTAGATTATTAATTTTAAAGGGCAGCACTTTTTCATTAAGGACAGAAAGGGGAGAAAAGAGTTTCATTAAAAATCAAAGATGCATATTTACTTTGTGGTTCAAAATATGTAGGGAGAGTGTTTGAAAAGTGACTGGTTGCTATAATGCTGTGATCTGTGACAGAAACCAAATCAAGAAGATTTGGTCACTGTGAGAAAGGGTCAGAATCATTTAAAGCATAGAATTGGGGGATAAAGAAGATTTTAACTGGCCAGATATCAATAAGAAGGGGAATACAGGAGAGCCCAGACATTTGTTATATTTTATTGATAACAATTTTAATGTATTTTGTGGTTTAACCCCATCCAGCAACTAAGTACCACACAGCTGCTTGCTCACTCCCCCCAGTGGGATGGGGGAGAGAATCAAAAGTGTAAAAGTGGGAAAACTCATGGGTTGAGATAAAGACAGCTTAATAGTTAAAGCAAAAGCTGCGCACACAAGCAAAGCAAAACAAGGAATTCAGTCACTACTTCCCATCGGCAGGCAGGTGGTCAGCCATCCCCAGGAAAGCAGGGCTCCATCACGCATAACGGTTACTTGGAAAGACAAATGCCATCACTCCAAACGTCCCTCCCTTCCTTCTTCTTCCCTCACCTTCATATACTGAGCATGACGTCATATGGTATGGAATAGCCCTTTGGCCAGTCTGGGTCAGCTGTCCTGGCTGTGCCCCCTCCCAGCTTCTTGTGCACTTGGCAGAGCATGGGAAGCTGAAAAGTTGTTGACCAGTGTAAGCACTACTTAGCAACAATTAAAACATCAGTGTGTTATCAACATTATTCTCACACTAAATCCAAATCACAGCACTATACCAGCTACTATGAAGAAAATGAACTCTACCCCAGCTGAAACTGGCCAGATATTAACAAGAAGGGGAATACAGGACAGCCCAGACATTTCTTATATTTTATTGATAACAATTTTAATGTAGAAAGTGATGAAAAAAACTGTAAGAGAAGTGCTTCAAGACTAAAGTCTCTCTAGTAAGAAAGAGAATGTGGAATGCAATGAGTGAGAATGGGTATGAAATAACAAAAAACACAGCTTTTAGTAAAGGCAGAGAAGCATAACAAAATAAAAAACATCGGACTTCAAGGAAAGACAGTGCAGTAAATCAGAAAATTAGTAGAAAATGAGTTGTGGGAAATAAATGTAACCTCTTCTATATTCCTCATTGCATCACACAAGGACAACATCAGTTCCCCTAGATTCAGCATGACGACTTCAATCTGAGCCCCAATTCACCTGCCCAAGAAAAGTCAGTCAGTCAGTCAGAGTGTTCAGTGATCTGTGTCTTCCTCTTGAAAACAACTAATCAAGCCATCTAATGCATTAGATGAAAATATTAACGAGAAGCATTAAAAGAAATGCATGAACGTGGAAGGTCTCAGGACAGCTAGTCCTTCTTTAGAGTTGGGGAAGGATGAGATTATTTCCTGTGACACCTTCAAGCTCTCCTTGCCATATTTTTAAAATTAGATTCTTGAATAGAAAGAAAACTATAGAAGCAATCCTGAAGTAAATGTTCTGGTTAAAAAAAATAAAATTAAAAAAAAAGTCTTCATAATGTACTCCTCAAGTTAGCAAGAATATTGTGGTAGATATCTGACTTCTTGTATATAAAGAATCTAAGCTAATATTTTATTAACATATGCAATATCCATTTCTTACAGTTCTTTTACATTAACTGAACAGATCCACGTTTAGCTCCTTAGTGATCATGTATTTGCATTTATCTTTTAATGTTTTATCATCTATAGAGCTTTGCTGAGAATTTATCTAAATCCTTTGGAGGCAAAACCTCAGCTATCCCTAATGCTTAGAGGCAATTATGCAAACATATGGCCCCATGGCTGCTAAGGAGATTACACATGAGAACTACTTAAAATGCACGATAAAGTAATCTGTCACTACACAGTAATCCATACATTGTTGCATAGACATTCAACAGTGAAAGGATCTAACCACGCTCTTAAAATGATGCAAATGGCAGAAATAATGACTGAAGATGCATAAAAAAATAAGTCTTTCCAATTTTAGAATGAGCCTCCCAAGCTAACTCACATTGGTTTTGGAACTAGACTTCTCTGGAGGTGGTTGTCTGGTAAGTATTGATAAGTTGGTGTCACCAATTTCAGATAAGAAATTATGTTACTGTGTATAATTTCTTAGGCTCCCTTCTATAACCCCCTTAAAATGCGAACCCATACACAGGCAATTAGTTCTTTCAGAACTTTCTTTTCTTTTTTCTCAACTCTTCATAAGGTCTGCTTATTAAGTAGCAATCAGCAAGTGAGCCAGTAGATGCTTATTTAGTCAAAAGAAGCCACTGAAAAAAAGACATATGGACAATAGTCAGACAAACCTCAACAGCTTTGAGATAAGCAGACCCACTTGAGGAAAACAGAGAATGAGCTCTACAGAAGATAGAAGAAGGTGAAGTTTTATGGTTCCATACTGAAAGCTACATCAGTAACCTACATTCCAATTCCATGACTTGTTTTCATGACAAAGCTTATAATGAGAAGAGCAAATGGTAAACATGAATCCATTTTCATGGTTAGGAAGAAACAAACTTTTTTTATTCCCCTAGCTTTCATGCTAGTTTCTTGGATGGCATACAGTCACTCAGGAATGTCAGCTTAACTCCATGGCCCAGCTTGTGTGAAGCTGAGTACAAGTATTTGCAGGATCCAGGGACAAAATCATATGAAAAATTATTGAAAAAAAAATGCAAGTGTATGTATGGGAACTAGTTTCATAAGTGAGGAGTACATACGGGGTTTTTGAAGGGGGATTTTTTTTTTGGACGGAGGCTCTTTTTTCCAGATTGTCGTTTCCTAATTCTAGTAAGACTTTAAAAACTGACGTTGGAATATGATTACTATGGATCCTGTTTATTATTTCAAAATCATGTGATTATTTTAAAATATGCTTCATATTAATGAATTTGCAAACCAAAGCAGTAATGAAGTACAAGTTACAGAATTAGGTTGGGTTATTTTTCTTTGCCTATGTGGGGATGATGGATAGCCTTATTTCTTTTGACTTTGTTGTTCACGGTGTCTCTTTGAATAAATGCTGAAGACCATAATAAATTCACATCATGTGTGCAGAACCTCTGTCTGAGACTGAAGGTCATTTGGATATGAGACTACCAACAATTTCCAGAAAGGCACTCTCTATCTCTGTTGTCTGGATGCCAATTAAACTGAAATATATCAATTAGTTTATGTAGAATATGGATCTGTGCTAATCTGGTACAGAAACAAACATCTACTTTCTGATATATGGCTTTATGAAAGGAGTCAGTTCACATTGGAGAAATATTTTTTCATACTCAGTTTACACTGTGCCTTTCTTTGGCATGGCACTACATTAACCTTTTAGTCATATCAGCGAACATTAAAACTGTTGCATCCATTAATAACAAATAAAAACACTTGTCCTTCACTGTCAAGGAAATAATGCAGGATCACCTTGAATTCATGAACTGACTACCTTCTTACAACTCAGCCATAAGTCTGGATTATTCATTACACATACAGAAATGTACTTGTTTATGAAATCCTAATATGATACCTGACACTACACTACACTGTGGAAGCCCTTACCTTGCCCTAATTTTAAGAAATAATCTTTTAGGTTGAAATGCCAAAGAAATACAACTCTGATTTAAGAAGGAAATCATTTTAAAAGAATAAGTAATTATAAAATAAAACTTTATTGCAATATATAAAAAAAAAACAAACAAACCCAGACATGACAAGACAGACTGTGTTCACCAACCACATCAGCTACCATTTAAAAACAAAATCAAGAAAAGACTTTTAGAGTCACAACATCTCCAGTGCTCACACACTCACCTTTCTCAACACAAGAACCTTCTTACTAGGCATGCATTAACTTTTTTTACTTAAAGTTAATAATTACATGGCACGCCAGAGGTTAAATGAAGTAGATTTTCTAATTTTAGATAGTGTATAGACCCATAGCAAAACATGCATGTGGGGTGTGACATGAGATATGAGAGAGTATTTTAATTGCTTTAGACACAAGAGCTGCAATCATGATCTTGGTGAGCTCAATGCTATATACACAGTCATGGCATGAGGTTCTGGAAGGTGGGGGATAAAACTTGGAAAGATCTATGCATTATGAGTCTTTCTGTGCTTATATTAAAAAGTCAGATAGGCATCTGTATCTGATTTACAATGCTGTTGAAAGTCAACTTCTACACAGCTCTTGGCTTGTTTCCCTTTATAATGAAACATGGTCTGTGTATCTGGAGGATACACTAAAATCAAAGTCCTCCAAACAAAGCACTGTTACAAGAGGTTTTGACAGTATCAAAGAGCTGGAATTGAAAGTAAACAAATAAATTAATGAAACTCAATCAGCTCTTACAAATTTAGTACATATGTGGTTTTAAGCACGTACCTATCCTGAATCTCTCCATGACTGAATAGGCTTGTGATATACAAGTCTTGAGACAATAGATCAATAAGCAAATGTACCATTTTTACAAAAAAGCAGAAGAAAATAATTCAGAATATGGGAAATGCCTAAACACAATAATAAAAAAATCACTTCTGCTTATTAAACCCACCCATGACTTTCCAGTTACTTTAACTTTTCATTCAGCTGTTGCAAGGTCCAGAAAGTGGTGCTAAACCAGAATCTTTGGTTTAAAAATATAGTGAAGAACTCTATAAATTACTATTATTTTCTGTATTTCCCCTCATTCTGATATTACAATTTTATAATATATTTTAGAGTATATTTCTCATAAAAACAAATTAAAAAACCTATTTATACATGTACATACAATCACAATATTAATATATTTTATGAGGAGTTGAAATTATATGAGATCTTCCAGCCCATTCATCTCTACCAGATCACTCTTGAAGCATACTACTTTAATGATGCTTCACATTATGGGCAACTCCAAAGACCTGCTAACCTTGCCATAAGGAGTATTTTCTTTTGGGTTTCTTCTTCAAATTATTGTGGAATATTTTCTTTGCCTCTTTATTTTCACTTTGCTCAAAGAGATTTTTGTTTCTGCTGAACGTATTTCCTGTAGAAGTATCTTTCTTCTGGGAAAGAAAGAGAGATAAGGAGAACTTAGGTTTTGGCTGTGGTTTGTTTTTTTTTTTCTTTTCTTTTCAGTTTCCTCACATTTGGAAAATATAAATAAATATAACAAATATATTTAAATATAAATAAACCTGATGACTATTCAAAGGATTGATTCTGCACTGGAGACCTGAAATACATGTTTCCATACACTGCATAAATGCTTATTTCAGGACTGTATCAATCTCCATGCTAGTAGAGGAGTTCAAGCACGGAGTTGTTACTGAACATAGGACTGTGTCCTGTGAGGTCACTTGCAGAACATGCTTAACTGAAGTCTGAGCAGTAGACTGAAGTTTGCAATTTATTCTGGTAGGCCTTGAGGTCAGGAAAGAATTGCATTTTTTAAAAAAAGACATTTCTCCCTTTTTTAAGGAAGGAAAATATGAACTGAAACAGATTAGATTACCTTATTTTAAGGTAAGAAACCAAGTAAACGACTTATAAATCAATCAGACAATATTTTTTTTTTTCTTCTGGTTATTTGTGCCTGTTGCTTATTTCAGAGCAAAACTGGAGGCGGTTCCAGGCTCTCTCAAAACTTTAGCCATTTAATTTCAGATATAAAGTATTCCTCATGCCATTACCACTTGAATTTGAGTGGAAGTCTATTCTCAGGCTTTGAAAACTCTGGTGAATACTGAAAGCAGAAGTAGCAGAAAGAAAATGTGTCCACCTGGCTTAAAAACCTTTTTCCCCATTACTCTCCATTCCTTGCCCTGGAAACAGTTATAACAGTATTGATGAGTAGACTGAAGACATGAAGAAACTTAAATGTCTTAATCATCTTAGAATAAGTTGAAAGCAAATAAGAGAAGTAAAAGACAAATATAAATGGAAAAAGATATTTGGGTCTCATAGGGCTGGGAACAATGCGTCAGAATGGTTGGTAGACAAAATTGTATCATCTAACTGAGAATTCATATATATAGGTAATTTTCTTCTAACATTCCTTCTAAGTTTCCTGAATGGAAGTCCATATAAAATGCATAATTTGTACTTAATTTTTTTTCTGAGGATAACTATAAGTAGTTCTCGCACTGAGTTGCAGCAATCATCTAAGCTTAAATAGCACTTAGGTATTGCTGCTTGTGTTCTTTTCTAGGGTTCCCTTTAAAAAAATATTTTAAAAGTTGTGTATTTAAATACATCCCTTTTAGTAGAGACATTCTTAGCAGGAATAAGTAAAAGGTATATGGAGATATATTTGCAGAGAGATTAATTTTATTAGTTACCCAAATTCAAGGAGACGTCTATAGTGAAAAAGTTCCTAGACAAATATTTAATGTATACCTGTAGTATTTGTGAAGGATATCTAAGAGTTATCAGGAATGGCTGGCTACAAAAGAGCTTAAATACAACACAAAAGGGCACTGCAAGAGCAGGATCAGCCCAAATATACCATATGAGTGGCCATCACTATCCTAACACACCGAGTCTCCTCATCAGTTGCCAACTTTACCTTGACTCAAGGGATTCTATACAGTCATCCATTATATGACAGTTTTCCAACTCTTGCTTTAGCAGAGGACTGCAGTTTCTTTCAGTCTCAGCTTCTTTAGTTCCTTTAATCACTATACTGTAATATCATACATTGCCACTATTTCTAGAAATTATCACAAGGATTATAAAGAATGGGTTCTTTCCTTCTCTATGATTTTCTTTCACTGAGATTTTTTTCACTTGTCGACAAAAAAAGAAATTTCAATTATAATTCAGTTAGGGGAAAAATTAACTAAGTGTATAACAAATGGTCTAATAAATAAAAAATGCAACAGAAAAATAATTTCATTACTTAAATATATGTGCAGTAGTAACTAGTTATTAACTTGCATTCTTTTGAGGATATTAAGAGAAATGTACAATTTTGGAAAAGAAGTGTTTGCTGTTTGTTTTTAAATTACTTTCATCCACATAACAATTTTTTGTTTCATTTATAGTTGAAAAAAAAAAGATATGTACCTAGATTTGCTCTCCATATGATGGGCAAATTTATACAAAAGATTAGATTAATAGGTCTGGATGCTTAGAAATACTGGACGCTATTTCAGTACCATACAATAGGTATTTCATAGCTAATTTCCATAGACCACTTTGCTTGATGGCAATCACAAGCTGACAAATGACTCACTATATGGCTTTATCTTCTGATGTCAATTTGCTTCAGTTGCAATTGTGAATAGCATATATCTTGAAGATGGGTCTCATGAAGGGTCTCAGCTTAATTTATGCAAAACGGCTGTTTCCTAGCATCATGGTGAGGTCAGCAATGAATATATGCATAGACTCCTGAAATGCATTTTAAAGATATTGTATGAGCAGGAAGCCTCTGTTACATGAATCTTGTTATTGCAGCTTGAATCAAGAGAAAAACCACTAAAGAGTTTCTGCAGCAGCCTCACAAAGGAGAATATTTCGACATATATTTATAGAACACGGCAATAGATATTTTATTTAGGATTTTAACAGAGCATAACTAAGTGACATTTTTGGACACTGACTAATGATTCTGAATTTTTTTAAATATATTGTATCCTATATAATGCTTCAGTTTGCTTTGACCTCAACTGTCTTGCCACAGGTGGCAGTTTATAAATATTCTATGGCAATATGTAACAAAATAGATGTGAAAACATCTGCATAATTTCTGAGACTGGGCTACCTAGGATAGTTTAGGACATTTATTAAAGAAAGCTTCTCCATTTATAGGTGTTTTAAAATTCATTTTTCTTCTTATGACAGGGGATTTCTTTTCTGTATTGAAAACTCAATATGCTCTATAACAAAGGTTCTTTTCAACTCTGAAGAATAACACTATGGCAGTGATAAGTCCCTAAGGTCAGCTATGTTGTATAGGTGTAAGTCATTGCTTCTCATGAAAGAGAATAATTTCTAGAATTCTATTTGGTTTTAGTAGTTAAAAAAATTTTCTGTGATGAGTATCTGAGTTTGCAATCTTTCTCCCTCCCATGAACCAATGCTTTAAATGTATACAAGATGTAAACAGTTTAAAGAAAAAAAAAAACAACTCTCCAATCTCACAGAAATTGTATTATCTGCACAAACTCCAGGCAAAACTTTTGGCTGCATTTTCAAAGGACATTGAGTTACTTTCATTGCTTCTGAGTGTAATTGAGGCCCTTCCTTCACTCAGGTACCAGTGAACCCAGTTTTACAGCGTAATTTTAAAGCACCTTTAGACAACACATTCGCAGAGACCAGAACCAACAGCACAGTTTGCTAGCTTCTGATTACCTGTGAAACCAATTGTTTTACTTTCTACTTCACAATCCTCAGATATATGGGGTAGGGAGAAGGCAAGGAAGTAAGGGTAAGAAAGGGCATTCATACAGATTTCTGACAGTTGTTGGAGCTATTGAAAGTGTTATTAAAACCTAATGAACATCTTCATCGCCTACAACTTGCTTCCACTTTGTTCTGTAAAACCCTCAGATTTTTTTATAAGAGTGAGAGGTATTTCCTTCTTACACAGATTTCTCATAAGGATATTCTTGTATTTTAATAGGGCTAAAAACAACACCAATAGAGAGACAGAGGTTCTGGCTCAAAGGGATGTTGTATGTTGAGATCCAGTAAGCTTGATGCAGGGTTGTTGCATTTAATTTTCTGTGCATTTCCTTTTCGCATAATAAACCCAGTGAAAAGTGTATCAGTGGTGCTTTATAGTTCTTTTGTTTCCAAGATAAAGACTACAACAGGTCCTATCATAATTAGATACCAGGCTTATTTTTTTAAAGAACAGGAAGAAAAAGCTACATAGCAATTTTTAAACATAAGAAGATGAACTGTTGGTCTGCAACCTGCATAGCACATTCTGGCAACAAACAACATCAGCAAATATTTTCACATTCCCATATACACAAAAGCAAAGTCATTAACTTAAAGTTAATGTTGCTTGAATTCAATTCCTATCAACAGCCTTGGCAAGGAAAATCAAAGTATTAAGCTAGTCTAACTCCAAGCTTTCTGTTATTCTAGGCAACTGAACACCACAAACAGCTGTAAAAAGGGAAGTACTTATTTGTTTTTCCCCTTACTTGTATCTCCTCACTTTTGCCAGGTGGAGTCTGGTAATATCTGAAGGTCTAGGTTAACATATTATTGATATACTAAGCAAGGTACAGATAGCTTTCATAGACAGGTAAGCATCAACATTTTACTTCTAACTAAATAAACCGGAGACAAAGTTAGAATAGGGTGAGAAATTTAACATTTAGCTTACTATGTACAACGAATAAGAAAGATTGGTGAGACTAAGTGCTTAAAGCAATTACATGCAACATTGAAATGGACAGTATAAAAATTGTCTTTTTTTAGTTGCCAGTTTTCATTGGTTGTTTCTAACCTCTTCTAAGACTAATGTTTCCACCAAACATCCTTTTAAAGGGAAAATATGGATAACTACTCCCTGAGCATATGCACCAACATCATCTCACTAAGAAAACAATGACTGCATGGGGAGCGTGGGGGCCATATGCCCAGGGTTGAGACCTGTGAGGGGTTATGCCACAGTATTCTGTGCCAGCAAAAAGGATTGTCATCAGAGTTCAGCATAAAATGAGAGTGCCACTACGTTGTAGGCAGAGGTCACTGCAGTTAGGGAACCCAAGCTGCTTGAACATGGGCGGTCACTCATAGATTATAACAACCCATCCTCTATTGCAAGGCTGGAATCAAATTCCATCTGTTTCCAGAGTTTCAGACCTCCTATCCCAACAGTGCAGGTTCTTGCACTAGCATAGGGAGAACCATTTCCATGTCAAACGTGCAAAAACATCTATGAGAAGCAAAAAAAAAAAAGAGATTAACTTGCGCAAACAGTGCAATCTTTTCCCATGTTTCAAAGAACCATCAATCATCAATTATTAGTGAAGACTTTAATTTAAAAATAATAACCCTGAAATGTTATTATGAGAGATGAGCTCAGCAGATGGTGGGTATCTAAACATTCAATAAAACTAAAAAGTTGCAATTTTCATGGCAATAAATTAAATTAATACAGGATACACATTTTTTGTTATTTCCAATATGCTACTCTATTAATCTCGAGATATACATAAAAGAATAAAGCTAGCCAATTGAAGAAATGGAAAGTGGCTTTTGAAGGAACTTATACTAGTAGATTTGCTCCACAATATCAACACTTTGTACTGGAAAATCTTTTTAAAGATAGAGAGGGGACTGTTTTATAGCAGCTGCAGTACCCAAGTTCCAGCAATACATAAAATTTAAAGAAAATTTTCTACAAGAAGATCAATTTGATCAAATTTGGAGCCAGATCCTTCTGACAAATTACAAAAAGGAAAAATTATTTATGTTTTACACAGACATATTAGTTATCATTTAATAAAAATCAGTTATTTTAAGTAATTTTAAATTACTTTTTTCCTATATAGTCGTTCTCTTTCAAAAATTATCCAACACTTCATAAATTAGTTTGACCCAATTTATTTTTTTATTACACTTTCAATTACGGCAAATGGATTCTGTTTCCAAAGAGAACCCTTTGCTTTGCATAGGCGTCATGTTAAAAATACTGCTTAGACTTTCAACCTAAGATCAAATCTTAGGACTTCAATAAATATAAAAAGATATCTCCTTGCTGCAATATTCAGCTGAAGGGTCATTTCTTCAGATGATCTGGCTCCTCTAAATCAGAAGGTAAGCTCTTTCAAAACTTTGGGATGCTTAAGTGCTGAAGCAGAAAGTGTTGATCTAGGTATCTGCATAGATTTTTAAGGCCTTTAAAACTGGCTTTCCATATTATACTTATGAAAATAATCTAAAAGTTTTTTGAGAGAATATTAGAATAATCTCAGAAAAGAATAAAGACACGGCCTCTGAACAAAATCTGTTCAGGATAAAGGTGTTTTTATCACCATGATTTTTAATTCTACGAAGACAAGTGTAAACAGTCAGGATTCTTAATTTTCTGTTCTTGCTCCTTTGTGCGAAGGTAAGCATTAATCAGATCCCAGTTTATAGTTTACAAGCCTGTCCCCATTTTGTTTAATGTGATCTTCTGGCATTCTTTTTGCCAAGAAGTTTTTTTTGTTTTGTTTTGTAAAGGTACCATAAGTACTTATTTAATGTAACTTATTACACATTCTGACATCCTGCACGTGCCCCCTTTTGGTTACAGAAGTGTTTACTAGTAGTTCTTTCATGTTGCATTTTTGGCATACTGGTATGAACAGGTGTGACTGATGTGGTAAAGTTCAGAGATTAAAGTGATACTCTTTCCAATAGAAAAAAGGTTCTTGTGGAGTTGAAGGGGGCCAAGTAACTGAACTGGCATTTGTAGCCTAGCTAACTGTCATATCACCTTGTGAGCAGGAATAATGCCATCTAAGCAGATGGTTATAATGCATATTGATGGCCAATGATTATGTACGTACAACAATTGGGGACACTGAATATTTCACTCTCTTCAGCCAGGAGGATCAATCCATCCACTGCTTTCATGCATAAGATTAAGAGGATAAGGTTTCTCTTATGCTTCATCTCACAGCTACTCTGGATTAATCTCTTTGCCACTGTGCCCTTTTCCACAGCAGGCTGGCAAGCCAATGTTATCCACTGGCATTTCCAGTTAAGCACACCGGGTAGTAATAAAGCCTGTCTACTATATTCATCAAAAAATACTGGCCTTCGCAGGAGTACTAATTTGAATTACAGAAGTAAGAATTATTCTGACAGGCAAACAAAATACTGGTTTATTTTAGATTTCCACAAGATGCTTATAAATTAAGCAAAACCACAGCCTGTTCATAGAGAACATTCTAGTTTAATTTAATTTCAATACAGTGGAATGTCACAAGTGAGAACTACAGAAGAAAGTGGAAATAATATCGTCAGTCATGCATTAAAAAGACCACATTGTAAAGATCAGCTCATCTGATTTTGCTGACAAGTCTTGATGCACATGTATATGTGCTTGTACACTCATTTTTGAATGTACATTCATTTTTGTCTCATAAGTGAGACCAAAGATGTGTTACTCAGAAAGATTTGAAAACTAAAGGAAAGCTACTGAAGACAGGGACATCTGAAAGACAGGTAGAAGAGAGGGTCCAGGAACATGTGGAATGGCTTTTGAGCTTCACAGACAAATATAATTTTTTGTAGTACACAGGAAATTACTTCCTTTGGCAGCCCTTTACAGAAGCAAGTATGACTGATGTTATCAATATTTGAAGAAAAGGGAAGAAATATGAAAGGAAAACAGAATGTGACCAAGAAAGCTATCATACTCTATGTTTGCATTCAAGAGCTTGCAAGAATATTAAAGGTGAGCCATAAAGAATTAGAAAAAGCAGTGCCATAACTTAAAAAAAAACACAACAAAAACACAATAAAAATGGTAGGCAAAAAAAGAGTGCCATTACCATCAGTGCCTGTAGACTTGATGAGAATACCATTAATATTACTGAGATAAACATCTAAAGGATCAAAACTAAAGTGCATAGATCTACAATTTGTTAGCAGGGGAAAGAAAGAAGCACATTTTAGAAGGATGCAATATGCTTTGCTTACTATCTGTCTGCAGCGAGGAAAGGAAAAGACAAGACAATATCCTGACTGTTTTTTGTTTTAAAGACAAGAATGATTAAACATCACAGCAAAGCACAAAGGTAGTCAATAAGGTTTCAGGAAGAACATTAGATCTGTTTTCGCCATGTTGGCTTTCTGGGACTGTGAGAGAGATACTGAAGACCAATAAAATATGAGATTGGACATGAGGAATATGAAAGACTGATAAATTTAAGATTAATTTAGGTTAGAAGTGGAGTTTAAATCTATATAAGCAAGTGAGCTCGTTCAGGGAAGACTTGCAGAATGAAAGGAGACAGTAAATAATTGATGTAAAGATAAAAAAGAGAACTAGAGAAAGACAGAATAATAAAATTCTAGAGAGTTCAGGATATAAGTGAGGAAAAAGCAGTGATTTTATCGAAAATAGAGAAAATTAGAATTGATTATGGTCTTAGAAGCCTGCATGGAAAAAAGCCACTTGAGACCCTGACAAGATAAGTTTTGATGACATAAACAAAGAGATAAGTTTGTCTTGATCTTTAAACAGACTACTTTATAATTAGCCAGTAATATCAGGAATCTCAGAAGACACTTCTTGACTTTTTTGGCTGGATGAATAGTAGCTGTAAAAATGTAACTCAATATATTTTGAAACTATATATCATGTGGCTAAGTGATGTTTCAATTGCTTGGAAAAACAGGAAATAATATTATCCAAAAGTAATTGACAACATATCAATGAACTAAGAAAAAACAAAAAAGAAAATTTAAGCTATTGAAACAAGAGAGACATTTGTAGTGAGTAAGGGACAAGTGGACTTCCCTCAACATGCATGTGGTGCAGTTAAACTTATCCTAAGGTAGAGGTCTAAAATACATCTGATGGAACAAAGCAAGAAGTGCCAACTTCTCTCTGTTGACTAGACATGATGGCCAAAGTCTGTCTTAGGTCTAGGAGCGTATGATGTAGATTTGTAAAATTAAGTTAGAAGAATTTCCCTGTAACTATTTACAGACCTTTTATTGTTCCCCAAAAAGCAAATAAACAAACAACGCATTTGAAAAAATTAAGGAATTAAAATTTCAAATTAATCTAAGGGACAAATAACCTGTTCTACATTGTTGATCTAGATTTTGCCACGACGACATCAGAACAAAACAGGTTTTCTTTTCCTCTTCCCCCCCATACCAATTTAAATAACCCATTTTCTGCATCTCAATGGGAAAAATCACTTGGATTCAATTTCCTCAGTTTGCAAACATGGCTATATTTAAGCAAAATGGATTTCTCTGAAAATTGAGGTGAGGAACTTAAATAAGAAGTTTCAATAGAATATTTGAAGGGCAAAATTCCGTTACTGTGTAGAGTCATAATGTTCAGCATCCATTAAATACAGTGATCAACACAGATGACTTCAATAGGTAGTCACGCTGAAAAGACAAAGTTTTGTTTTCACTTTGTAGCAAGAGGCTGGAACACTCAGACTTAAAAGGCAAGAGTGTGTAGCTTTTCCTTATATCCTTCTTATTTTCTCTTTTTAAAAACTCGGTTGATACTGGCTCTGGAACTGGACAATAATTTTATTCAATTTCAATATAGTCAAGCAATTGAAGTACACAGTTCAGAAGATACAAAATAATAACCCAGAGAAAAATAGCAGTGGATGATTGAACTAAGAATATAGATATGACAAAGAAATACAAGAAAAAGGTGTAAAGCATCTAGGACACATACTGAGTTATCAAATAGGGCTGAAAAGTCATAGAACAATAAAGAGAATACTAGAACAGCAAGTATATAGATGTTGGGGTTTGAGGTTTTTTTTTTTTTTTAATAAAGAAAGAAAATCCTAGAAGATATTTCATTTTGTTCATATGCAACTTTCCAGAAAACTTCCCATCATTACACTGATATGGGGTACCTCCATAGGTTACTCCTTTATTATTGTCATCGCTAGTATTCTTACTTTTGTGCAGTCTAGTTTTGATTTGATGATCACAGGACATCACAGAAAAAAATGGAAAATGGAAGTCACATATGAGGAGATTTCCTAAGAAATATTAATGGAAACAAATAGCAAAGCCTCATTTGCACATAAACTTTTTACCAAAAGCATGGGCAATTCATCTGGTCTACAAGATTTGAAATTGCAGAATATAATTCCTGCCAGCATTTCCTCTTTCCTCAAACTAACAAACAAACATTCTTTTTGTTTTTTTTTTCTTTAGAATGTAAACTTATAGTTTTTCTACCCCTGTATAATCAAGCATGAAAGGAACCAATTGATTGAAATTTTCACATTTTTTCACATTTTTTCACATACTTCCTTCTATAATACTGCCTTTGAATCTTTCATATCTTCAACAATCTAGTAAATTCAACAATGGTAAGATTTAGCCTTTGAAATTTAAACACTGAAATTATTAAACTTTTCAGAATGGAGAACTCTTAAAATACGGGAATAAATCCTAAGCAATTCTGAAAAATTATACATTTCATATTTTATATACGGAAAAAAATGTTCCCTCTTTCATCTCCGTCTCTGCCTTATGTAAGTAGGTTGGTCTGAGACACCAGCTCCATTAAAGCACTCTTCCACGGCCATAGTCATAAACCCATGACAGTGGAATATATGCCCTCTTTCATATTCATGCTAGATTATTTTCCTTCCACATCCTCATTCCACTTCCAGAATTGATAGTCTCATTTCTTTGACACGGTATGGTATTACCAGGGGTATAGAGACGTGGAATAGGGAATATGGAGAAGAACTTTTCCTTTATTTTTGCTTCTAGACTCTGCACTGTTTAAATTTATTTTTAAACTGCACAGAATAGGTCTGCAAAAAAAGACATAGTAGATATCAGTCCTATGTAGACTCAAAATAATATGAAGAAGAGGAGTTATGGCTTGTAAATTTACAAGTAACAGCAAAGCAAAGTGAAGAACATCTTGGCTTTCTCACATTCATGTCATATTTTAAGAAGACAGACACCCTAGATTATTCTGAGGAAGTGAAGTCCCACAGAACAGTCTGATCAGATTTTTCTGTTTTAAACCCACATAAAACTCCCAAATAATATTTTTAAATCCTTGCTTCACCGCATCAATTTCTTTACCTGTGGGAGAAGAGGAAGAAGAATTGGTTTAAGAGTGTTTTGTTTAAGTTTATGTTTGTAATCACTTTGCGGTCACTAACAGGTCTAAAATGTCTCATGCTCAGGAAGGCATCTCTGACTGATGCAATTGTAGTTCCAGGACATTTTGATTTGCCTGTAGACATAACAGCAATATTTTCCTGACTATATCTGCTGCACTGGAGGGTAGGCAGGGAGTGAGGTGAGAGAGAGACAGTGCAGGGTTCTTTCTCGATCTCAGTGAGAAAGGCCTAAAAACAAATGGCTTAATAAAATAGCTGATTTAATATGACAGAATAAGACGACTACAGATAGCAAATCTTTTGTCTTCAGATGCCAGGGACCTCACATTCATGCAGCATCAGATGGAACACAGATGGATTTTTCCCAAGGTGTGAGGCACAGATTCAGTTCGTGGAGAGAGGTTCCTCCTTCTTGTTCATTCGAGCTATTATATACAATTTCTTAAAAAAATGCAACTCTATTCAAAAAGGATGTTCACATGAGAACTTTCTGCTGCAACTCCATGCACAAGTACAAGTTGCCTGCAGGCTCCTCTGGTACAGTGAGCTGAGTGAGTTTATCCTGAGGCCAAGGAGTCTGTGCAGCACAATGCAGCCTGAACCCCACACTGGACATGCAGCACAATGCAGCACACCACATACCTGTGCCTGCTCAGGTTAACTGTTGTGTGGATCACTCTCTGATGTACAGTGGTCTCCTTTTCAGGATCACTACATTATCACCCCTCCATCCACATACAGTTTATCTTTCCTTAAGATATGATAAACTACAGATTATATTAATAACATACAGGCTTCTCAAGCCCTGAATGAAACGCCCAAAAGAGCAGGCATGACCTGTTCGAGATCACTAACTCCCCAAATACAACACGTTCTGCAAGGCTCCCAATGCACCATAGTACTACACCGTACAGTTAATGTAGATAGAAATAATTACTATTCTAAGATACATAGATGTGTATAATACACAAACACACAGAGAAATTCTCCTAATATGCAATAGAAAATATAGCAAAGAAAAAGGTCCAATCATTTAAAAAAACATACATCTGCTAAGATCTATTCATTTTTTTCTACATTTCTGATCATAACCTCCCAACTTCAGCAGGAGATACATTTGTTTTTAACTGTCTGTGAGTTGTGAGTGTATTGTGAAAAATCTCTACTAAGATAACTTTCTATGCATTCCTCTATTTCTCACTAGCATGGCTTGAGAGTGTTTTCAGTTGAAAATGTTATCCTCCCATAGATTTCTGATATAGAAATTATATCAGAATAAGTCCATAATAACAAAAATGATACAAGTATCTCAAGTTCAGACCATGCAGAGGACAGGGCTAGAAGAGGTGAGATTCAATCTGTTCTTAGCAGTTGTTTATCCACCAATATCTGAGAGGTGTAAGGACAGCTGTACCCTAGCAGCTAAAACAATATCTATAGGTCAAAACTTCCCTGGTAGAAGGAGAGGTCTTGTGAATCATTTACATGGGGTCTCCTGAGTATAAGGTATATAATAAAACCAAGTGGTTTGTATCAGGGTACAGAGCTCCATGTGAGAACTGCTCTGTAGCTAGACAGAAGCTTGGATATACTCATATTCAAATAGATGTCTGAGGCAAGGAGAATTTTGCATAGTCTGAATGTTTTTCAGAAATAAGATGAGCTGTGTAGTGTGATCCTGACAGGAAGAAGGTGAGGTTTTAAGCAGTGCAATGAGGAAGGATGAGAATTGGCTATATAGGGCGGGGGTTTTTTGTTTGCTTGCTTGCTTTGAGGAAACATAAGAATTTTAATTTCATTAAGGTTAAACTGAAGTCAGGAACATCTAAAAGGCAGTATCAGAGAGAGAGAATAAGATACAAGAAGGAGCAGAAGAAGACGAGGCAGTACTACAACGCTTAATTCTTAAAAAGAAATATGTTGTCTTTCCTCAGAGGAAAGAAGAACAGTTAAGCTTTTCCTCATTTCAGGTATTAGTTACTAAAATTCAGCAGAATTCTTGCTTCTGAAGCTGCTTAGGTTTTGAGCTTGCATTTATCTGCTTGCAATCTGGGCCATTTTTTCTTTTGACATATTTACGCATTTTTCATGACAAGTAAATAATATTTATATTTATTTAGCACTGAAGCAATTAGGTGATATGGGCTGATAAATAGTAAAAGAATATTTATCAAAACAGGAGTGAAAGTTAGTATGTTTGTTTTTGTGTTAGCAGAAATTATTTATTATTTATTCTGTTTACAATAAATATTTTTGTCCCAGTCACCTGGGAAATCAGACCCAGCCACACATCAGTAGTCTGAATAGCAGCTCTAAGGAGGAAAAAGCTCCTTCCCTCTCTCTGATTAATATTTGCCAAACAGAAAATAGACCATTTTGGACAATATTAAAATCTGTCTTTGGAAAATTTAAATATGTGTAGATACTACTTTGTCCTTTAGAAAAATTGTTTAATAATTCTAGTTTACATCTTAAGGAAGGTAGGTTTTGCTTCTCTTACAAATCAGACTAAACATCATTCCTCATATAAAGATGACAGAAGACCAGACACAGAAATGGATTTATCACTTACTTATTTTTCTTAAAGTGTGAATAGGGCAATATCAGTTGCAATTTCTGACTGGCCTTGGCAAAATGCTGTGGATTTCTGTAATAACTTTGCCTTTAATTAGGTTTTGAAGATTCCATATCGACTTATATGAAGACATAGCTGATTTTTACCAGAGTAATTAACTCTGACGTAGGTATGTTAGGAGTAGTGACAAAGTACATGATGAAAGTCAGTCAGTCATGAATCCTTAATACACAAAGCCACCATGACATTCCATTAAGACATAAGGAACAGTTAGAAGAGTCTTACTTGCTATAAAGATTTGATTTGCCAAATAAGTGCAATAACTGCTATTTAGTAAGCAGGTAACATTAAAATATTTTTCTAAACTTCCTTTTAGGAGAAAAAAACCTACCAAACAAAACAACTCTTCTTTGGTTTTCACAAATCCATGAGAAAAGACTTAAACTTTGCTGCATGCGAGGACAGGAGAAGCTGATCTGTACTGTGCTTTCAGGTTTTCACTCCATTAATTTGCTGTTTCAGGAGCGTGATAGAATTTAGAAATCTTTTTCGTTTCTTTTTAATTGAAATGTTAAGTACTATCTTATATACTCTTAATAGGATTAAAGGGTTCATCATTCCCTCCTGCCTAGATGGGTAATTGTATAGATGTATGTTAATTAGCTGTGTGTCAGTGTTTGTGTCTTCCACAGGTTCTGCTTTGTTTACTTGGCTGGGTATTCTGTGTTTTGAGATTTGAGGGGGGGAACTGGTTCACATGAAGTATTCAGTTTTTACTGTAAGCCTTAAAAGGAACAAAAATGTTTAAAAGTATGTTACTTCAACTTCCGATCATTTTCCTCAAATCAATAATTCCATCCAAGTAAACAAGGGTTTATCCAATGTAAAGGTATGTTTTTATACATGCAAATAGAGAGATAGATGACTATATATTATTTGTGGTTTCACTGTTGTAGCTATGTTGGTGTAAGATCTATCAGTCTGTTACAGGAGATCACTTTCCCATTTTTAGGGCTTTCTCTTTATATATACTGATCTTAATGACTTAAGTTAGCTCAAAGGCATCTAAAGAGATGAATATAAGAATGGCCATAATCTCACAACATATCCTTTCTTTAAAAGTAGCCATAAACAGGCATAAAGGAAAGACTAAGAAGAGACTGAGCATATGCCATACTTTCTCTTAGTATCTCTAGGCTCCATATAGTTTCAGCTTAAAGGAGGTCCTGAGCTAGGCTTGTTTCAGTTGACATTGAAATTTAAATTTCATTGACAACTCAGGATCAGGTTTCAGAATCAAACCAACCCCCAAATCCCTATTTATACACACTTCCCCATTTTTTCTAAAGTTGCTCTTTTGGATGCCTTATAAATATGTGCTTAATATATGACCATTTAAAATGGGGGTGGATGACAGAAAGTGCTAAGCAACATGGCCACATTTCTGAAAACAATCTGGTAACTCTATGAATAAAAATAAGTGTATTCTTACTTTATATTTGGGAATAGGTCACAGATGGAGTGCTTAGAGTTCATCTCTTGGGGGACTTCATTATTTACTCATCAAAACAACACAATTTGTACCTAGAATTTTAAGGTGAATTTCTGCTTGTTTATGTATTTGTTGTGTTTGACAATACTGGAGAATTTGATGAGAAAGAAAGAAAGAAATTAAGCACTGGAAGTTATTCTGTACCAGCTTTAGGAATCTGTACTTCAGAAATCATCCCTCAAAAGACTGGAATCAGTGGGGATCAAATAGTCCTTCAAAACTAGTCACATACTTCCCATTTGTGCTTTTTTCTATTTGTTTCCCTCATTTTCATTATCTGCCTTCACCTCCTATTTTTCCCCAAGGTTTTTATTGTTTCATTTCTACTCCATTCAGCTCACTCCCATCCATAATCAGTGCTCAACGTTTCTGTTCACTTTCCTACTCCTGTATGGGCTGAGTTATGTGTTTCACATTACGTATGGTGAGCAATCCCCTTTGAAGACAATGCTTGTAAAATTGAACATCGGTTTAGATCTCTGCAAGCCTTGTGGGATTACAAAAAAATTGCAGAAGATCTAGCCTGTCCTTGGCAGGAGATTAACATCTATTCAGCCTAATCCTGGACCTTCAGGAAGCGATCCTTCATGAATGGTAGATCTACAATTGGGAATATTTTTGTCCTAATGGGGAATTATTTTTGTAAGGATTTATCCTTACAAGTAACTCAAGAGAAAATAATACAAAGCAACATATAAAGAGAATGATTTAAACTACATTAATTCACATATGCATGACATCATTAATTCAGAATGACAGTGTTCTTTACCTAGTGTAATTTAGTTAATTCAGGAATGAACAATGATACTAGTACTAAAGCACATCTCCACGAAGATGTATAGAGAAGTCTGAGTTATTCCACCCCTACTCCAAATTCACATGAGTCACTACTGTTAGAAACAGTCAGTCCTGGCCAGGTAGTTGGATTAAATGATCATTTAATATGGACTGAAATAGTCTGTTCTAAACTGCATAGTCACATTAGTGTGATATAATCTCTGAGTCTTTTGTATCTGTCATTCAACATGTAGAGAAAAGAACTTAAAATATTCTAAAAAGTTAAGGATAGTGAAGGTCTTCCAATGGGGTGAGTATATATGCCATTTATATTCATGGTGTCAGAAAAGAAAGACAATTATAAATAAAGTGCAGGAAAAACAAAACAGCATTAAGGTGCTGCAGTCTAATAGCACTACTCACTCAAATGCTATCTATAGCTTTATTTACTTGGTATGAATAACAGTTTGATGAAACAGGCCAATTTCAGTATGTAGTATTGAAATGCTATATAGCTGAACAGAAAAATTCATAAGCAGGGGGACTTCTACTTGCCCAAACCCTAAAATATTTCTTAAAGAGCATAAGTAGGACCACTAAGGACACAGCTATACGCTATTCATAACAGTAAGATCAGAATTTCTCACTTAAAATGAAAAAGTCTTATTTTTTATTCGTATATGTGAAAAAAGCAACCAAAATATGGGGAGAAGAGCAGCTGAAAGATGCCGATTTATTTTGTTACACGTGCTAAGCTCATCAAAATGGTTGTCTGACCAGAGAAAAGCAATCGCTTTCAGTTATTCTGTCTCAGCTGTACTGAGGAGAGGGAAATGTCATGAAAACACTTTTCTTTGGCAGAAGGATTCAGTGGTATAGAAACCCACAAGGTGCGCACTGTAGCTTCAGTTTCATCACTGTAAGCCGGGATGTAAATGAGAAGGCTAAAGATCTGATGACGACAAAGCAATGGCAGCAGAGAGCTCAGTCCAGAAAGCCAGGTTGCCCTGGTTGTTTTTGCAGCCTGCAACAAACCTGTGTTATGTGACTACATAGTTATCTCTACACAAGCTAGTTTAGAGCTTATATACATGGATATATGTATGTACCTACTGCAGCTATAGTGCATGGAAAGCAGTCTTTACACTTAAATGAGATAATTACTAGGGAAAGGTCAGTTTGCTGGGGTCTCTTTATCTGCATATGCTGCCTGGAGATTAAAATCACACATACATATATTCATATAGCTTAGTATATTCAGTAATGCTTTATTTAGAAAGACATGAATACCAAAGTAATTGTATTCAAACAGTTAAAGAAGGAATTGATTTGAGTCAGGATTAACAGAGTTTCCCTTTCACTCTCTATGCTAATGTCTGAATTGACTTTTGAAGAAATGGTTCTTACTCCATGTCCCGAACAAGAAAAGATGACCTTTGGAGAAGACAGTCATTGTATACTGCAGCATTACATGATAAATGGTATGATGTACGGGCCGGGGCCATTAAGGCCTGCTAGTGCCCTCAGGGCCCTGACAGCATGATGTATCAGTGAATTTCCTATGTGCTTACTTTACTGTTGTGGCTTAGTGCTAAAAGAAAGTTGAATGGTTTAAAAATAGTATTTTCAATTACTCACCAGTTCCTTACAGATACAGTCCTAATCCTGTTTAATTTGTGTAGTTACTAACTATATCTCTGAGCTGTTTTTCTAATCCGAACATGAAATTTCTCATACGTAGAGTTACAGACATGCAGGTCTCAACAGGATCAAAGCCCATGGCTAATTCATTAAATGGAGCTACATTTCAAGGAGATTTCTTATTTTGGTTTATTCCCTGCATCATCTTTGACAAAAATGCTTTCACCTTGAATTCTAGAAACAAAAGTGCTTAATGAGTGTATAAAAATATATCTATTATTTGTATTAATTTGTTATAGTAGAGGTTCGTACTGGATTCCTATCTCTAACATTCTAGTTTTCTGAATTACTAGTGTCTTTTCAGTCTTTCCCTCTCTTACCTGCCTGTGGTGTTTCTTGCTAGACTGACAACAGTTTTATTTGAGATAAATGGAGGGAGATTTAACCCTCCCTTACAGAGGGAAGTCTCAGTATCTATTTTAAAAATTAGACAATGGTAAAAGAAAGTAAAATTGTAAAAGTACAACATTTCATTTAGCTTAATGGTATCTCTTTATAAAATTCAACATTTTCTGTCAAATTAAGATACCAAAGAGAATGAATGTGATAAAGAAAGGATTTAAAAAAACCAAAACCAACAACAAAACAAAAATGCTGACATTGAAACACTAATGCCTGAATTTGCAAGTGACCACTTTTGGGCATATTGCCATGCATATACTGATTCTATTACATGTACATAACAATAATATAGTTTAATTCACACATACGTTCTTCTGCAAACATGTGTCCATTCATACCAGAAATTATACGAATCAATGCCAGAGTTCAGTACTTGCATCTTCAGTGTTGTGATTCCCATGAAGGATCACTTTATTTTCCTCTATTTCCTCAAATTGTCAATCACATCTAAATTAAGCTTCTACGTGTATAAATTAAACTAAAACTAGATCAAACTAGATCAAAACTAGATTAGATCAAACTTTTTCAATTCTTTTACCCGTGCTTTATATCACAATAAAATCTGACTACACAGTTCATGGTGATAAATGGTAAAGGAAATTCTTCTAATGCTATTTGACAGAAAAATTCCTGAAATAAGTGAGACGCAGAAGTAGCCACAAGAACTGTGCTGCCTCCTCACAGAAAAACAGTACAGAAACAAGTTTGAAATTCACTTTCTTTTTTACATTACTGGAATTTTTTGCAACATTTTCTAAAGTTCCCATTGTTAAAGTATTCTCACTTTTCTTGGAGACTGCAATACAAACATATAACCTTGCAACAGACAGCCTTGTAATAAACAGAAAATAATAGAAAAATGGAATAGGTCTAAAACCATAAGACCCTAATGAGAGGAAAAGGAGAAGAAGGGAGAAAGGATGGAAAGGTAGATCGAACAGAAACGTGCTATTTTTTCAAGGCAAGGAGTGTAGTATGAATAGCATTACGCCCCAAAAAGAAAGAAAAAAGATAGACAAATGAAAAATCTATGTAGGTGATTTCGCTTGAATGATTTGTCAATCAAAGAAGTAGGAAAAGGATAGAAACAATACATTAAACAAGCAAGCTACATACAAAAGCTGGAACCAATGAAATAGGCTTTTAATTTGTTTTATCATGTCTGAAGAAATAACACATGATCTAAAGGAAATTACTTATCCCACAGCAAATCAAATCATAACAGACATTGGTATGAATTTGTTTCATCCAGTTCCATGTTTTTACTTGACTTATGTTTTGTACAGAAGCTAAATACATTTATCTTATCCATAATAATAATAATAGATCACATTCTTAGTATTCATATAAAAATTTTAATTCCATAAAATTGTAATTTTAAAAATGATTTGTGATCAAGTAATTAACAGATTAATAACACTTGCTGTAATAATTCTTTGTCTGTTATCAATTTTGAATGTTTTGATTTTTAGTTTTATTAAGGATCTTCTTGGATCTTCTTGTTCTACAGGTGAGAAAGAGCTACTAGGAGCAGGCGGATGAAGTTCACTATACTCTTCTGAGCACCAGTCATTTGCCATCTCATTCTTTCATGGCATTAATTTTTTTTAAAAAAACTAAATAACTTTATCAGTGTATTTTCCATGCTTCCCACACACAATCCCCAATGTTAATTGCCTGCATTAGTTCCAATTCTATTTGTTTTGAAAAGGGTCATTGAGAATTCAGATAACATTATGTAACAAAAGATTTTTTTTTTCTGTAACAGTATAACAATATTTCCTTCTTCTCTGGACAGAAACTAGCAACTTCACTCTTTGATCATGAACAGTCTACTGTATTAAGAACCATCCTGTTTTTACTGAAGAGCCTATTATGTCACTGAGTGCTTTTTCCTGAGCAGTCACTGCTAATTTACAATTTACTATGTTGTATGAGTTGTTGAAATTGTCTTGCAATGTGGATTACCTTGTAGTTGACTTGTACTGAATTTCATCTTCCTTCATGTTGACAAATAATAAGTAATGCAAGTAAATATGTCTCAGAATACACAAAGAAAAGATTTACAGTGTAAGAATATGCTATGAGTACAGCCGCTTTTCTGATAACCACCATACTCTAAAGACTACTTTACAAGTGTTTGCATCTACGGAGCTATAAATGCATTGTAGCAAAACTGTAATCTTTTAAAATTATTATTGGCCGCATAAATGAAAATTCATTGGAACTCAAAAACAAGCAAAGTAAACAACTGTTTGTAAGAATGAACTGTCTGACTAGAAACATAAAACTCTTCTGTTTTCCTAGAATTAATGGTATTTTCTTATTCAGAAAGTTTAGCTTATCTAACTAATAGCAATACACGCACGTTCACAAACAACTTTAAGTAAATAATGCATGAGATACATATATACTTGTAGAGATATATCTAGATACATGTTGTTGGGACAGGTAGAATCAGGATGAATAACACCCGAGACATCTGGCCAGAACCTCTTTATCCATTTGTAGAAAAGTCTAATTATTTTAGACAAAATCGCATATGACCTGAATTTCTGAACTGAAAGATGATACTAGTAAGGATAAGTACTATCTATTTGCTGTAGTGTTTTAGAAGCTCATAAAACTAATGTACTTTTTTTTCAGATTCAGAGAAAAAATGATTTTTGCATTTACAGTTAAAAAGACAAATATTCTTAATAGGTGCAGAAAACTTTAATAGCAATTAATAGCAATGTGTTTTGAGCATCTGAGGTTTCATGGAAATACAGTTAACAGACTTAAAACGTGCAAGTTTAATGATAAGATTCTAAAAGTCAAGGTTTGCTTTCATGCTTATGTCTACATTGCAAACAGATGTTAAACTCCTCCCAAATGGAAATAACTATTAATCATCAATAACATCTTACAGAATGTATATTTTCTAGTCCAAAAGTAATGGTTCAGTGTCATGTAATTTAAGCAATACTGAATAGCATAACATACTGGTGACACATGTTCTCGCTCTTTGCTTATCCCATTTACTTGACATATTTATTAATCTGTATCTTAGTCATCCATGCAACTTGGAAAGAGATTAAATATGTCTTTTTCTATTAGGAATAGTAACCCATTGAAAACTATTTAGAAATAAAATTATACTTATTTGATACAGACTCAATCATAAGAAGTAGGAAAACTGGCCAAAACCACCAACTATGTTTAATCTAGTCTAGTCTAGAATAGAATAGTTCAGTTGAAAGGGACCTACAATAACCATCTAGTCCAACTGCTTGACCACTTCAGGGATGGCCAAAAGTTAAAGCATGTTATTAAGGGCATTGTTCGAATGCCTCTTAGACACTGGTAGGCTTGGGGCATCGACCACCTCTCTAGGAAGCCTGTTCCAGGCTGCAATTATTTCCTCCACAGTTGATAGTACAATGATATGAAATATAGTAATAGCCTTCTCCATATAGAATCACATCCGTATTTACAATATGTTAGAATGTAATGTTCAATAGCTTGAAAAATATAATTATTAAGAAGTACATTTTCTCCAAACACATGGATCTGCATTTTATTTTAGTTTGTATACCTTTCTGAAAAATGTGGATACATATATAATGAAGCTGTTTCTTTAGAAATAATAAAGTAAAAAAAAAAAACCACCATAATTTTTCAATGGCCTATGTCCTTCTAATTACCTACTTTGAATACATAATAAGAATGTTCAAGCTATACTATAGTGTTATCACAGAGAAATTATTGAAGATGTTGAACATGAATGTCCATTATCTGTCATCTCTGTTCACTCACAGAATCATACTAGAGTGTCTTAAGAAACATTCTATTCAAAGAGAGCACCTTGTCTATAAAGTGAAAATCATGACACATCTGAACTATAATTTACTACATAACTACGATGGCATCATGATGACTTTCTTGAATCAAAAAAGTGTGTTTTCAAAGTATACAGGTTTGACTTTTCATTTTTCCTTTTGATGAAAACTATTGTCTGTGTGTGCTTGTTTTCTTGAGGTCTGCTATGGAAGCTC
The DNA here is from genome assembly GCF_047370975.1 of Nipponia nippon. Lineage (NCBI taxonomy): Eukaryota > Metazoa > Chordata > Aves > Pelecaniformes > Threskiornithidae > Nipponia > Nipponia nippon. The sequence continues at coordinate 26,591,710 of NW_028262336.1, forward strand.
CAGCCCATTAATTCTGATCAGCCAGAGCTAGATCTAAAGACCAGATCCTCAAATTGTAATAATGAATATACTTCAATGAATGTAAATTATTAATTATTGTTTTTTTCCCTACCAAAACATCCCTGAGAATGATCTCCTAATTATTTCTCAAACCTTTTACCATGCATTTTCCCCTTAAGCTCTATTTACACTTAAATACAACTTTTGAAGCTTCAGTCAGAGCTAAAGTGCATACAATAATGATTCCCAGAGCTAATTCCTTAGTTAAACAAGCAACTCAGAGGTAAAAATTATAGAAGTTTAGTCCTACTCCACCTCAGGCGTTATTTGGCTTCATAACTTACTGAAGATTTCTGGTTAAAAAAAAGTCAAGCTGCCACTGAAGCAATCTATCATCACATAGAATTACATGTAGAAAGAGTGATGAATACAGAAATTATCACATGATTAACACATTAATCTGAATGTTTTAAGGACTAAAATTATTTTAAGAAGCTGAGCGGTTGTTCTAAGACAAGAAAATAAAAATATGATATATTTCTATACATTTCTAATATATAGAGGTATGTTTCCAAGAGAAGTAAGGAGGCTTCAGTGACTCACTTGGGCTGAAAAGTTTGGTGTGTGATCTTATGCTACATGGGATAATTTCAGCTTTACAACAAAAGGACATGTTAACAGATTTTTTTTTTTTTTTAAATTATGCTTCTGGAATGCAAAAGCTGACTGCATGGTTTTTTGAATCAAGGTCTCAGTATTTTATTTATTTTTTTCCCCCAAGCGTTTTTTAATGAAGCAATATGTTTTGATAGCAGAGAGTGGATACAGAAGTAAAAATTGTCATTAGTTATTAACTCAGTACTGACAAATTTGCCCTCTATTCTTTGTCTGAATGATACCTGGAACAACTAAAGAACGCCGCTCAGCACACCTTTTAGAATTTTTCTTTGGGCTGTATAAATATCCTGCAGACTTAGTGTAAGGGACACAGTGCAACAATTCTGAATGCATCAGAAAGAGGCCTGGATTGTTCACTGAAATTAACAGAGAAGACTAAGAAACTACAGGGAGGCGGTGAGGGTGGTGAAGGTAAGCCAAAAGATGAGACAGTGCAACTAACAGTTTGAATTGAGGGAACATTCCTTCTCCACAGTCTACCTGGCGATTCTCATATGCCCCATGAGAATTATTATCAGGTTCTCACCAGCTGAGCACCTAGTATAGTTACCTCTATCGCTGTGCCAAATTTTCAGTGCTTCAGAGGATGATGAGTGCTCTTCCACTCTCCTTCCTCTTGAAGTTATATTATATATCAAGGAGGAAAAAAAAATTTCCTGAAGCATAGAATTGGTGTAATATCAGTATGATGCAAACAAGCATGATTAACAAACATAGAGAAAAGGTTTTTCATTAACTGCAGGATCACAGTCAAATGGATCATGGTACAGGGAAATTCAGTAACTAACTTCTGTATTAAAATTATCCTCCTTTGGTGTGTTTATATTCAAGTGTATTTTGCTGATGTTGGAGAGAATCTGATTACCACATGGAATTACATTCACCTACTATTTCTATGGCCACAAAAAACAACTTCGTGCAATGCAATTCTTTCTCTAAATCACCATTAATTCAGAAAATCTTATTAATACTACCTGCTTAGAAATAGTATCTTATGCAAAAAAAAGAAAGCAAGGGTTTAAGAAATTCTTGAAGGAATATACATTTTTGATCATACACACATTTTACTATGCACATGCTTTGCAAAATAAGAGTGCCTAGCAAATTACATACTCAATAATAACTGTCAAATGTCCCTACTTCTTATTTTAAGAGTAAGGGGACATACTAATGTTAAATATGTTTTTGGTTCTGAGCAAATTATTCTTCTCTTCTGACAGAGTAATACTATTAGAGTAATATGCCCCTGATGCCTAAGCTGCATCTAACTGAACACCACTTATTACTGTCAAGCAAAGCAGAAGTCAAATATATATAATTTGTTTCAGCTCTGTCATCTAACACAGTATGGAATACAAAGTTAGTGTCTAATGTGGAAAATGTAAATCAGACTATAAATAACTTCTAAAAAAGCAAGCATAATAAAAGTAATTTATGCATTGAACAAGTACAGAACTTGCATTAATACCACAGTACTGTTAAGCAAATAAAAGAGAATCTAATTACATGGAAATATGCCATTTGCATATAACTTTCTTCAGCTTTTTAATGTGAAGTTTGTAAAGGGATATACAAAGCTGGCATAGCCACTTAATATGTCAAAACCTTACCATAATCTGTTGGTATGTTGGTACAAAGCATCAATAAAATACAAATCACATTTCCATTGATTTTTCTTTGAGGTAAGATTTCACCTGTGAAAATTCATTCTATCTGAACACAGTTATATAAAATATTCCTGAAGAGGAAACCTGGCTTACATAGTTACTGGTTTATCACCTATGGTTATGGGTTTTTCACAGAATGGTTGAGGTTGGAAGAGACCTCTGGAGGTCTTCTGGTACAAGCCCCCTGCTCAAGCAGGACTACCTATGGCCAGTTGCCCAGGACCATGTCTAGATGGTTTTGAATACCTCTAGGAAGGGAGGCCTCCCTGGGCAACCTGTCCCAGTGTGCAGTCACCCTCACAGTGAAAAACTGTTTTCTGATGTTCAGGTGGAAACTCCCATGCTTCAGTTTGTGCCCATTGCCTCTTGTCCTGTCACTGGGCACCACTGAAAAGAGCCTGGCTCCGTACCCTCTGCACGCTGCCTTCAGGTGTTTATATACATTGATAAGATCCCCTCTGAGCCTTCTCTTCTCTAGGCTGAACGGTCCCAGCTCTGTCAGCCTTTCCTCACAAGTGAGATTCTCCAGTTTCTTCATCATCTCAGTGGCCTTTAGTTGGACTGTTGCCAGTATGTCCATGTCTGCCTTGTACTGGGGAGCCCAGAACTGGACACAACACTCCAGGTGTGGCCTCACCAGTGCTGAGTAGAGGGGAAGAATCACCTCCCTCCACCTGCTGGCAACACTCCTAATGCAGCCGACGATACCATTAGCCTTCTTTGCAGCAAGGGCACATTGCTGGCTCATGCTTAACCTGGTCCACCAGGACTCCCAGGTCCTTTTCTACCAAGCTGCTTTCTAGCTGGGTGACCCCCAGTATATATTGGTGCATGAACGTCTCCAGTTCTGGCAGTGAAAGTATTAGCTAACCTGGCCATAGCCTGCAGCTCTGAAACTATCAGTATCAAAAAAGACAGCAGTTGCAGTGTTGGGGAAATGAACACCTTCTTCCAACTCCTGAGGACTGAAGAACATGTCTGGAAATCCTGAGTTGAAGAAGACCCTGGGGGAAGAGAAGCCCTGTCTGCAGCACAGGACCATGAGTTCCTCAACACTTACTCTGAGATAAAAGTACCTACCCAGGCTTTAGGTAATCTGTAATTTCTGCTTTAGAAACCTGGAGAGCATCGGGGTGCCATACAGGTTCTCAGATGTCCAGGTGGGAAGCCAGACTTTAGTCCCAAGGTAGCCAGATTCAAGCTAGCCTTAGTAATAAAGTTCCAATGTACACTCAGTTTTGGATTGCAGATGCTCTGGAGTCCCTGCCAACCAATGAAAACTCACCTGCACTTTGGAAAACTGATATGTTTCTATGAACGATTTCAGCTTTTAATTGTTTTGTCACAGTATTCTTGATCAGCTCCAGTTATTCTTGTAAAATTTGCCCATCCACTGTTGACATTTAAACAAGTTTGATATTCAGCTTTGAACACTAGCTTCTTAATATTCACAGACTAAACATTTAAGAAGTTTAATAGATATTCCTTTATGACATTACCCATCACAATTATTGCATTGCACTTTTGTCATGGTTTAGCTCCAGTCGGCAACCAAGTACCACACAGCCGCTCGCTCACTCTCCCCCCAGTAGGATGGGGGACAGAATCTGAAGAGCAAAAGTAAGAAAACTCATGGGTTGAGATAGGAACAGTTTAATAATTGAAATAAAATAAAATATAATAACAACAACAACAACAATAATAATAATATTGTATTTAAAAGGAAAACAACAACAGAGAGACAGAAACAAAACCCAGGAAAAGCAAGTGATGCTACCACTCACCACCAACAACCAATGCCCAGTCCGTCCCTGAGCAGCGATCAGTGCCCCCCCGCCAACTCCCCCATTTTATACACTGCGTATGACGTCATATGGTATGGAATAGCCCTTTGGCCAGTTTGGATCAGCTGTCCTGGCTCCCAGCTTCTTGTGCACCTGGCAGAGCATGGGAAGCCAAAAAAGTCCTTGACTAGTGTAAGCACTACTTAGCAACTAAAACATCAGTGTGTTATCAACATTATTCTCATGCTAAATCCAAAACACAGCACTATACCAGATACTAAGAGGAAAATTAACTCTATCCCAGCTGAAACCAAGACAACTTTGTAATTATATCTAATAAATGTGATTGCATGTATTTACACTAATTACACAGTTACAGATAATTTCATGAATTATGGAAACACACAAAGAGTGACTAAGCTTTCCTGAAAGAAAAGAATTAAGTAATTCTGCAAAATACAAATGGTCTTAAGAAAGCATTGAGAAAGTGAAAGGATTCTACCCAATGTTTATCAAATTAAGCATTTCCTTCCAAAATACCTTAGTATAAGCCAAACATTATATTAGCTGAATTCATGGTTAATTTGGTAAACATGAATTTACTGCACTTACTAAATCTACTGCAAGTTCTTCTAGACAGAGTCTTCTTGCAGTCATATGCTCTGTTATGAAGATACATAAATATATGGTCAGACACACTGTTTAATTCTGTGACAATTTCACTGAAACTAATTATGTACCTATGTTCTAAGCACATATACAGTGATACTATGAAAATCTACTACTTCAAACCTGTAAAAGGAACTGAATATATACTTGGAAAACATAGAGCTTATCATCACATGATGCAAATTCTCTATTAACTTGCATCTCCTGTAGTCAATTGAATGTTTTCATAACAAACTAGAAGATGGTGAAAAATATGACCAAAATGATCATGGTAATATATCCTATACGGTCAAAGTGACAGCAACGTCTATAGGGACAAATACTGCCATGAAAGTTTTTAAATTGGAAAAGAATGTCTTCACTGTAATAACAAGAAAACACCAAATAATCAAGTCATTGATCCCCTTTCTGAACTGATTAAGAAAATAGCATGATGTAAATCAGAGAAGACCCATCTCTGAACATCCAGTATTTCTTTTCATGCACTTGTCTTATACCAATAAATGAGCTGATTAAAGATAAAAGACCACATAACGGCAAAAGTATAGTATATACACCTACTGTCCTCCAACTGGACTTCAGGTTATAAACGGATTTAAGTAAATTGAGCCCAAATTTTGCAAATATTTATGCATATGCCTAATGTTTCTTTGTTTATATTTATATTATTGTATTTCTACTGCAAGATGTCCAACAGAAATGCTTAAATCTACTCCTGATAATACAGTCATCATCTTCTGATATTGTAACATTCATTTCTATAAGTTTATTTAATAATACAAATATCTCATATAAGCGTAACAGAAATCATTAGAATTTCCATGTTTTGCAAATGGGTTAAGTAAGCATGAACATAGACGTTGTAAAAGCTTAGCAGATAGATAATAATTAATGAAGCTATTACAGATAGTTGATATTCAATAATGTGTTCAGCCTATAACAGCATCAAAAGAAGGTGGCTTAATTTCATATTTAAATTTTATGTGCCACACCTGCAATGACTTTGATAGGGAGCAAACGTAGAGTAACACACTAATGAGCCAGATCCTATGCGTATAACATATTTTTTTATATGATTAATGGATTTTTATGGTGATGCAAAGCCAAAAAAATAATAACAATATACTCCATATGCATGAGGCTGTACAGTTTGCAGAAAACAAAATTTTGAATCCTTTCAAAGATACTAGAACACTGAGTGATTGCTAATGGTATGCTTACAGAAAAACAACCAATTGAAAACTTGTCTTTTAGTGTTTTAATGAGTTGTCACCACGCTTCACAGCTTTCTGCATAGGAGAAGCAAGGACAGGTCAGGAAAAATATCACAGATGTATTGAAAAGCATATAAATAACACCTGTAGGGAGTAGTACAAACAGTGCCATAAGAGGTTTAAAATCAGAAGAAGGAAAAAAGTCATCATCGAAGCAACAAAGAAACTTACAAGTGACACACTATACTAGCAAAGAAAAAACCCGATTTGCAACAAGAATGAATGGAAATTTGCTGAAAGAAATTGTCCAGAGACACTAATCAAGGAACAGAAACATTTTTTGGTGCTGCCAGTGCATCTACTAATGCATGTTAAGTCTACTAATGCACAGTCTTGAAGGACTCAAGTAATTAGCTGTACCAAATAATCAAGTCACTAAGCCTAACTAGGTACCTCCACTTCTGTTCCTTCACTCTATGCAATATTTCAGTTCATTAAGATCATAGCTTTGTAGCTTAACTTAAATTGCCACTGCAGTCACCCCACACTGATTTATCCTTTCAAGAACCCTTGATTCGATGTGATTTGTTAGCAACTACAGTCAATTTAGTAGTAAGACTTAAGCAACAAATACATATGGCCTACTTTAAATAAGTCAACTTGATGGTTTTTATCAAATACATTTCCTAACATGGTCTGAAAATTAAATTAGCAGTTGGCAATAATTGCCTTCTAAAGAAATGTTTATTTAATTGTTAGAGATTAATGATAAAGTCTTTAATTCATATCTGATCATTGATTCATATCTTCCTTCTATTTAGCTTGAGTCTGAGGACTATAAACTGTGACCCTGCAACAGGACTTCAAGGCATGGCATAAGATTACTCCATAAGGCCTTAGCCAGCTTACAGTTAGTCAGTGGAAAGCATATTTTCCTTATCTCATACTGAAATTAACAGGCATCTTGCTATCAACACTCATGTGAGGTTAATCGGATTTATAATTCTGTGGCCAACAGAGTTTAGCTGTGAAGAAGAGTCCAAGTCATCCAGCATTGAAAAATAATAGGTATAAGTTTCCATATGTGCTGAGATAGTAGGAATTTACAAACAGAGGCTAAGGAGATGGAGAACAGGACAGTGGTGAACAAACAGAAAGGCATTAAAAAAGGGTTTAAGATCATCACAACCAACAGGCTTTTGTTGGCTCTCAGAAGAGGTTGTGCAGATGCAGAATAATGTTTACCAGAGTGTCATTGCATTCTATTCAAATGAGAATGTCTTACTGAAGAAAACAGAAAAATAAAATATTATTTGGTTCAAATTTAGCCTGACTTTAATAAATCATCAGCACTGTTGGCTGGGAATTCAAGTCACCCCTGGTATATGGTTGTACTGCCTCAGAGTTGCCCTTGTTTCACTTCAGCTAATGAGCTAACTGTGACTGTTCACAAGTCTTTCAGTGCTAGGCAGCAAGAGGTCTTGCAGAGATATCTAGATAGATTGGAACATTGGGCAATTATCAATGGCATGAAGTTTAACAAGAACAAATGCCAGATTCTGTACCTGGGATGGAGTACTGCCAGGCACAAGTACAAATTGGGAGAGGAGTGGCTGGAGAGCAGCCCTGCAGAAGGGGTTCTGGGGGTGCTGGTCGACAGCAGGCTCAATGTGAGTGAGCAGTGTGCCCTGGCAGCCAAGAGGGCAAACTGCATCCTGGGGTGCATCAAACACAGTATAACCAGCCAGTCAAAAGAGGTGATTATCCCACTGTATTCAGTGTTGGTGCTGCCTCACCTTGAAAACTGTGTGCAGTTCTGGGCCCCACAATTTAAGAAGAATGTTAAGGTGCTTGAATGCATCCAGAGGAAGGCAACAAAGCTGGTGAAAGGGCTGGAAGGCACGTCCTATGAGGAGAAGCTAAGGACTTTGGGTTTGTCTAGTTTGGAGAAAAGGAGGCTGAGGGGTGACCTCATTGCTCTCTACAGCTTCCTGAGGAGCAAAGTGGAGAGGGAGGTTCTGATCTCTTCTCCCTGGTATCCTGTGACAGAACGCATGGGAATGGTTCAAAGCTGCACCAGGGGAGGTTTAGACTGGACATTAGGAAGTATTTCTTTACCGAGAGGGTGGTCAAACCCTGGAATAGGCTTCCTAGAGAGGTGGCTGATGCCCCAAGCCTGTCAGTGTTTAAGAGGAAGTGATCGTCCCCCTGTACTCTGCACTGCTGAGGCCACACCTTGAATACTGTGCTCAGTTTTGGGCCCCTCACTACAAGAAGGACATCGAGGTGCTGGAGTATGTCCAGAGAAGGGCAGTGAAGCTGGTGAAGGGTCTGGAGCACAAGTCTTATGAGGAGCAGCTGAGGGAACTGGGGTTGTTTAGCCTGGAGAAGAGGAGGCTGAAGGGAGACCTTATCAATCTCTGCAACTACCTGAAAGGAGGTTGTAGTGAGGTGGGGGTAGGTCTCTTCTACCAAGTAACAAGTGATAGGACAAGAGGAAATGGCCTCAAGTTGTGCCAGGGGAAGTTTAGATTAGATATGAGGAAAAATTTCTTCACCGAAAGGGTTGTCAAGCATTGGAACAGGCTACCTAGGGAAGTGATTGAGTCCTCATCCCTGTAGGTATTTAACAGACTTGTAGATCTGGTGCTTAGGGACATGGTTTAGTGGTGGACTTGGCAGCACTACGTTTACAGTTGGATTTGATGATCTTAAAGGTTTTTTCCAGCCTAAGAGATTCTATGATTCTATGAATAAGAAATTGAATGAAAGTTCACATATAAAATTTTAATCAGGAAGGAGATTGGCAATAAATGGCTATTTCTCCCTTTTAATTAAAAGTATTATTTCACAGTGTTTTTATTCCGGCTGAATGAAAGATCGGTAATTCTGAAAATACTCTGACTATATTTTTTAATTCTTTCTAGTGCTAAAAGAATGAAGGATTAATGACCTGGTTATTCTTTAATCCCCAGTATCTCTGTCAAGAAAGTTAGTTGATGCTGCTAAATGTAGCAGGTATACACTAACATACCAAGGATTTAGCATAAGAGTTAAAAAGCAGAAGAGTATTTCTTAATAATGCCGTATTTTCAGAGGGTGGACCGCTGAATTCGGGGCAGGCTGGTATCATATAATGCACATTACAGAATCCTGACACAAAAGGCACAAGTCAGGGAAATAATCTGTCTAAAGCATAGGCATGGGATCACTGGTACCTAATGTAAAGTCAATCCTTTTGTCCTTTCTATTACAAGAAAGACAACAACATATAAAATGAAACTGAATAAACCTGAAGCAGTACATCCTAAATATAAAAAGCAGGTCACAACATACACCAGAGAATTGAAATTATGACCCTCACCATCTTCACCTTTTCCTACTAACAGTAAAAGATTAGAGGAGTGAAAGAAAGAGATCCCTCCATCTAATATCCACTGACAGAAACAAGAACAAAACAGTGCTCAGCTGTGAAGTATGATTTGTAGCAAACACAAAAAGAAGTGAAAAAAGATATATGAAAGGCTTGGCTATAGACAGTAGCAGTGTTACAGATTATATTGCAGTAAACTAGGGTGGCGTTGCTTTGGCCATGACCGTCTAGGACCACAGGCAAGACAAGGTTTATCAGGAGAAGTAATAGCTTTTATTGGACCAGCTGGTATAATTGAAAAAAGAAGCAGACAGGCCTGAGTAGTTCTGTGCTATTTCTAATCACACCAGTTGGAGTCTGATGAAAGAACCTGTCTCCCTCTAGAGTCTTGTCTTGGGAAACTATTAGTCCGCCAACTACAGACACATGGAGAATTGTTTCTGAACTCTATCTCCTCCTATATGATCTTAGAGATTGAGCTTATTTTAAAAATATTCCTGATGGTTATTGAATTACCATGTTCCTGTATAGATCTGAAACATGATAACCAGCTTTTAGAAATGGAATTCCAGTATGTTTTGACACGTGTTCTAAAAGTACAAAGAAAGCTATATAAACAATGCATCTTTGATGAAAGCATGCATAGGGCAGGTTTTATCTGAATGTACACGCAGAAGTTCTCTCTGCTCTTTGCAAAGGTCTTTAAACTTAAATGGAGAACGAATTTTTGCCGCTGACCTGCTTTAACTGTTTTATCACACTTATATTCAGAAGCAGGCATATTTAATACCAGAGGTATTTGCTGCCACAGAAGCATAAGAGGTTCTTGAAGCTGCTCTGAAGCAGAAGCTGTAGAAAATATTAGTAGATAAAGCAGATAAATGAAGCTTCAAGAAAGAATCTCAAGTTATGCGAATCAGTAGTGTAATTTCTTTTGAAACTAAATGCATGCTCTGGAACCATGCAAAAGTGATGATACACTATTTTACAGGTTGCAAAATTAAAAAAAAAAACAACAAAAGAAACATACATAATCCTAATAGTCAACTATGTGCCATAAATAGTATTTCTGTAATATTAACTGAAGGAGAACTAGGTCAGTAAATTAAAAATTATCAAGCAAGCACAGAAATGGTTGCCTTGAAACAGACATCATGTAAAATAGCAGGCTGTCAGGAGACAAATCTATGATAGAATTTAGGGACATGGCAATAAAATGATAGCATAGCAAAAGCTCACATATAATTGCAAAATTGAGTTATTCAATTATTGATGCAGCAACGGCCACTGTCAGTTTATTTTTCCCTCAGCTGTCACTCTCTTAACAGGAGTAAGGATGAGGGAGACTGACCTCTGCCTTCTTTTTGACTCTTCATGTAGTAGGAAGATAATAGCAAAGAATAATTACAATGTTTTGCACAAATCATTCAATTAAAGAATCAAATATTTCTGTTTGTTCTCCATAGAAAAACATACATACAGGAGAAGAAGATTGCTGAGGAATGACTTACAGCACCTTTCCTTACTGAGACAGAAAATAATGTTATAACTGCAAACTTTTTACTATATTTTTCTGTTTTCTGAGATCAAATAATTGGTTAAGTATTTCCAGTTTATATATTGTTTATGGTATTGCTGCCATAAAATATATATTTAACATCAATCACTTATATACTTCTGTAAACTTCAATTTGAAGTGCCAACTTCATGTTAAGTATGCATAAAAAAATTACTTGATCAGAAATCTAGTGTTTATCGCTTTCCTCATTTTCAGCACTGTCACGTCTGTATTTCAGATATTCAATGGAAATAAGGGCAGGGTGCCGGGATGTTCCAATTTATTTAGAGTAAGTATCTACCTCGTTCTTTATAACTTCTCATTTTAATCAATATTTAAAACATAATCTTCACATGTTGTTCAAATAATGTTAAATATCTAGTTCTGTCCCATTCGGGAAAATCTATCTTTGCATGATTAAGACATGGAAGTCAGGCCCATTTTACCCAAAGATTACATACACTCATGACTTGGACATTGCCTCATAAAGCTTTTGAAATTAATTGAAGATTTAAAAAATGAAACACTTATTCCAATGTCTTATGTTCAGAATAGTACTGATCGATGACCCAATCAGAGTAGAAAGGATTCAGCAGAAAGGACCCAGTGCCTACGATATTCATTGCCTTGCTGGATCAATATCTGAACTGTCCATTAAAGTCCAATACTGGTAGGTAGAAATTGCAAGTTATTATAATCTGAAGGCTATTTGATGAATGATATGGAGCTGATAAAAAAAAAAATCTCAGTGCCCAGTAGCTATATTACAAGTATCTATATAACAAAAGTCATCATCACAATTGGCATTTCTACAGCTATTCCAAGACAGACATTAGCAAAGAATTAAATATACTGATGCTGGAGGCTTTTAGCTGCAGTTGATAGTTTTTCCTTTAAAATTCCCATGTCACTGTGATTAACATGGCTTCATCCCTGATCAATCTAGTATAAAATGATTGATGCTCCATTAGCTACTAAAATGTCTAAATCTGCTTGTTCTTAATGCTTTACTCTCACAAGGTGATCCTTATGTGAACAAAAAGAAAAATCAATCAGATAGCATGGAAAATCACTAGTCATTTCTATCCATGATGTAACTTCCTAGGGAGACACAAAAATGATAATTTCCAGGGTCATTTCTGAACATGAAATTCACTCACACAAGCTATATAATGTTCCTTCCTTATGAAGGATCTTCAAAAGCACAGATGGAACTGACACTAATGCCAACTATTGACTATCAAATTATAGAATGTGCATCTGTTTTGTCACTTAAAAATATTTATGCCATATGATTTTATTATGTAGTGAATCATTGCCTGATTTCCACAAAGTAAAAATATCGCAGCACAAAATCATTCATACTTTTCCCTACAAATCCAGGGAAAGGATACCAGTGATAGCAGCCAACATGGCCAACACCATATGAATATTATTTACGTAGCTTGAAGACTATATGAATTTCAGCCATTTGATGTTTAGCACATTGAAAATTTATGAGAATGTATGTATAATTGTATTAAATAGTTTCTGATGGACTGGAATATGGACTATTCCATCCATGACCTGTGGTAGTTTATACTGTCTTCTGATGCTCAGGTTTTCTGAAAACTGTAAATACCAACAGCCACACAGTTCATAGTATAACTTCTACCCCTAAAAAGGAAATCACACAGGAAAGCCTCCCTTTTGTCATTGTAAATCTCAGCCATCATGAGTATCTCAGTCCAGAATTACCCAACTAGAGGGTCTGCTGAGAACTGAAAAAAAATTTCAGTTGTCCTTCATTATTCTAAGCCACTTTCTCTTCTGCTTTGGAATTGTTGGGGTTCCCTAAACCATCTTGGCACAAAAGATGATTACTAAGCCACTACTGAAGAGTTTATTATTTCTAGAAAATCTCAAGCAGCATTTTTTCCTGAAGAGACAGAATGTTCTTGGTTATTTTCTCCCTCTTCCTCTCCCATTTGAAGTTGCCTTCTGATCACAAGGAAGCCAACAGCAAAAATCCTGACTGCAAACTGTTTAATCTACTCATAAGCAGAAAAATTATTAAAAGAGATAAGCAGAAAAATTATTAAAAAAGCAAGAATAAAAAATTCTGAACATGCAAGGTAATTTTTAATCTAACTGGTAGAACAGTAATAAGCATAAGAGTCTAATCTGCATACCACTTAAAATTGTAAGTTGATTGAGACAGAATTAAACATGTACAAAAATCTTAAACAGCACAGTTTAAAATCATTAAGAAATCTGATACAGAATAGATGATAGAAATGTGAAACATAAAAAGAACAAATACAGAGTAAACATCAAGAAGCACTTCTAAACACAGTTGGCTAACATTCTTTCGGATAGCCTAAAGGGCAAATTTGTTGAGAGAAATGCAGCAATACAATTAAATAGGAATTAGAAGATAATGATGCATCAAAATGGATAAACTCCAGTTTTAAACTCATGCCCAATCATTCTTCACCGTTATGAATCGTAAATACAATACACAGAAAGGCAAACTCACCTTCACAAAATTCCAGAATTCTGCATTTCTTTTGCCTATTATGTCACTACAAGAAATTGATCCTGCTGATTAGCTTTCAAATGTTTTAAAAAGATGCAAATACTGAGTTTGAAAACAAAAGTGTGTGCTGCAACAATGAATGCAATTACAGTATATATAAATAGGAGTGCAAGAAAAGGGAGAGTGCTCATGAAGTTCCAGGTAGTGCAAGATATAAAGCACTATATGCTAGCATGCATACATATACATACACCAAGTTTTGAGAAAGTCAGTTTACTCAAAAATCCTTTTTCTCTAAAACTGAGGCTGTCAGGGAGAATAAATTATGAAATTCCCTCCAGAGCATATGGTGTCTTGGTGTTGTTGCTATCAGTCACTGAATGGGACCACTGAGATAAACTATCTTTTGAAATTACTCTCTATGCAGTGAAACCAAATCAAAGTTTCATTTTCCAACTATTATCCGTGAATTTGTAAATATGCTATAATAATCTCAGATTTTATTGTGTCATGATTATAGAAAAATGCTAGTTTTATGCCCACTTCAAGACTATGTGCTTTAAAGTATGAATTTTGAATAGAATGGTACTTCTTTCCTACTTTTAGCTGCCAAGAATTATTGCTGTTGTACTAGCTTCTGCAACGGAACTCACATTAAATTTTAAACAAAGTTTGAATGACAAGGATATTTGAATTTTCATTGGCTTTAATGTTACCATCACATGTTATCATCACAATTTTCACTGGAAAAAAAAAATCATAAATAGAAAAATTTATCTCTAGAAAAATTACCTCCAGCAAAATTAATTAAAAAGTTTCCATTAACAACAGATAATGTTAGTAATTCATAATGAGACAGTTTTACCTTATTTAGATATCATCTTATGAAGCATGTAACATAGTTTCTTCCGATAACCTGAGTTAAACCTGATTTCATTATTGTTATAGTTACTATATCATTATAGTTATCAAATGGAGGACTTTTAATGAAAACCTTGTAAAAGTTCCCAGTATAAGTACCTTTTATTTATCAATAAAATATATCTTTCCACTTTTTATACCTGAGGACACTGCTCCTGGACCCTTTGTTGAAGACTGTAATGGTTTGAAAATTAAAAATACTAGTGGAGTTCAGAAATGAAAGACCAACTATTTCAGTGTGGAACGGAGCTTACAAATAGAGAAAAATGAAGGCCTTGTCCACATAGAGGAACCCTACTTTAAGAAACAGGGGCATGACTTCCGACTACCTTGCAAACATGTACACAGCCCCACAAGAATTGCTTTGACAAAAAAAAATATTTCAGTCTGTAGAATTTTCTTGGAAAACCTAACACAGTAACAGCAAACAGACAAATTAGTAAATAGTAACATACATGACATTTTCATTTGAAAATAAACTGATGACATACTTTGGAACTCACTATTTTTAATTATTCTGATATCAAGAATTTCACTGACTACCAATTGTTTTTTTAGGGTGGTAGATGTCGTGTATTCCTTTATGATTTCATTTTAAATATACATTTCCCTGAATAAAGAACAGACTTTTATAAAGTATTTTGTCTACTTACTGTTTAACATAAATTCCGCTACTTTTCTTCTATTTCCTTTCTTCTAAGTAACTTTGTAAAGAAATATACCACTGTTATCTTGCTCCTAGAAAATGTACAAAGTTAAAGTTTAACTGATATCACTTCTTGGATATACTCCTTAGTAGTCACAAAATTAATATGAATTAATCTTTACCTAAAGACATTAATCTACAGACTCAGTACATAAAAATACCTTTAGTCTGTAAAGCCATGCGTGAGAAAATTAAGAAATGCTGATTCAGTTTTTATCTAATTTGGCTCCCCTTTTACATCCCTTCCTATACAAGGAGGGATCAAACATTATAGTCACCAAGTTTTCTACATAATTCAACATTATGATGTAAAGATAATCATGCACACACACAAGGAAAGAGTTGCTCAGTCAAGGCAAAATCTGCCATTTTCTAAGTTTCAAGTGCTTCAGTTTGAGACTCATTATAAACATTGAATGAAGGCTTCCTATACTAACTCTTCCATTATTTCATTAAGGAAAATGTAACTTATATTCAGCATAACACTTCTCACAACAACAAGACGACTTGACCCATTTCACCACTGGATCACAAATGTCCTTTCTTTAGCTACAAGAATGGCTATCAGAGGTAGTGAAAGATTTTGGCATAGCAAGCAATGGGTTAGATCAAGAGATGCTACATTTTAAGATATATGGGATGATCATAAGGATGTGGTCCTGTTTGGTCAATGAAGTAGGGGAAAAGGGGATTTTCTTGTCCCAGCACAGAAAAAAAGCAGTTACAGAAGGAAATCACGGCTAAAGTGGAACTTGTGAAGAGAAGCCCAAGCTGAGTTTTCCTCAGTTCTCCTACAGCAAATGGTGTGGCTTTCTCAAGGCAGCACTTCCTTCCAGTGCTGCACAACATATACTGAAATGCAAAACCGCTCAAGCAATTTATTTTACTTTTTAGCAAAAGCCCAGTGAGTCCAAGAATGAACAAATTATTTTGGCAACTTCAGTGTCTTTTTCCCTGGAGAGAAAGAAAAGAGCATTTTTGAACGCACTGAACTCAGGTTAGCTGATTTTTAATTTCATGGAACACAGAAAAAGTAATTTTATGTCAGAGATGTGCTTCTGATAAATATCAGACACTATCACAAACAAGGTGATAATATTCCTTAATAACACAACTCAAGTAATTCTAAATAAGATGAAGTTGTAGTAAAACTACATATTACAAGTAAATACTAGCTCTTTCTACATTACTTTGCCCCCAAGATTGATTAAGCATAGAATTATTTTAAAGATATGAAATACTAATTTGTATTAATAAGTCAGGCAAACTTATATTATATTGGTTTGAAATTTCTTTGCAAATTATTTACAAATGTCTAACAACTAGAGGTTGAAGTTATGCTACTATAATAATTTGCTATCTTATTCATGCAGAAGACAATTATTAATGACTTCCATTACTGCAGTTAAAATGCATGAAGTCAATCCTATTTATGAATTTGAATGTACTCATTTTCCAAGTTTAAGTTATCACATATAAAAGTGAGGGATGATTTAAAATTTGTTAATAGAAATATACTTAAGAGTATTAATATTTAAAATTGCAAGAGGATTGTAATATTGCAGAGACAATAGATGCTTTCTAAACATCTGCTTATTATATTTTTACCGCTGTCTCATTAATCCAAACGTGGGACCAGTGTTAATTTTTTTTATTTTTTTATTTTTTTTTTACAATAAATGTTTGGTTACTGTATGAGATCTTTCCTAGTTCTTCATCTTGAACATTATGTCTATTACCTGAAGCATGTGTTTCAGAAACCTCAACATTACATATTCAACTACCACTCTAACAGCACCCAAACAAAATACTTTTTTCCAAAAAAGGGAAAAACTGCATATAGCATTCTCAATTTAACTCCATCCAGTTTAAGTGAAGCTGTTCTTTTTCAAATCTGAAAGAAGACAACCTTGCTGACTGAGTTTCTGAAGTCAAGCAGCTTTTTTTGTTTTCCCAACGTGTCATGAAGAGAACTGATTTTGCTCTGTATTTGTCTGTAACTGATTTTAACATGGACTTTAATGGGTCAATACTTTCTCTGAACAACTTTCAGATTCTTGGATCTTTGAACTTTAGGCCCGAATGTCTAGTTCACGCTAGATTACATGTATCTACAAATGGTGCAAAATGAACACAAATAATCTGGGGTGCTTTCTTTAATAACTCTATAATTGAATGTTATTTCACTAAATTTTGCAGGAAAAATAATTGACACATTTCTACATAACTGTGAAAACTGACATCAAAATCCACACTGAGAAAGACCTTTTTCTCATTAAAGGAACTGATTTTTAGAAAAACATGTATGCAAATATGGACGTTTCTAAGTTCGATTTGATGGCTATTGTTGTGTCTAGTAAATTAAAATCATGCATAATTCATATTCATGGCTCCTAAGAAAACTGAAGAAAAATAAAAGGAAGATTTTTTTTTTAACTAAATCTGCTTTCAGAAAGAAATATAATATTGCTAAGTTTAGTTTTGATTGTGCCTAAGAATTTATTGCAATCAAATGGGCAAACTTTAATCCCAGTGCTTAAAGTAAATTCAGCCCTCTGTGTGGAACATGCCAAACACATAACAGGTTTTTTTATATAACTGTTCCACCTTTCGAGTATGATATTTCAGTATTAAGCATATACAACTATTTTTTAAGTTTACTTTCAGAAATTATTATTTTCAATAATGATCTATGTGAACCATGTTCATATACTTAAAATTGACATTTAGCCCTATTTAGGGCTGAACACCAAATAATTTCAAACATAAGTGACTTTGGACCTCAGTTCTCCATTTATTCCCCATTGGAAATTGTTTTCCTCACTCTGTGAAAAATCAGAGCATGCACAGTGGCAAATATTGCACATGACATTTGTGTTTTACATTGTTATTTAATAGCCTACCACATGTTTTGAAGATAGAAAGAACTGCTTTTACAGAGAAGATCCTGGAGTAAAGGTTCAGATCTTGCAAAAATTTCTTTGTGTGACTTCTTTAGCATCTTTTCCTCTGATTTGCAAATAATCATGTCTGGTTCCATGATTAAGGGGAAAAATAAAAATGAAGTCAGTGATTTCAAAGAGCACCTTAAATACTATATAGCTACTTACTAATAAATAAAAGAATGGTAGAGTAAAATATGTTGCATAAATTATGATTTTGAGGGATGTTTTTAATTAAGAACAGCATTTTTGCTGCTGTTCATGTTCTTCGAGGTTATCTGAAAATGACTAGTTGTCATAGCAACTCAACTTTCACAAAGTCTGGCCTAATTTTTCATTAGGAATATTAGGAGCGTAGCATAGAATCAGTGTAAATTAAGAGCATCTAACAGTGTAAACTAAGAGTATCAGGGAATGACTCAGGTTCAAAATTTCCAAACACGAAGGTCTGAATTCTCAGCAAACCTTTGACTTTTGCAGAATTCAAAATGTGAGGCAAAGATAGCATTGCATTGCCTTGTCATTTCATTTTGGTATTATCACAGGCTGTTCTGAGTCTTTTTTCAGGAAGTCTGTTTTTTCTGCAAATAAAGCACTGAATCAAGATTCCAAACCTTAAAAAGGAAGACAGAACATTCACAAATCAAAGAAGGCTCTATCCAAGCAAAACATGCATATGTTTAACATGTAAGGGGACTAAAACAAACACCACAGCATTTAAAACAGAGGAAACCACAGCTGGTTATAACATCAAGAGTTATGATAAACCTGAGTACATATCAGTACCTCTCTTTAGAGGAAAATAAAAATCTTAGAAAATGCCTTTTCTACTGCTCACATCTCCCTCTGTTCTTAATGCCAGAAGGCCACTTTTAAAGGAAATTTTGTTATGTAGTTATTTCATTACCTGGACTTTATGAAGTGGCACCTTTTCAACATAGGAACAGACAGTTGCTTATGATAAGTGATGAAATTTTACTTTTCCATAATACAATGTTATTTCTCTGAAAACCTAACTTGGTCTCCATTTTCTTCATCTATATACTTTTTATCAACAGTTTACCTCCTTCCCTCATTTATGTTCACTCCTTTGTGCTAGCCAGCAAGATTGTTGGGTGAATTCTTCCTAAATGATCGGTTGTTTGATTTTTCATTTGAGCATTTTGCTGCAATTTTCCTGCCCCAAAGAAGATTCAAGCGAGCTAGCTACCTTGTAAGTTCAACTCAGAACAACAGAGAAATAAATGAATTAAATCAATATTGTAATAGCTACTATCATGCTGTGTTAAACTAAAAGAACCCTTAGAAGCAATTAAAAAAAGTCACAACATGATTAAGTGCACAAAAAATCATAAATTTGTTTACATGTTTCCTATTTTTATGAGAAGCACTGAATGAGTGGTTGCACTGTACCACTGGTATCATAACTGGAAAAAAAAAAACATATCCTGAAGTTACTGATTGCTGAGTCAAAATATTAGTGATGAAATAAATCACCCTTGGCTGTATCCCAGTGAATTTTGGCTATACCCGAACTAATTGTTTGGGTAAACCCAACTAGTTTAAAATGGACATATAACTCATTGAAGTAGTTAGAAATTTCTGCAACAGGGCTTTGACAAGAACTAAGTAAGCACTGAAGAAGGACTTATGTTGGAGAAGTTAATGGAGGACTGTCTCCTGTGGGAGGGATCCCGTGCTGGAGCAGGGAAAGAGTGTGAGTAGTCCTCCCCCTGAGGAGGAAGGAGCAGCAGAGACAAAGTGTGATGAACTGACCACAACACCCATTCCCCATCCCCCTGCGCTGCTCGGGTGGAGGAGGTAGAGAATTTGGGAGTCAAGTTGAGCCCAGGAAGAAGAGAGGGGTGGGGTGAAGGTGGTTTAAGGTTTATTTCCTATTTCTCATTATCCTACTCTGATTGGATTGGTAATAAATTAAATTAATTTCCCTGAGTTGAGTCTGTTTTGCCCATGATGGTAATTGGTGAATGATCTCCCCCTGCCCTTATCTCGACCCATGAGCCTTTCATTATATTTTCTCTCCCCTGTCCAGCTGAGGAGGGGCAGTGATAGAGTGGCTTTGGTGGGCACCTGGCATCCAGCCAGGGTTAACCCACAACAAAGTAAACATAATAACTAATCATAGAAAGAAGATTAAACAAAATTTCCTATATTATATATAAAAAAAAAAAATCAAAAATATCACTGCACGACATATTTGCCAGGAATATTTCTCATGGAGAATATTAATTTGTTAGTGCAAGGAAATTCAACACTGTGGTTTGGTTTTGTTCCATTTAGGAACAGATAATTCTTGGCAATGAACTGATATATGATCTTATTATATAATGCATATAGTAAACATATATTAATTTTCAAAACATTGAAGTAATGTAAAACTAGTATTGGATTAATGTAAAATTCATGGTTTTCCCTCAGTTTTTTTCCTCTGTCTTTTTGACAAGAAGTTGGATATTTCAGATTGCTGTGGATCTGAACATTTATTTACAAGTTCTTTCATCACCGATGATCATATATTTCTACCCAACATTCTCCCAGTGATAACTGGATAAAGCAATGTTTATGAGTATCTTTATGTCCAATCAACTAAGCATAAAGAGTGTAATCTTACTCCCAAGAACTTAATTGACTCCAGCTTTGACAATTCACAATGCAACTATTGTAATCACGAATTCAGCATGCTCACGCATGTGTGTAACTATTTAATCCTGAAGTTACTTAGGTGGAATGCACTTGTGCAGCTTTATATTCTTTTATGTTGCACTATGATAGCATTTATACTCACTTTTCTCAGTCATCCTAACATTTTCTCATAATTTCTTAAAAAGGCTGCCACTCCCCTCTGCTAATATATATTTTTATTAAAAATGCATCAATGTATCCTATTGTATTTTTCATTTACTGGAATGGATATATGGAGACATTGGGAAGCAAAAAAAGAAGGGTTCTAAATAGGCACAAGCAAAGCAAAGAACAAGCAATTAGATACTCCCTCGTATTTGTGGAAGAAAAAGACAGATCCCTTGGTAAATCCAGTCTAAATGTGAGAATTCATTAAACCTTCAATGAGCAATTGTTATGGTAAGAACTTTGCATCAATAAATAAATCAATTTGTGATTTAAGAGAAAAAAATCAACTGAATTTTAATGTATTGTGTATGTATTTAACAATGGCTAACGGAGACAGATGTTAGTAGATAACATAACAGATGCTAAATGATTCTCTTTTTTTATAAGACATTTATAAAAGACAAACAAAATTAAATGTCAAAATGATAGAGCTACTCTCAGTTCAGAGATACAAGCCTCCCTAAACTCATTAAACTGGAAACAACAGCCAGAACAGGTGTTCATATAAGTGGGATTTAAGTTTACATTATTGAAAAAAATAGTGCTTTTTCACATACTCAGATGTTCCAGTATGTCTGTTGTTTTCATCTTAAAACTCAAATGTGTATTCCATTCTATGGGATATTTCACACGAGACCATTTAGCTCTATCTGTAAGTAGTTGATGTTCCAGCTTCTTATCCATCTTTTATTTAGATTCTAAGTTCAAAGTGTAAATGTGCCATCAGTAATAACACCCCCCTCCCCCCAATGGTGGGTAAGAAAATTATAAATAATATTGAGGAGAAAAAAATAAGGTAATGCATCTACAATTACTCCTGATCTATATAATATTACCATAATCATGCTGATTACACAGACTGAACACGAATATATCTAGGGTAGACAAATTACAAACTAAGTGATTAAAAAGGGGAAAAAGACCAAATAATTAATGGTAAGACTAACTTGTTTTATAATGTTATTTTTTTTCCACTACAGGACAGCTACAAGTATGGTCTCATCATAGACTCAAACAGGTCTTCAGTTTCTGCTCTGTTCCATAGATCTCGTTCTGTAGTTTTAGGCCCAAATATCCCATAAAATAAAAGAAATCTAGGTTAGGGAATACATCAAGGGATCATCTGTCCTTACACTGAGCCACAGACATATGTAACTTCATAATTGATTAAGTTCCGTTTATAGCAGAGGAAATTTTTCTCAGCAGTATGTGGGTTATATATGTCAACAGCTCAGCTGGATCTAACACCAAAAGATTTATTTTTTATTAAATAAAACATTTTTATATAAATTACTCATGACAGGTTAAGATTAGAACACAAAATAGGTTTGTTAGTGCATGAGAAATAAAAAAGATTAGTGCAATAAGCAAAAGATGAACTGAAAAAACATTAGCTAGAGTAAATATAAACTTTTGTGTAATGAATCTACATTGACAATTCAATCTTTAGTTGATTAATAGTGTACAGTTTAAATTTGCCTTATAGTTTAAAAGATTTGTTGCAGTTAAAAATAAATAAAATAAGGACAAAACCTGTAAAATTTATATTGGCTGTTTGAAACCAGGAAATTTTGATTCGACATTACAGTAAAACCCCTGTAATTTTCAGTTCACAAAACTTAACATTTTTCCTGACCAAAGGGTAGTTTTGATCAGAAATATTTTTCAGGTGCCAAATAAAATTTCAAAAGAGAAAAAATATTTCTGTTACATAGACAATTACAACACTCACCTATACTTACAGAAATAATTTTTTAAATTGTATTTTGAAATTTTTTTTTTTTTTTAAATTGTCATGTTTCCCATATCCCAGTAAGCCATCAGATGAACACCTGGGAGTAAGATTCTCTTATTCTTGAACTGTTCTGCTTTGTTTAAATAATGTAATATTAACTGGTCCTCAGATCGGGTAGCTCTATCACACGGTCATTTAAAGTTCATCTGTAACAGAAGAAATTTGATCTCAAGATGTGGCTTTGATGAGTCTCTCTCACACATGCATACAGAGCATATACTCACTCACTGAACAGTCTTATGCTCCTTGTACAAAACAGGATTTCCTCAACCTACTACATAGTTAAAAAAACTTCTCTACAGCTTATTTGCTATAAAGTCTAAGCATTCATTTGAACAATGATAGATTCATTTATAACACTTCCCTTTCAGGTGAAGGTTGTAAGTTAGAGTACAGAAATCTGTAAATCTGTTATCAATACTTATATAGTATGTGGATAAAATGGAGGATCTTAAGTTCAAATTTTCAAAAGGTCTCAAAGCACTTAGATGTCTGAGCCTGGTTTAAGGTTCATGGGACTTGGAACTTTGAAAAATGGGAGAGCACTTATGTCTTTGAAAAATGTATGGTCAATAAAGAGAGCTGTCATTTGAACACAGGCCAAGGACAATAGATTTTCAGCACTCCTTTTCCCACTCATAACTCATTGCTCACTCAGCACCTAGAAGAATTTATCTCATTTCTGAAGACCAACTCAAGCCTTTCCAACTTACGTTAAGGATTTTGAGAAGAGCTACAGGGACCTTATGCAAATGATACAAGGTCAGACAAACAAAGCTATCAAAAAAACTTATTAAACATTTATGTACGTATCATCAAGACACCAACTATATAATATGGTAAAATAAAAAGCAATTAATATCAGATAAAACAGATCTCCAAAAAATCAATTATGTATTTAAGAGCAGTTGAAGATATATTGTAAAATGCATGTGAAATGTTCCAAGCTGACTGCCTGACCACTCAGTAAAAAATCTCTAGAAAGAACGATGTGTGTATGGAGAAGGTAGTGAAATACTGTTTTCTTTAAAATTTTGCTTTTGCAGAAGGCATAAAAGTATTTCAATTCCCTTGGATTTTTATTCCTTCCATTTTTGTTGTAATTGGTTTTAATGTTTAACACTCCAAAACAATAAAAAAATATATATTAGACTGAGAAACTTTGTAAATAAAAAAAAATATTTACAAGTATGCTGCTTTGAAATGGTGCTTCTCATGATTTTGAGATTTTTTTTTTTTGGTCATAGCTCTTTTTTCAAAATAAAAAATTGCTAACAAAATGGTAACAAGCAAGGTCAAACATTCAATACCTCATTTTTTTTTTTTTATGGACAAAAAGAAAATACCACGACCTTCTTTTACAGGCTTTGCAGGAAGCCACAACACTCAGAAGTACACTTAACTATTTTAAAGCTTTTCAGTTAAACCTGCTTGAGTGAATTAAACCTTTCCCCTCCACACCTTTTTTGCCTTTGTGCATGTGTGTGTGTGTGTCAATAGAAGCCAAAATGTCACCTGTGAAGCTACATACATTCCAAGACAAAGGATATGCCATTTCTCTCAGACATAAGACTGTGGCATAAGACTTTTTCCTATTACCTTCCAAATAATCCACTTCCATTTTTGTGGCTTCTTTTTCTTTGATCTTTCCTTTTAATAATAAGCTCCTTTAGGAAAGGGAATGTGACTCCTGCTGCAGTTTGGACAGGGATCCCAGCTCAGTGAGATCTGGCTAATAGTCAGGCATTTTATGATGATAAATTACAACTATAAAATTCTGGTATTCCAAAATAATTTATAGTGTAATCAGTAATTTTAATGACTTTTACTCAGGAGACAGTCTGTGCTCTTGAATTATATATGGAGCTTATTCAGGTCCATCTGCAATGTGCAAGGAAGCCACATGAAAAGATAGGTCAAAATAGTAGCCAACTGGGCAAGCGCGTCATTCCATCTATGGTTCTTCTGAGAAACAGTAATTTGTGGTATAGTTTTATTTTTCATTCTTCTCGTCATGAAATACTGGGCCACAGCCTTGACCTTCCACCAGTCTTTCAGTTTTGGTAACACAACTGAAGTACTGTATGGGAAAAAGAGTAGTGAATTGATCTAGCCTAAAAAACACCTACTTTTCTGCAGTTTTACCCTGGATTAGTTCAGTGATACAGTTACCACACGACCTTACAAGGAGGAGTGGCCAGAAATACTTGTGTCTGCCCCTGAGGATATGGGGAGAGCAGTGGTTACTGACTAGCTGTGGATGAGGAACATACAGTGCATACACCTGTTGTGGCTTAACCCAGCAGGCAGCTAACCACCACACAGCCGCTCACTCACTCCACCCCCGTGGGATGGGGGAGAGAATCGAAAGGGTAAAAGTGAGAAAACTCATGGGGTGAGAAAACTCATGGTTTGAGAAAAAGACAGTTTTATAGGTAAAGCAAAAGCTGCACACACAATCAAAGCAAAACAAGGAATTCAGTCACTACTTCCCATCGGCAGGCAGGTGTTCAGCCATCTCCAGGAAAGCAGGGCTCCATCACGCGTAACGGTTACTTAGTAAGACAAATGCCATCAGTTTGAACATCCCCCCCCTTCCTTCTTCTTCCCCCAGCTTTAAATACTAAGCATGACATCATATGGTATGGAATATCCCTTTAGTCAGTTGGGGTCAGCTGTCCCAACTGTGTCCACTCCCAACTTCTTGTGCAGCCTCAGCAGCTAGTGGGGTGGTGTGAGAAGCACACTTGACTCTGTGTAAGCACTGCTCAGCAATAACAAAAACATCCCTGTGTTATCAACACTGTTTTCAGAAGAAATCCAAAACATAGCCCCATACCAGCTACTAAGAAGAAAATTAACTCTATCCCAGGTAAACCCAGCACAACGACATACCTTGACTTTAGTGAGGCTTTATGTCCTGTAGCATTCTCCTTTTGAATATGAACAGGTACAGACTACCAGCTACACTGGAATCTGGCTGGACCCCTGGCCTCAGTGGTCATAATCGAAACCTTAACATTCAGGCAGCAGGTGGCAATAAGCAGAGTACCCCACAGAATGGTATTCAGGCCCACTTCGTTCAATATCTTCATCAATGACCTGAGTGATAGCAATGCACCCCCAGACAACGCTAATTATGGGGAATGACTGAGAATAAACAGTAGAGCTTGAGTTCACAGGGACCTTGGTAAATTTGAGGACTGAACTAATGTGATGAAGCCCAGCAGTGAGAAGTACAAAAGGCTACACCTGGGACAGAATAACCCAGTTCCTGGGAGCTGTCTGTCTGAGTAGCAGCCCTGATAAAAGGGACCTGGAGATTACAGTGATTGCCAGGCTGAATGCAAGCCAGCTGTGCTCCTGTCACAAGTAGAGCAGGATGAATCCTGGGCTACATTACACCACTGCTGCCACCACTACCAGACCCAGGGAAAATATCACCTTCTCCTAGGCACTGGTGAATCTACATCTGGAGTACTACTTTGGGCCAACACCAGTTAAAAATGAATGTTGAGAAACTAATGGGGGTCCTTCAGAGGACTATTGGGATTGCCAGAGGGATTCAGCACATGACCTACTGAGAAAGCTTGGCTTAGGCTAAGGGGCAATCTAGTAGCAGCCTACTGCTACTGGTATTACAAAGAAGATGGAGACAAACTCTTCTCAGCAGGGACAAATAATACAACAAGGGGAAATGGCCACAAGTTGTGGCTGGAGACGTTCAGACTGGAAATTAGGAAAAATGTTTGATGGAGGAGATAGTGTAATCCTGGAAGATGGTACCATGTTGTAGTACTGATGACAGTCCTGCTTCAGGCAGGAGGCTGGACTGGATGGTCTCCAGAAATTCCTTCCAACCAACATTTCTATGATTCAACAGGTCTATTGCCTTGCACTTTTGCTCACAGTTACAGCTTCAAGCTTTAATGATTCATAATTTGTTCATTATGTGAATGTACCCCTTCTCTCAAGGAAACTTATAGAAAATGCCCAGTACTGAAGGAAATGCTCAACATTCACATGGGAACAAAAGCAAATCTAAAATATCTGTACTGTAAATGTAGTTTGTTGAATGACTCAAACACAAAACCTTATAAAGCAAAAAAGTAATTAAGGAAAATGAGAAAGGAAACACATTGCCCACAGAGAACTTCTCCATTACAAAATGACCAATCATTATTTGGATATATGCTTTAACAAAGACTTCCACTTACATAGCTAACTGAAGATGCTCTAAATATGTAATAGCATTCTTATTAATGCACCACTTTTGTATTTTCCTGAATGTATTTGAGAAGATTATAATTTTAGTAATACAATTATTTTAAAGAAAAGGAAAATATGCTACATATTAGTAAGGTTTCAAGATAAAAAACTGCACACTTTAGGAGTGTGTACTGACAATTACTTAATAATTGCTGTTGCTTGCTAAATATATTCTAATTAAGTGCCTGAACCATTTGTAAAAAGCATTAATGCACTAATAGAAATTTAAATCTGAATTTATTACATATTTAAAGTTGAGCTAAGGGTTGAGCAATTATATTAATTAATCACTTACTTACCGCACCAAGTGCTCACTAGTACATACGCAGAGTGTGATATTAAACAAAAATAATTGCTTTCTTACATAGTGTAACATTTACCAGATTTATATAGATATATATACACTGGAAATTTGAGAACTTAGTCACAGCCTATCATTTCCTCATTCATTCTTAGTTTCAGAGTGCCCTCAAAGAAGTAAAATAAGGCAACATTAAAAATGGCTGCCAAGCTCAAGTTTCCCTATAAATTCTGTATATATTTTCTCAGATCTTAAAACATTGCTTTTACCTAATGAATCCAGTTAAGGATGAGCTACCAACCTCATATAGAGTGGGCAAAATTCAGGCAAATATCTTATAAAACCTTATAGATACACATCTTGATTAATACCTAAAAAAATAATCTAAAATGGAAATAAACACTCAATAAAAACCAAATGCATTTCGTTTGTGTGACCAGTGATCAAACGTGTAGGGATTTGTCCACCTATACCCACAAAAATTCCTGGACAGAATAGTTGCACACATGGTATAACTAGCACATACTCATGGACTCACACTTTCTAGTAAACTGTTGTTCCTGTTTTGAAGTATCAACAAAGAGGAAAGTGTATGCATTTAGAGAAGGAGCGTGCTCATGATATCTCTACTAAACACAGTTTACACATTTTCCATCCCGCTTAGGGTCTTCACCTTAAACGTACAAATTGTCCTGCCCAGAGGTGTGGGACGCAGAGCTGGTTTGAAGAAAGAGCAGATCCCCTGAGTGCTCTGCTGCCCTCCTGCCCTGTCCCTAAAGCCAGGAGTGCAGAGGAAGACCCCAACACCCTCACTCACTGCTTCCCCCTCCTCATGGGAGCCGGGATGAACAGTGAGGTTTGGGGATTCACAGGCTGAGTAGTACTGTTGTGGCTCCCTTATGAACGTCTTACTCATCTTGGCCCAACGAAACTGCTGTGCTTTTCCCTGGTACAGCTTTAACAAATCACACTGGAATTGTCTCACAACTATCCAGCTGCCAACAGAGCAATCTAGTCACCCTCTTTTGCATTTCTACCAATATTAGTCTGGTACAGCCCAAACCTGTCTTTTTCTTAATATAGTGCAGCACACCTACTTGTGAGAACCTGTTGGTGTGCACCTTACCCAGAAGGTTTTTACGTAGCCTAAGGGGCTCTGTCTCTTGAAAAAACACATGCAACTTCAAGTGGAAGACTGCAGGTGCGGGTGTCCCAGAGGATCTTTCTTACAAGCACTTCAACTCTAAAAATAATGTGACATTTCCAGCTCACTTCAGAACAGCTTTAGGCCTTTCACTATGAAACATGTTACAACTCCCACCTTAAAGCACCCAGCAGTCCCCATGATTTAAGGACACCATGGAGAAAGGAATGCCTTGGCCCAAGGCCCCTTTATTGGCCCTAAATCTTTGACCAAGTTAGATCAATTGAACACTTAGGGAAATGCAGGACAGCTCTTTTTGGAACCATGAGCTTTGTACACATAATCAAAGGCACCTAAATCACGGTATTTTCATAAATAACCACCATTCAGCCTAAGCTGCAAGACTTGGGTATACGCTTCTTTCTTTCGAAGTATCATGAAAACACATAGGGGAAGTTACAGTTGAAAGCAAATTGTTGAACTGGAATGACAGAATTGTAGATGGTTTAAACCATCTTTTCATTCTTTATTATGCCACATTGAGACTTAAGTATTTCCTCATGATTTAAAACAGAAAATTGAGTCTTGCCATTGACAGAGTCCACAGTGACAGACAATTCCATATAATCTTTAAGACAGAAATCCTGCTGGTCAAAAACCTAAGTAAATGATCATGTTATCAAATGTTTATAAGCAATGGAACTATATGAACACCTAATTTTGGATTCAGTGACTGATTCAGAAAAGAGATATAAAAGTTTTGGTTGGTGAAAATGGAATATTTTGACATGAAAAGCAATATTTTTCTTGGTCTTGTTTCTAATACATTTAATTTTCATTTTTGTATTTGAATTTCAAAGACCAAATGTTATTCTGAAATTAAAAGCCTACGTATTCATTTATGAAATAGTAAAACTCAAAAAGGTATCTTTTCCTTAGTTTGTTTTTTTTGTCAGAAAATACCAGCTATATTTGAACTTAATTAAAATGTTTTCTTTTATTCAGAATAATTTTTAGCACATAAATTATTGAATATTTTATTTTTATTTGTTTAATAATATACAAATGTCATTTAGAACACAAAAGTCTTAATCCTTTACTGTAAACTCAGTACTTTTAAAAGTTACTTTTTTGAAGTGGCAGAAATCAGTATTTATCTGGAGGAACTCTGCAAATATTTACATGAATATTTTAAAGTATTTACGTATATCCGCTTTTTTATACTTCGAGTTTTAGATTTTGGGGGAAGACCCAGAGGTGGGGGGAGTGTTGAGGGGAAAAAAAAAGCACTCTAAGAATATAATACCCTTAATCTCTCAGTCAGGCAAACTCTTTGTAGAAATACTCAGGTGTGTTCAACTGCTATGCCCTCAAATCACTCCTATTTTTGTGAAGAAGTCTTCTCAAAAAATAAGCAAAGCTTCAATATTATTTTAGCACTTAAAATAGATTCAGAGATAAAAGCCCTGCAGTATCAAGGCAATAAAAAGCAAAACAAGAACAATCAATTCTTGAAGCCTGGCATTTACAACAAAACACAGACAATGCTTTATTCAAAACCAGAAAGATAACAGTGATGGATAAAAAGCTGTTTTAGCATACAGAAAATTCAGGCTGATTTTCTCTGTGAACCTACTTAAAAAGAAAGCCTGAACTCCAGCAGGATGCAAATCATGTTAGACCATAGATACATTTCTTAAAATTGCATAACAGCTGATTTTATTTTCTAATTATTTTATCAGGCTTATGCTGGGTTAATTATACAGTTTACAGTGTCCCTGCAGTCATGCATTTTTGAAATATTGTAGAAAGTGTAATAGTTGGTCTGTACTGGTTATTTACAATATGTCACCATCAACACAACTTTGCGCTTTTATGTGGATCGTATATGGAATATTTTATTTTTTCTTACTAGTTTTGCTCTACTCTTATCTATTACTTACATAACTTTTCCATTTCCTGTGTGAATTAAATGGCAATCTTATCAGAAACAAAGCACAAGAAAGAAAACTGTGTTATTTATGACAAGTCTTCTCTCCTAAATACCTCAGAAACTGGAAGTATCACTCATTATATTAATATGTTTTGTCTTTTGTAAGACCTTTCATTCTTTTACAGTAAAGCCCAAACAACAAATGAGAATATGAGAAAGATATTTTATTCCTCTAATAGTTATAGAGAATGACTTACACTATTTCATACTTTTTCTCTGTCTTTACTCCATTGAATTCACTCCTGGTATATGGTAGTTACATGTTCTAGTTGCAACACAAGTCCATTTTGTTACAGAAAATAAAGTTCTGGTCCACAAATGCAGCTCTCAAGTTTCCAGAATTGTGGGAAATTTTTACATTGGCAGCTCTTATGAATGGCATTCCAACACAATGAACACGGTGGAAATAAACATAAGCCTCCAAATGTAGCAAAAGTTTCAGAAGAGCAAGAGCTCTTGTAAAGTCCTGCAGGAAGTAAAGGAGGAGTCAGTCAGCAATCCAGGAGTCTGAAGGAAATGATGCAATGAAGAGAAGACAATTTGGTTTGAAAATAATCATAGACACATTTTTCTTTTAAATTAATTAGTGTATTATCCTACTTAACTTCTTTTGCCTCCTCCAGAAAATATTGACATTTGACGGAGTAAATGGTGGGACACTTGTGCTAACCTGTGTTGAGTTGCTGGTGAAAAAAAAGTCACAGTGTTCAGTTCTAATAAATGTTGAAGATAGTAGGAAGGCTTTCTAAATTGCCTGAATATTTAAAATTAAGAGTCCAGTGTAAAGTAGGTACTGCTTGAACCTGTAAATAGCTGCCTCTCATGTTCTTTACAGATGTCATTGGAAACATTGTAGGATCCTATAATTCCAATTTTTTCTAAAACCCCAGAAATATATAAACAATAAACAACGAACGTAGACTTACATGGGCTTTCTGTAACAGTTTACTAGTATGATGTAAGGATCATGTATTGTGTTTCTTCACGTTTGACAATGAAAAAATAAAAACTACACATCATGTCTCCCTACCGATGGGTCTAAACTCTCATCTAAGAGTTACTGACTTCTCTGCAAGCAACATGTATTTTACCTCTACAAATGGTCTACCAGAATTCTGTTTGAAAGTCAAAACAGACTTCTGATTTGTATGATGCTCATCTATTTTTTTTTCACCATTTAATCTTCTGTTACATAATCACAATGACTTTACAACCATACATTATTCGAATTGCTTAAATGCTTCTTAGATACTTTTTTTTTTTCATTCTGGTCAACAACAGAATATTCTTTTCCAAACAATATAATTATTATGGCATTTAGATTAAGTTAAAACAAAACTTATTCTGTCTTTTCGATTTTCCCGTTGTAATCTGTCTTTGAAATGCATAACTTCAGGCACAGGGAGTCTGCATCACAAAGATCTGAATCTGTATTTTTGCACTTTGCCAACAGGTTAACGAGTTTTTACATTTGCCATTTTTTCCTCCTGCACAATAGCACTTGACTGGAGTCTCACTTAGAACTTGTCATATTTTTAATTGTCAACTATTGCACGCTTAGATAGTGAAGGGATTTTAGAAGAGACATTTTTAGATCTTTAACTCTGTACTCAAACATACTAGAAAATATTATGAAATCACCTAATAAACCTTTTTGCATAAAATTAATTTAAATAGGCATTTGAAAATAAAAATGATATATTTAACCAAATGATTAGCATATTGATAATATTCATGAATATTATAAAAATTAAAAAAGTACTTACATTCTAATGGTTAATTAAATGTTCAAAGTGTCTATTAGTTTATTTCAGAATAGTATCTAGTATGTTTGGATACAATGTGAAATATGCAGAAAGGTTCATTTTTAATATTGCTGCAGTACACTTAAGATTGCTACTGTCGTCTTTGTTCTCTCAGCAGCTAAAAATGCTCTATAAGGCAGCTAAAAATGCTCTATAGAGGTATGAAATTAAAACTAACATAACATTTTTATCTGCAAAATATACAAGAATGACTAAGGACAAAGATTGTCTTGTTTTCTATATAAAAAAATACTTTCAAAGGGGAAAATAAATCACTTTAGCTAGTAATTACCTCAGTCTTGCAGAAAGTTTGAAAACCTTTTTATTTTAAAGTAATACTAATCCCACTGAAGGACTCTGAAACACAAACAGAATAATAAGAACAAATTAACAATGAATTTTCAAGAATTTGATTTTCATTCTCCACAGCTTGATCAACTCTTTTATATTACATCAAAGATTGTTCATATTAGCTAGCAATCATAATGAAGAGTTACTTCTTTGTTAAGATACTGAGATAAATCATTCCTTTAAATACCTGGTTTTGACATATTTGTCGAAAGAAGCATAGTCAATTGCCATCAAAAAATACTCACCAGTAAGAGGTCAATGTATTTTTGCTGTATACCCTGCATATGGTATACTGATTGTCCAGAAGGACTCTTTAATGGGGAATCTGACCAAAATCAGTTACCCTGACCAGGTAGGATAAGAACACGCATTTCATAGGTGTAGCAGAACCCATGCAAAGGAAGATGTCCTGTTCAGCACAGAGCATCTGCTAAAAGAGAAGGGACCCCAGAGCCCCACCAGTGTGAGAGAAGGCTGGTGCTGGGGAGGGTAAGGACCTGTGCACTTGAAAGCTTGCACGTTGGCTGCTGCCATAACCCATGACTGTGTTTTGCCTGTCCTCAGTTTCCATTGTTCACATAAGCCTTGTTTCCTTAGGAAGAAAAAGGATAGTCTTTTTGGTTCATGTCTCATCATGCAACTTAATGATTTTTCCATGAGTCCTAGGAGACAGACTCCCTCTGCTTCTGCAAATTAGCAAGTTAGGCAGGAGGTCACAGTAAGACAACATGACAAGTAAGACAATTTCTCCCCAGGATACTACTGAAATTAATTTACTGAAGCTCAGAAGGCAGATGGTTACAGACTTTGGTATGGAGGAGAAAAATGGCTTCTTTTCAGTGGTGATCCTCCTGTTACCCTTCCAGTGTGTGAGCAGGAACATATGCTGCTTTAAACCCTGGTATCTTTGGATCCATACTGTGGCTGCCTCCAAACAGTATTCAGGAGGAAGTAGAAAGTTTAAATCAATGGCAGCATTTTGGCATCTCCTCTCCCAATGAGCAGGCATAGGGGACATTGAAAAATAAGCTTTAATGCAGAGTAGTTCAACAAGGGGAAGGTCAAAGTCCTGCACCTGGGAAGGAAAAACCTCATGCACCAGTATATGCTGAGGGCCACCCAGCTGGAAAACAGGTTGGCAGAAAAGGCCTTGGGGGGCCTGGTGGATAACAGCATGAACATGAGGCAGAAATGTGCCCTTGCTGCAAAGAAGGCTAATGGTATCCTGGGCTGCATTAGGAGGAGTGTTGCCAGCAGGCTGAGGGAGATGGTCCTCCCCACCTACTCAGCACTGGTGGGACAACACCTGGAGTGCTGTGTCCAGTTCTGGGTTCCTCGCTGGAAGAAAGACAAGGGCATACTGGAGAGAATCCAACGAAGGGCCACAAAAATGAACAAGGGACTGGAGCAACTCTCCTGCGAGGAAAGGCTGAGAGAGCTGGGACCTTGGTAGAGAAGGCTCGGGACTGGAGGGTGGTGTGTGGATCTTACCAATATATATAAATACCTGAAGAGTAGGTGCAAAAATGATGCAACCAGGCATTTTCAGTGGTACCCAGTGACAGGACAAGAGGCACAAACTGAAGCATGGGAGTTTCCATCTGAACACAGGGAAACACTTTTTTACTGTGTGGGTGACTGAGCACTGGGACAGGTTGCCCAGGGAGTTTGCAGTGTCTCCATCCCTGCATATATTCAAAAGCTATCTGGACATGGTGCTGGGCAACTGGCTGTAGGTGGTCCTGCTTCATCAGGGTGCTTGGCCCAGAAGATCTCCAGAGGTTCCTTCCAACCTCAACCATTCTGTGGCTCTTCACTGCCGGGCAGCGTTTTGCCCTTCCTTACCGAGGCTTTCCCCAAGGCACCGCCATGGTAGCTGCAGGGCTCAGCCGTGCCCTGCGGTGGGGCTGTTGGAGCCGGCTGAAACCGGCTGTGTCTGGCACAGGACACCCCTGGCCTCTCCTCACAGAGGCCACCCTGCAGCCCCCCTGCCAGCACCTGGACATGGACACCCAATATACCATGAATTTTTTTTACAGTTACGGATTTTTTTTCTACTGTTTGAAATCTTAAAGTATGCACTTATTACCATTTTTTCCTCATCTGTTTTCATTAGTGAAAGATGCAGAGTAATTTTTTCTAGATTAAAAATACAGTACAAAGTATTTTTGGAAGTTTTCTGTATTATAAATAGTGCTTACTGAAGAGGAGCTGCTGCTCAAGCTAGTAATCATGTCACAGGCTGCCTTTCTTACATCTTTTCCTCTTCACCCTCCTGTAACCCCTGCATTCCTGTAACCCCTGCATTCCCTACACAACTTCCTGCAGGTAGCTCAACCCTCAGATTTGTGAAACAACAGTAAAGCCACTAGTTCCAAGGGTCTCAAGCTCAGCTCTACATCTATACTTGTAGCAGCCAGACACAAATCACTAGAGACTTAGCAGTCAATGAATTCTGCTTGTACACAAGTAAAATCAGATAATATGCCTAGCAACAAAACCAGCAGAATCTCATAAAGCTGGGTGAAAATTCCATGTTCCCTAAATCTTTCAATCTCCACTTTCTGGGAAGAGAGAAACTGTGGTTACTTGTCCTCTTTAGCTTATCTAGACTCAGGCTTCAAGGAGACAAGTGGATGGAAATGTTTTTTCTCTCTAAAGCCCTTCTACAGGCACAGAGTAGCAAAAAATTATAAAATTTTCATTTTCACAACATCTGTAAGAATATTGACACCTCATTCAGAGATAGAAAACAAAGGCTCAGTTTTTGTAAGAATTATTTTCAATATTCTGTGTATGAAATGTTGGTGAAAGAAGAAATTTTTCCTACATATCAAACCATGCTTTTAACTTCCAAGCATAGGTAGAAGCACATTTACAAAAAAATCTCTGTCTGAGAAAGGATCAGTTATAAATTTAAATACATATCTGTGTATAAAAATCTGTTCACTCTTTTTGTGCAAAACAACTTCACATTGAGGCACAAACTATGCCAGTGATGAAGTTACTGAGGATTTTTTGCAGAGGTGCACACATAATGGCAAGAATATGATTTAAGATACAGAGATTTCTATCTAGAGAAAGAGACACCTAAGCTTCTCTTTTCGTTGATCCTAAGGGAATGCAAATCTTTCCCTCTCTTAGGATATGCAAGGCAAATACTAAATCCCTTCACTATGACAGGGATCAATAGCAAAGCCGCTAGCAGGGATAAAGAAATAGAGTCCACATGCTCAGGCAGTCATGAATTGGCTCAGTAGCCTACCTGATGGAGTGGGTGCCAGGCCTACTGTATTGACATCGCAGGCTGAATGACCTCTGTGGCACCAAGTGAAAATAGAGTACGGTTCGCCCATTCTGCTGTTCACCCAGTCGTGCCTTTCTGTAAGATATTTATTTCAGAATTAAGATGGTCAAACTCACTAGCCTCCCCTCTTACAATGGCAGCCGGCTTTGGCGAAAATGACAAAGTCTACAGAGAAAGAGGAAGAGCTAGCAATGGAGAAGAGCTAGCTTATTGGCCAATTAAGGTTACCATTTTGTTAGGATACCTAGCTCAGTCGCAGTAACTACTCAGTACAGAATTATTTTCAGCAGCTTTGTGTACCAGTAGTGTATTTCAGTTGTATATCCACTACATAAAGATTAAGATCTATAATTAATGTAAATCAGCACTGACATTAAAGGAACAGAAGTTATCCATGCAGATAGAAAGAGGCAATAATAAAAACAAACAAAACCCCACAAAACTTTCTTGGACATTATTCAGTCCTCTGAAAGAGCACATAAAAATAAATGGATCTTCATTTCACATTCTGAGAACTATGGAAAAAATGATGAATATTTTTATAATTTCATGTCCTATATGGATTTGAATCTTAAATGTAATTGTGATTATAGATGTATTTTTCTTTCAGTGCACATCAATATTAATACCCTAGATATACAGAGCACACACTGAGAGGATAATTTGCCCCTTAAATGTGCAAATTCTATTACAATATTTGTCTAAAGGCTGGATTAATATTGAGTTGGTGCTTTTGCTAGCTCATCATAATTTTATCAGTGCATATACTTGAACTATGAGAATGCTAATGACTCACACAGTAGGCACTACATGTTATAATGGAGTCCAATTACTTTTGACTATTCAAATATGTTGCAAATTTCAAAGACAGTTCCCATCTGACTACTTTTTCAAGAAAATGCCAAGTTACTAAGTCTTCATCTACTTAAAAAGGAAGTTTTAAAAAATGCTAACTAGTAAACCACATTACCTCATTTCATTTGTGCCTAATTGGACCATAATCATTTTTCTTTCATTTTTCACACCATATAATGCTTTCTAAATAAATTTCCTATGGAAAAGGATCCAGAACACCTGTTGTTTATTTTGATAATAAATTCCACATTTTCACCTTTGCTCCATAGTCAATCTCTTAAAGGATTAGAAGAGAGATTTCTCTATCAAGATACTTTGCTGAATAGATTCAGGATATTCTTTAGCACTGACCTATATGTGCTTCTTCCTTAAATGAAGTATCACAAGTTCACCTTTGTTTATTTACAGAAGTTACCTGTCCAAGTTTCAAGAAGTTATCTGTCCATCGTGTTTCCTAGAGCAGTGAATAAGTCTGATACCTGTTTCGTGACAGTATCAGATGGCTCAAGAGCTGACAGAGACTTTTAAAGACTCATCCAGCCTGTGGATTTAAATTAGCAAATGTAATCCAAGCCTGCAGCTACCAAACTAATCATCAGCTATGTCTAAAAGTAAAAAATGATAGGTGCTTTTGTGATAAAGGTGAGGACAGAGAGGATAGAAAAAGTTTAATTCTAGTAATATTCTTGCCATCTTGACGAAACTTGTGCTATATATGAAATACCAAGGACAAGATTAGCCCAACATACTTAGAGTTTCAAAACAATCATTTTAGTAAAAAATTGCATAATCAATACGTGGAGTTAAGTCATGTTTCTGAAATTCCCTCTTAGTGTAAACAGATTTAGTAACGAAAATAGACCTGACCTACATACACTACCTGAGAGCAGCTAAGCAAGTAATCCTTTATTTCCTTACTCATACTAGTAATAAAGTTCTGTAATCAGTTTTTAAAACAAAAGCTCTTCAATATAGCAGAGAGATCTTTTCGGAGATTAGATCTTGCATGGTGCTGAATGCTTCCACACTCTCATTTCTAATGAGCTTGACTTCCTTTGGGAGTCATTAACTTTATTTACTATGTTCCATGTACCAGTCGGTGATGCTTAGTTCCTTACAATAGTTCTGATACTCTATTCACCTGAGTAAGAACTATTAATATAGCTCATTTTCTTGACTCTCTCAGCCTTCTATAGCCTTGGCTAGTGATTTAGGACTATGCTAATCAGAACATCTCAGATGAATCTGAAGTAAGTTTTTGTAACCCAGTACTTAAAAATTCAGCATCCCTTTGTAATAGTTCCACTCCTCTCATGCAGATTGCTCAGAGCTTTGTTTCTTCACCTCCTCACACTAAAATGGTCACTAACTGACCAGTTGTCCAATGTAATGATGGTGGAACCAATCCAAGTATAAAATATTGCTCATTGAACAAAATGCTAAAGATATTCTTTTGTGCAAGATACATTTAATATCACTGTAATTAATTCAAGAAAAAAGATAACATCTGGCACTGTCAGTAAGGCAAAAATGTTGGAACACAGGGCAGAGGTAGTCCTGGTGCTGGACAAACACAGCCATGACAATACAGTACTGCGTATGAGCAACTGATCACAGTCTTTGGACTGAAATTTACACTAGCCTGGGTCCAGTAGCATTATCTTCACTACATTACACTGTATATCATGATACATATTGAACTAATGTTAGTTTAGCTGTATTTTTAAAAAGCTCGATGGTGCAGCATAGAGATGCCCTTAGATACTGTATGCCATTTCAATAAACTCAGATGTTTCTAAGCCCCTTTAACTGTCAAGGTTAAACAAGCATCTAGGCATGCATACATAGGACACAACCACCTGATTCACTTAAACAAGCCTGACATGGTTACTCAAACTTTTCTGGTGCTATACCCATTTGCACCACTTGATGACTAAGCCCAAAAGGCTCAGATCTCTTGTCTTAATTCAGTCTGTATGTGCAGATACCGTTAACTCTCCTTTAAGTATTCTCCAATTAACAACTCGTTACTAAGCCTGAAGGGTCTGCATTGGCTGTTAACTCCCATCTGCTGGAAAGGCTCTTTTGCATCAAAAATCCCACAGTAATAAATCTATGAGTTTCGTATCTTTGTCAGGGTGTGATTGGCATGTAGACAAATTATTCTGAAATATATTCTGAGGGAATATATTTCTTCTCTCACTTTTATCTTGCTACATTCAAGATAAGAAATTCTGAAGATTATCCTGGAGTATTTTGGACTTGTATATAAAAAAGTTACACAAAAATGACATCTAGATTGTGAAGTCAAGCATTTCAAAATTATGAAACATCAAGATTAGGATCAGGTTTGTAATTTGATTTCAGTTTCTGTTTGTTGACATTTTGATGTCTTTGACTACATGTATACTACTTTTTGTTGGTTTTTTTTTTCCTCTAAGTGAAATGTGTTCTTGCCTCAGTGCAGGCAGAGAGCCACCCTATGCTCTGACAGAGCTGAAACCCTCTTCAGCCTCATCCCTGCTACTTTCCCTACCACTCCAGCCTCCTCTGTGTCCTTGTCTTCCCTGTACAATCCTGTCAGCCTCATACTTATGACTTCCTTTCCTGCCAGGATCACTCTTCTTCCTTTTCAGGAATAAAAATAGAAATCCAGAAATACAGAAAAAATCCTGGATCTATCATCACATGATATATACACAATATATTTTGAATCTGAACACAGACCTATGCTTAACCCCAAATTTGCTCTAAATCTAACAGCAGCAAGAGGCATACCTGTGCTTAGGTGACCTCAAAAGTGCTCAGCTATTGCAGTAGAGAAGGTTTGGGTGAATGCAGCTGAGCACAGCAACAGCCCTGGCTGCATGTGGCGTGCCTGGTCAGGCCCTCCAAACCTCCTCCTGCCAGCCATTGCCAGGGCAGCAGTGTGGCTGAATTTAAGCCATCAAACTGGATGGAAGACGTTATGCTGTAAATCTTGTGCCTGCTTCCTCCTCCTTGGTACTGACAGGGAGCATGGCAGA
This sequence comes from Nipponia nippon, assembly GCF_047370975.1. Taxonomy (NCBI): domain Eukaryota; kingdom Metazoa; phylum Chordata; class Aves; order Pelecaniformes; family Threskiornithidae; genus Nipponia; species Nipponia nippon. The sequence goes on from NW_028262336.1 coordinate 26,631,457, forward strand.
TGGAGCTCCTATAGGAGGAGCCAGGGTGTCCCTCATCCATGCAGGGTCCTGCCCTCACCCTTCCACCCCTATGCACAGTGGACAGAGGCAGGGAGTGGGGCCAGGGCTCATCTGGGGGCTCCAGCCAGGAGCCAGGGATGGAGGCGAAGTGTTGCAGTAGGCCCGTGTCCCACCAGGGCCAGGGCTGGGCACAGGCTGCTGCTGAGGTGGTGGCTTCTGAGCCCTGGGCAGGGTTGCCTCCACCCCCTGGGAAGGGGCGAAGGCTGCCCCAAAACCTCCTTGTACCCCCGGGGGCCATTTGACTGGCAGGGTATGCCTGGGGCTGTCAGCCCCTTCCCTGGCAGCACTCACAGAGCTGGAGCTCAGACAGGCTGGGCAATGGGCACTTGGCCACGGGGCGCCTGGTAAACCCAGCTCAGTCCCACTCAGGCCAACGGCAGCCCAGCCACTCCCTAGGATCTGCCACACCTCGATGCCTGCTCCCAGCAATGCCAAATATAACCACGCTTACAGTACCATCTATCCATGTTTTAACTTTGAGCCATTACCCTCAGGGACAAAGTAGACCTTTCTCTGTATCCATTTTTTATGGATATGTTGCAAGCATGCATCCTTTGGGGATGCTACATATCCATGCTACGTAACACATGTGAATGGACCCACAGACCCCACTATTCATGCTTTGTTTGCTCATTTATATATATATGGCTGAAGCAGAGCTAAATGTTTTTTTGTAATTGTGACTTGGTGGATTGTTTGGGGCTTTTTATGGTTTGAGGAGTAGACCAAAGACAGTTAAATATTATTAACAGGGTATTAAATTAAACCAGCTATATTTCACTTAGAGCACAGAGGCTGACCAATGATTTTGGCAGTGAGCACACCACAGATAATTCCTTTGCTAAATCATATACAGTAAAAGCACAGCAAAAGGGACAATGACTTCTGAAACCTAAAAGTGAAGGGTACATGAATTTTGTACATTCAATGAAAAGTTTCAGGTGATACCCAGTGCTTTCTTTAATAATTAGAGAAGAGTATCAGGTTTCTATGGGTATATGAGGAAAGGTTGGGTTTGTTTTTTTTTGTTTGGTGGTAATGTTTTTCTGGAGGACAGTTAGTTTGGTTAGTGTCCTGGTGCCAGCTGGGATAGCGTTGTCTTCTTAGTAGCTGGTATAGTGCTGTGTTTTGGATTTAGTGTGAGAATAATGTTAATAACACACTGATGTTTTAGTTGTTGCTAAGTAGTGTTTATACTACTCAAGGACTTTTCAGCTTCCCATGCTCTGCCAGGTGCACAAGAAGCTGGGAGGGAGCACAGCCAGGACAGCTGACCTAGACTGGCCGAAGGGCTATTCCGTACCATACGACATCATGCTCAGTATATGAAGGTGAGGGAAGAAGAAGGAAGGGGGGGACTTTCGGCATGATGGCGTTTGTCTTACCAAGTAACCGTTATGTGTGATGGAGCCCTGCTTTCTTGGAGATGGCTGAACACCTGCCTGCCGACGGGAAGTAGTGAATGAATTCCTTGTTTTGCTTTGATTGCGTGTGTGGCTTTTGCTTTACTTATTAAACTGTCTTTATCTCTACCCACGAGTTTTCTCACTTTTACTCTTGTGATTCTCTCCCCGATCCCCCCAGGGAGGAGTGAATGAGCAGCTGTGTGGTGCTCAGTTGCTGGCTGGGGTTAAACCACAACAGTTAGATATGCATTGCTGTGTAGGAATGAAAAGAAGTTGCTAAATGGTAGGCATCAGAGTAGATGTATCACAGAGTGGAACGTTTGTCCTCTCTCCTTACTTCTGGTATTCCTGGTAACATGCTGTGTTCAATGTCTCAGAAAAGAGCCATTAAAATTGTTAGGGAAGTGGAATGATCACTATTTATGAGGGAAGTTTCTGAATAAATATTTTAGCTGAGAGGTAGAAGAAATGACAGTACCTGCAAATATTAAAAGGACTTTAATACTGATATGGAAACCTCTTCAGTAAAAAGAAAATCATAATAAAAAGGGAATATCTTTATATAATAAGCAATTAAAGAATGTTAAGAATGTAAAGAAAAACTGAAGCAAAAAGGCAAAACCCCCAACAAACCAAAAAAATAACCCCTAGTGTCAAAACTGGAAAACAACCTATGGAATGCAGCTTTTTCCCTCTTTCAGTGAGGCTGGCATTATCACTAAAGGCTGTGAACCTCCATGCAAAGGTTCATCTTGTTGCTGACTTTGAATCTCTAGCTCTCCATGGCAAGTGGCATGGGAGCACTGCTGAAGCCTCAGCTGGGTGTGCTGCCAAGGTCAAGATCTGCTGGAGCAGAAGAAGAACCAAATTGCACATTGGACCCTACACACAGCTACTCAGGATAAAGAAGGCCTCTACCAAGAGAAAAGAGAGACCATGGTAGTAAGCACAGGGCTGAAGCCCTCCCTGCATTTACTTGCAAGGCATCAGATCCTTTCAGGTCCTGCGCTGTATTGCCAGACCTGAGAATTAGGTTCTGTTAGTCCCATGTTCAGTTTGAAAGGTTAATTATAATTTGATTGGACTGCTTAAGGACTAAATGGCTGATCTGACTGATGAATGAGGATATATTTCTAAAATTAGCTAAGAAAAAATACTCAGAGAAACAGTTCCTTGGTTACATATATATTAGGCTGATTAAAATTCTAGTCTGTGAAAGATGAAATCCTAGTATACTTAGATCTGCTTTGTTATTTCTGACAGTATAGAATGATTGTATCTGCCCTTTCCATTGTCCATGTAAAACACAAGCAATTAAATCTTTGCAAGAGACATGAGATGTGATCATTTCCATATTAGATGTGAGTATTAATTCTCTGAAATGTGCTTTCAACAGCTATTTCCCATCTAAGTAACTGACTGTATAATTAAAGTATTCCAAATAAACTTCATATTTTTAAATATCAACTTAGTATACACTTCATTTACTAGCTTGCTACTGAGAAGAATTTTTTTTTAAAAAGCTATTTCAGTTATTTCAATTACTTTCTCTGGCTTATATTTTCAGTAGTCCTATCAAAGGCAGCTGAAACCAGTGGAGAGTCTACTCTCTGACTTCAGCATTTATATATATCAAAAAACATATATATCAAAAAATTTCTATGTAAAGAAATAAATGAGAGCAAGGAAATATTTGTCACTGCAATCCCCTGTATCTACTTTCCTTTATAGTGTGCTGAAGTTAATGGCAGCACTGATATTTAAAGTATCTTCTCTAGGGATGTCAAAGAACTATGTGTATTAAATAGACATGATACAAATTTAATAAGCATTGCAGTGGTAGAAAGGGCCTATCTCTATTCTGTGTTTCTGAAGTTTAAAAAATAGTTAACAGGATTCAAATCTAACTTACTTACAAATCTAACTGTACTGAGATGGGAAGAGAAAACAAGCCTAAATGCACATGCACAGAACTAAGCATGAAGCTGTTGCCAGCTATTGATCCATTAGTGTTAACCTTTGTAACTATATTAAGAAAGTACTAATTTAATACTTCAGTAATTTCACCATCCTCTGCCATCCCATCTCCCATCTCATCCTCCAGAGTTCTAATTTCCTCTCTGATTAATTCTTTGCTTTGATAATAATGAAAAATCTTTTGAGTTACAGTTTCCATTTCTATCTATAACAATTCATATTCTTCCTTCTACTTATTTCATATACCCTTTGATTGTGTTCTTAGGCAATTTCTAATTTTTAATTATGTTTACTTTCTGTTTCAAAGTTGACATTAGTTGTTTTACTCAGATCTATTCCTTGTTTTTATAAATTATAAATGTAAGTGCGTGCTCAAATAGGATTTCTACTTTTACTCCCCAAACATTTCCATTTATAAAGAAAATATGTATGTGAATGACTGGCATAAAGATATAAACAGATGCACATTTGTCTCTGATTTATATTAAGGATATAGCATGTTACCATATAGTATTGCAAAAGTATCAACAGGTCTTCTTTCACTTTCTAAAGACATTTAAAAATCCAGTTCTTAGTTTTTAACTTGGCTACTAAAAACTTCAGGCTAAAGCATATTCAACTATAAATTTATATTTTGAGGCATCCATCTGAACAAATGTGTTGAGTTTTGATTCTTTTATTCATTTTATATAGTAAGGCTTATATTGCATCAGAGTACAAAAGAGTTGGGTTTTTTTTTGTTGTGTTGCCCCCATCCCAAAAGGTTGTTTTCAGTAAAAATCAGATTCCTGAAGCTATGATTTCAGTGGAAAAGCAGTAACTGGCACATTTTCATCATTAAAAACATTTTGCTGCTACCTTTACTATTCCTACCTCTAAATTCTTTAAATGATCTCACTTTACAAGACATTGTGCAAAATGTAATATTAGAGAGGTAGTAAATGCCAAACAGGTGAAAACATTAATACAGAATTCATCTCACTAAATGTATTTAAAGACAATAAATCAAATGCTATACAACTGTTGAAACCGATCTTTCTCCTCAGGCAGAAAAAAGACATCTTTCTGTATCAAATAGTTATACTATCTGATGATATCATTACAGTTCTTCTGGGCAATTGTGAGACATGCTTGGAAGAAAAGGAATACAAGATCAGTGATTTTATCTCTTTGGGCTTGGATACTGTTTACAACTCTGGCTCTCCAATTTTTCTTAGCACACTGGGTACTACAGATACATTGATTGTTTTGAACTACTTGAAGTAGTAACGTTATGGAATGAGACTACTTATTTGCTGTGACTTTGTTTTTTCATATTTTGTCTCTGGGTAAAATATTGGAGAATGCTTTGTATATACTTTGACACTTCTATTCACAGTAATTACCCCTTTGCTCACTCTAAACTTGTGATGTTAGTTTTTTCTTCATTTTCCTGCCTTTTACATGTAAAGCCTACCTCTCATCCACACGTGATGGAAACCAGCTTTGTATAGATTTGCGATTCTTGATTCTAATTCAAGCCCCGATTGAAATTTCTCTCATTGTTGCCGCATTTACAAATGCACTTATCCTTCTGTGTTCTCTGACTCTAATAAGAGACTTCCACTTGTCACAGCTTTCAGAGGGAAAACCTAAAGGGTTTCCTTCCTCTGACTGGCTACCTATTCTCATAAAATGTAGAGGAAATATCTCCAGATTCCTAGACCTCAGACGTATCTGAAAAAAACTGATCAAAAAGCTACTAGGAGGAGAAGCAGGACAGTGGGAGACACACAGACAGTGTGACCACATGCACTGCATTCCCTAAAAATATAAAAAGGAACTGAGAGAAGAAAAAGCGTACACATCTGATGCCTCAGTTAAGTGTTTTGATTACAGTATGTTGAACTTAAGGTCAATATGAATGAAGTAATACATCTCGTGTAGACTGTATATCAGATATTTTCATTCATATTGCAAATATTTGCATTTTTTAAAGTAACTACTATAAGACTGATAGAAATTGCATCTTTTTGTAATTTTTATTTTCCAGAGGTCCAGAAAAAGCATACATTTTAAACACCTTTTGTCCAGCTGTAAATGCAGAATTGTTTCCAATATGTTCTCTTCCATTTGCAAAGATAAGAAACTTATTCTGACACCAGAAACAGAGAATAAGATAGATAATCATAAGGAAGCAATCATTATGACATATGTTTTAACTTTTGAAATATCATCCGAGTAGTGTACTTGGTAAACATGGCTTAAAAAGAATTTATTACACTGTGATAAATTAAATGACCATTGCTTTTCTCAGAAAGACAGATTACTTATAGAGCAGTCGCAAGTCCTGGCATATGAAATTACTATAAATTGTAGTGTCTATTATAGTGATCAGTAGCCAACGGAACTATTAGAAGCTATAAATCATCCAGAACAGCTACCAATATCTACTAATCGGAACACTCATTTTTTCTTACAGCTCCTGTTTTCGCAACCACATTATACTGCTCAAAGTCAAAGTTCAAAGAAGTATTTTACATAAAATGGTTCAGAAAGGTGAGTACAGACATATCAATGAACTGACCTCTCTGGTTTTACTCTTCACCATGGCTGCAGGACTGGTTATACTTCGGTCTTCCTTTTTATCTCCCTGAATGCAGAACAACATGTATTGGAAGTATTCTTCCAACTTATACGAGGACTTGGATGCCATTCTCTAAGCCACTCTCCATGCACAAAATTCTTTATCTGATTAAGCTTTAGCTACACTGTTCCTCCTTTCAGGAAACGTGTCTAATGGCAATGCTGTTTAGCATACAGTAAGCATAGTATGTAGTTAATTTTGATTTAACAATCGGGAAATACTATTTTCAGTTAAGAAGAAGATCAAAATAATTTATAAGCATGCTAGGTTTCTTCAAGTAATTTTCTCACAAAAAAAGATTTTGCTGTTCTCCTCTCACACCTTGGCAGAGAAACTTATTTTTTAGGATCTAAGGAACGTAAAATCTAAGTTAGCCTATTTTGGATAGAAATTATTTCTCTTTCCAGAAGTCCTATTGCTCAGTGGTCTTACCAAGCTTAACCAAGTAGAAATTTGTCTTCTGTCTCAGACTGCCTTGTCCAGTCTTTCAAATGAGAACCCTTAAGAAAATGCTTTGGTGACAAGCTCATTCAATAACTGGTCTGAGACTGAGCTTGCCAGCTGGGACAGCATGCTGGAGTTTGGATCCCTCCCATCGATCAGCTTAAGCTGCAGTGAATACTCCTTAAACTGAGCTTCTGCAGTCTCACCCTTCCTCTTTGACTTTGGCATGTGTTCTTGTCCCTCGTACCTCCTGCTGTGTGATGGTCTTGCTATTATCTACAATGTGACTAAAACATGTATCTCAGTAAAGCTCTTTTATACAAACTGGTAAGATTTGGAGTGAGGTTTTACATTTCTAGAATGAGCAATCTTTGCTTATGAAGGAGGAATTTCCAGGAAGAATCGTTTACTTCTATTTCAGATGCATCAGGAATGCCCCTGCAGTACCTAAAGTACCACTAAGGCTAGCAGTTTTCATTCCTGTGTCTTTGCCCCCTTCTCTACTAAGAAAAGGAGAAATAAGCTCACTGATAGTTATTATCTAGTTTAGGAGGAAAGTATGCTAGCCTTCCTGTTGTACTTCTGTCCATTCTTGCTTTACCTCGAGTTTGTCTAAGCTCCACTAATACACTTTAAGGTGAAAATAACCTCCATATAAACCAATACCATAGTGTGTCACATAAAACTGAAAAATGACCTTTTCAACATCAACTTGCCAGGATATGCATTCTGGAATAGTTGTTCCCTTTGTGCTTTAAAGCCTGAGTGCTGAGTGCCCTTTCCCCACCACTTTTCTAGGGTATGTTTGGACTGCCAGGTAAAGTAAGAAACACCAAAGCCATTTCATTGCATTCCACATATCAAAACATCTTCTAGTACCTGAGTTAGCTTGTTTATCATTGGCTTGGGGTTCTTCACCTTGTTACAGAGCCAGCAGTATAGGCAACCCCCTGGTCTTAACTTCTGGGAAGCATACAATCATCTTGGCATCTGTTTTTATAATAGCCTTCTTTTTTTCTTTTCTTTCTTCCCCCCCCCCCCCCCCCCCTTAAGAACATTAACAAATATATCTTTCTATATATAATCCACTATTATATCCCATTGACTGCTTTCTGGGAACCTCAAATGCATCACTTTATACATACAGTATAATTTGGTAATTTACTTCAATTAGAACATTCAATAAAATATTCATGAAAGTGGCCTCTTGTTGAGATAGAACATCCATTTACTTAAAGATAGGGCTGCAGCACTCACAGGTGTAATCCATTAGGCAAGCTAATTGACATTTTGACCAATAGATTTTTCACGACCTCTCCCCATGAATCCTGACAAAGGCTACTGGTCAAAGTATCAATTCTCACACCTACTGGGTGACAGCTACAAGTAATTTAAATGTACTTTTAATAGAACACTCTGTCTAAGTGACCCTATCTCAATGAGTAGACACTGCCATGAATATTTATTTAGTACTGCCTTTAATGGAACCTAATACTGAAGGACACTTGTATTACAAAGAAGTCAAGCCTTATTGATTATCCAAAACCACCACTTATAATAGATTGCTGGGAAAAATAATTTTTCCTACAGTTTACCAGATTTTTATCTACCACCTGATGATTTATTGCTATTAGTAAAACTACAGGTATGGCAAATTTCTTATCTGAAATTAGATCTTGATTCAGCAAACTTTTCCTCCTGTGCTTATCTTTATGAATATGCAGCCTCTGAAATGTCATATATGAAAATAGGATAATGTCTGTACAGGTGTATAGTGGATAAGGGACTTGAACTGGAAAGTAGAAAATCTTACTGATATACTTTGGCTGCACTTTCCTAGGCACTATAAAACAATCCATATATTTAATCAGAGGGACAGTCACCAACATCTAATAGAGTGGATAATCTTAGAAAAATAAATTGTTAGTCTGAACTGGTTATACTGCCTGGCTTTCTTTGCCAAGAATAGGAAGATGTCATTATTACTGCAAGTATCTGGGAAAGAGAGTGCTGAAATTGTAACGGCATCTTCTCCTTGTTGCTACATATGCCTTCTATGCCCAATCACTCCCTTCATCAAATGCTTATAGGGAATCCGGATATTTCTCCAGGGAATATTCTAAAGGAAACTCTCTTAAGTTAAATAGAAAAGTAAAGATTAACTAAAGATTTCTTCCAATAAGGTTTTTTTAAAATGTGGATAGAAGCAAGAGCAAGTATAAAAGAATAGCCTTTCTTAATCCTAAAATATGGGGGGTTGTGCAGTTGTCCAACACTCAGCATCATTGTTCATTTGAAATTATGCTGAAAATATACAATTCCTTGAAATTATACTGACTACTGAAATATTACTACTGCTAGTGCACGCTTTATTAAGACTACCAGAATGCGTCTTTCTGCATGGCATTTCTTTTCCCCAATTACAGTACCTTGACGGCATTTCCACTGGAGTTTTATTTCTTGTCTATTTAGATGAGAAAATAGGTGTGTGTCATTCATGAAGTGTTCACTTTCCAGAAACAAAAAGAATACATATGTATATTAAATGCATGGAACAAAAATTTTTCCTGTGTTCAATTACATGGACCATCAACTATTGAACTACTAATACTACGCCATATTAAGAGCACAAAATTTTTCATTTTCATCTAATTTTATTAAGGAACCCTTAAAAACAAACATGAAAAGATCAGCAACTTGAATTTCACTTACATAATGAGATTCTAAGCACATGGTAGAAGCATATGCTGGAAACACTACAGCTCCCTTTCCCACATTACTAAGTGGGAAGGGAAGAAGGGGATGCAGCTCTGAAGGAAGAAGACTCAGAAGTTAGAAAAAGAGTTCACAGCTGGGAAAGGAAGAAAAACCCTGAATTTCAGGAATGAATAGAGAAGAAAGAGGATGCTGGGATGCAACAAAAAGGATCTGAGGGCTCTAGAGAGAAGAGAGAAAAGCAGACATATCTGAAGGAGAAAAAATGAACTCCACCTGATACTAAAAGTAATTCAATAATCTAATAGGGACTGTCTACAAAGAAATATTTCAGGAACACAGGAACAACAACAAAAAAATTGACCCAGTTATTTGTGTTTTCCAAATCTTATAAAGGTTTTAGGTGTCTATCAAAAGTTTGGGGGTTGGGAGGGAAGGGAGTTGCATTGTTTTCCAGCATCCTGGGGTTTTGAAAAGAAACTATAGTTGAGTCCTGAGGAAAAAAAGTCTTAAACCCTTACAAAATAAAAAATAAGTTAATCATTTGTATGGAGAAATGCAGTCCTAGAATCCTTGATAGCATCTTCTCCAAAGAGAATGCCAAGATGATGGTGCTCCGACAGTCTTTTTGAAAACAAGGTGGGTGTTAATTTACTCACACACACCGGGTGCGAAAAACAGCTGTCAGATGGCAGTGATGAAAGAATAATTTTTGCCTGGCTGCTCTGTGGCTTTCAAAACTATCCACTCAATAGAAAATATTGAATATAAAGCATGTCTTTGGGTCAGCCACTGAAATTTAAAGGATGTTTCAGTCTTTGTATTGCATTACATTGAAGATCCAGAGATAGATTTTTATGTGTTTGAAGTCATCTATGGATCCTTCTATCCTGATCACATTAGCAAATTATTTTGGCAATGAAACACATTCAGTATTTCACAACTAGACTTCACAGGAAAAGAAAAACAACAACTTTTCTGATCATAAGCTGCAAAAATCTTTAGATGTGCAAGTCACTGCTCACTGTTAAATAGAGCTACAATACTTTTGAAGATAAAATGAATATTTGCAAAGATGTCTTGATAAAAAAGCAGAGGTTAAGGCATACATTCCTTCTTTTTAGAGACAGAAGCGGTAAATTTTAACTAATTTAAAATTAAAAAGGTGCATAACTAAACTTGGTTGTCAAGAAGGGTATTAGACATAATGTTGTAGAGGAAAGGAAAAACAGAATTTCCAAATTTCAGAAAATTTCAACAAAACTATTTTCCATTCTCATTTTAATGCTAAAATACATTAAACAGCCACATTCAGGAAGAGATCATGCTAGAAAAAGCAGTCTAGTCAAAGACTGAATTTGATTTAAGATGTGGGACAAAATACATAAAAGAATCTTCAGAACTATCTTCAGAATCAATCGTGTTGAACTGGCTCAGAACAGAACAGTTTTGTTCAGTACACTAACTACAAACAGTATGTAGGGTTCAACACAGATCAAATACTTAGTTTTGGTTTTGTTAGTGGAAAAATCAAAAAGTGGTAAAATCTTATCTTGTCCTATAAAAAAATCCGGTTTTCTATGATCCTTGTTCAACTAAAACATAATTTTGATGGAAAATTTCTATTAAGAAGTTCAATTTGGGGTGTTGTATATTTTAAAGAAAAATGCTGCGACAGAAAAAAAAAGGGGGTTTCTCTTTTTACAAAGTGCAAATTGTTTGATTAGTTTCAGCTGAGGTGCAGCTGTTTCCAAAGTTTTCATAGCTTTTCAGATAATTTTCAAAAAATCGAAGACAATTGAAAACCCAAAAATTTTTAGGAGAAATATTTCTCAATGCACCTGTATCCCGAAGACATTTTGGCTAAAGTAGTTAGTCCTTTCCAAGCTTAATGAAATATAGCATGCATTTGCTCAATTTGTGAGGCATTTAACTGTCCCATTTTCCCATTTACTGCAGATATTTTGTGGTGTTCCTCACCTCTTATTGCTGAGACTCTGATGCCGTTAAGTTTCAAATGGTGTCTAAGTTCTCCTTGAACAGCATCACTGATATAATTCTCTATCCAGCACTGCTATGGCCAGCTGGCTCAAATGGGGGTCTCTTTAAAGTATCCCAAAGAGAGAAGTACCAACAAAAGACAGCCCAAAGTGCTTTTTGCTTATCTTTTGTCTTTTGTGTGAAGAAAGATCTGCCACTTATCAAATGTGTATATAAGTCAAATTATTACAACTAACTTATGAGGCAGATAGCATTCTAGAAATAAAAGGATTAAAGAAAAAGCATATGCGAAACTATATAATTAAGATAAAAGGCACCACTCCAATTATTACCTGTCTAGTTTATATACTTACACACCTTCCATGGCATCGTCCTTTGTATTTACATAGGACCTTTTTTTTTTTTTTTTGTTAGGTATCAGCTTATCCTAATAACTTAAACAGTATGCACTACAGCTCCCTAATAATGGGATCCTAAAATGCAGATCGTTTTGCTATCTTTTATAACAGTTAAAAATGCAAAACATCAAAGTGAGAGTTCAAGTGGTGAAACCTTTTCAGAGTATTTTTCACAAGCTATCCCTATCTATCCACTTTTCAAAGAAATTTACGTGTAAAAAGAATGAAGTTGATAAACAGTATGACTCATATTAAGACAGACAAATAGGACCAGAATAGAGCATTAATTAACAGAATAGGGTAATGTCTGTGGAAGCATATATGAAGTCCAATATTAATATTACATTAGTTCATCATGACTAGCTTTGTTCCATTAGACTCTAGACAATAATCATCCTCTAAGAGTGAAACATCACTTTTAACATTCATGAGATTTTAAAATACACATTGAGTTTCTGATTACTGTTTTTCCACTCTAACTCTGTAAGTGCTGCAGAATAAGCACTTGTTCTCATCAGTTCAGAGTGTAGGTGGGTGCCTACTTTTTTTGATGCTGGATCAAGCAGGGATCAGGTGTTTCAGCCTGAAAAAAACAACTCCTGCCTCTTAATTGCCCGGCCCTCAGTTTCTGACTGTGTCCTGTAGAGTAATTAGGCTTAGGGGGGTCGTAACCACTGCTGTAGTCAACAGCATGTCCTAGCAGCACTTGCCTAAACAATTTCAAAACAGTTTTGTGATCCAAACACTGTGTCACATTTTTTAGGGGACTTTGTTTTCCTGCTCAAAATTTCAAAGAAGAGGCAGCCTCATTAATGTATAGAAATATACGCTTTATTTGGGACTAGCCATTCATTAAATCTGTCATTTCAAACACTCACTGAAGTCACAACTGTAATGCTTCGGACATGAGATGAAAATGTTAGTTAATGGATGTGCTAGCCAGTGGAGTAGCTAGGCATACTTGTGTACCTGTGACATTAGACTGGAAAACAAGACATTTAATGTATCTATCATTCACAGTAAAATGCACATCAATGAAAATCTGTCAAGAGCCAAGGACTGTAGACTTCAGTTAGCTCTGGGGACGTGTCAAGTCAGTTGTATATTAATGAATCCAAATTAGTCATAAGATCTTGTCTTCTCCTTTGCTTTTTTAATTTTAGTTTTATGACAGTGCTGTTTCACAGTTACTTGTAATAGCTGCTGTTCTTCCATTGTACAATGTAATGCAGCCACAGTTCATAAAGAGATCTTCCATACGCTACTGTACTAGAATGGCTGGAATTTATAATCTCGATACATAGATGTTGCAGTAAAAGGAATATTTCATTAGGACTATACATGTGTTGTGGTTTAACCCAGCAGGCAGCTAAACACCGCACAGCTGTTCACTCACTCCCCCCTCCCCACCCCCAGTGGGATGGGGGAGAGAACTGGGGAAAAAAACCAAAGTAAAATTCATAGGTTGAGATAAAGACAGTTTAATAGGACAGAAAAGGAAGGGAAAATAATAATAACAATGATAAAAGAATATACAAAACAAGTGATGCACAATGGAATTGCTCACCACCTGCCGACCAATGCCCAGCCAGTTCCCGAGCTGTGATCGCTGCCCCCCAGCCAACTCCCCCCAGTTTATATACTGAGCATGATGTCATATGGTATGGAATAGCCCTTTGGCCAGTCTGGGTCAGCTGTCCTGGCTGTGCCCCCTCCCAGCTTCTCACTGGCAGGGCACGAGAAGCTGAAAAGTCCTTGACTAATGTAGGCACTACTTAGCAGCAACTAAAACATCAGTGTGTTATCAACATTATTCTCATACTAAATCCAAAACACAGCACTATACCAGCTCCTAGGAGGAAAATTAATGCTATCCCAGCCAAAACCAGGACAACATGTCTAATTAGGAATGCAAGATCAAAGTACTCAACTGACACTGATTTCCTTTAAAACAAACAGGGCATCTTCTCTCAATTGAACTGAAAAGGAGTTTTTTTACAAATTTGTCACTTCAGAAGAATGTTTTTCTTTTCCTAATCTTTTCATAGAGTTGACGTTATTTTAGGGCTTTGAAAATGTTAGGATTTTTGGAGAAAAGTTTACCATCATAATTACAGTTTTTAAAATTCAGAAGTTAGGTTTAATTTAGGCTTAAAATTCAGAATTTAGGCCAATTTTCAGATTTGAATAGAATATTTCTGAAATATTACAAAATATTTTTTAGATTAACAGCAGACAGGAGGTTTCAAGGTGTTGGAGAGCAAAACTTTTCATAAGAATTCCTAGGATAAGAAAACTTTTGCCTTCTTACAAAGAAGTCAAAATATTCTTCTAAATATATAATAAAATATTCTTGATCATTTCCATATTAAAAAAAAAGGGCATCTGAGAACATTTATTAAGAATCAAATATTTTCTCTTTTAGTACACACAAAGCATATGGATAGTAGCCCTTATTTGTATTTCTGTATATAAATCAACAATGAAATGTAATGATTTTAAAGTTTCCTTTTCATTAGATTTAAGGATCACTTGCTTAACTAGCATTTTACATGAAAGCACAGTGAAAGCTGTTAAATATGTATTTTCTGAGATATCCTAAAGATTATTTTTATGAAATTTTCATCATAACAAATGCTTAATATATATTCCAGATAGACTTATAACATATACCGCTTTTATTCTAGAAGCCCAGTATAGTTCTGTAGCCAAAAAATACATTTAAATGACAAAATTAATGACTATTTCTGACTGTTTAAAGAGACCTTCAGAAAAAATTACTTACCCCCCCCCCAAGCACTTATTGCTTTAATAAGAACAAAGATTTTGAACATGGTATAACAACTTTTAGAAAGTATACCTCTCATTTATTTTGAAGACATGTGTGCTCTAAACACTGTAGATAAAGTCCATTTTATGTTTTTGCTCAAGCATTCTTTTGAAATATGGAGTTTTTCAGTGTCTATCTTTTTTCACATTATACCCTGAGATTTCATTGTTCCGGAGCTCTTCTTCTTCTATATTAAACTTGCCTTCTTTTAATGTTTAGTCTATTCCTATTGAGTGACAGCTCTGGAAATAGACTGCACATAGAAACACCCATATGGAGGCATATTGAAAAAAAGCTCTGAAACAACAGCAAAACATACAGCAAGAAAGGTCCAAAACTTTGATATATAATTGGAAGAGCTTATAAAGACCAACAGTGAGAAATGATCATCATTACTGTAAATTGGGAGTAAGTTATCTGACCAGGATCACATGCAAGTTTTGTCTAGAGCCAAACGTTTGAAACCCTGATCTCCTGGAGCCTGACTTCCATAATTAATCACCATTGCACCTGCAAGGAAAAGCAAATCACAAGAGGATTACAAGACTTGCCCAGAGCTATGAAGGCAGACTAGCAAAAAGCTTGAGACAGCTCAAGTTTTCTAAGTCCTGACACAACTCCATCTGTCTTACAGTACCTGGAGAGGAAACAGACTGCTTGGATGAAACAGAAAAATACAGTAATCCTGCACAGCACATACTGCAGCATCTAAAGCTCTAAACTGATTGGAACAGGAG
Organism: Nipponia nippon; assembly: GCF_047370975.1. Classification (NCBI taxonomy): domain Eukaryota; kingdom Metazoa; phylum Chordata; class Aves; order Pelecaniformes; family Threskiornithidae; genus Nipponia; species Nipponia nippon. The sequence continues at coordinate 26,646,651 of NW_028262336.1, forward strand.
TTTCTATTTCTTGAAAAGATGATCTGCAAGGACTGAATTTTTTGTGTTTAGCACCCAGTGAAGCTCTTTGTTCATTCCTAAAGTTACAGTGGTGTTCCAGTCAAGCCTTGAGTCATTCTTTCTTGTTGGAAGCATTATTCTAGTCCTTCTCTACCCACCTTTCATCTTGCTCTTTCTGACCTTTCTCAGTGTATTATGAAACAGCCATACAGTCACCCAGCCTTCATAGATCTAACATTAAATCCTTCTGGCAGGACAGGCTAGTACTTAACATATTTCAAAAGACACTCTAGCATACAGTAGCATACATGATTTGTTCGAGGTGACACAGGAAACCTCAAGGCTAAGACATGAACTGAGAGTACCCAAACAGAAGCTTATGTGGAAGATGGTCTTCTTTCAGAAAAACTGCTCTAACTCCAGCAACCCTCAAAAAAACCCAACAAAATACCAACAAAACCTTCATGCAACTCATATTTAAAAAAAAAAAAAAGGAAAATCTAAAGCAGCTAGGAGAAGGTAAGAACCCAATTCCTGTTTTGTAGGAGTTAAATATCTGGAGACAAATTCAGGGAGGTTTAAGTCTACAATAGTTAATATAATATTTTGGCACCTAATTCATAAAAGCTTTTTTTTCCTGTTTCTGTCTGAAATTTCATCCAAAAAATATTCTTCTCTCATGTTGCAGTCAATGGAAACTGAACAGATCAGCAGTTCGTCACAAGATATAAATGCCTGGTTCAAAGGAACATTTTCCTTTCATTTCAGGTTTTCCCTACACCTTTTCCTTCTTTGCCATGCTCTTTCCCTTATACATTTTTTCTAGCAAGTTTGAAGAGAAAAATAAAACAAAATAGAAGTCATATCCACTAAGTATTTAAAACACATTAAAATAAAGCAATTACAGTATTCTTAGAAGAAAACTCTGTTTGTTTGGATTTTTTTATATGCGCTGAAGTAAATTAATGTTGGGTATTGAAATTCTGTTGCAGTACATTAGTATCATCTAAACACATAGGTGCTTAAAAGCAGTTGCCAGGCCTTCATTATGGTAGACGTTAAAAAAAGTAGAGGAGCAAGATAAACTCTGCCTCCAGATATTCAGAGTTTAATTATCTCTGGAATCTATTATTAGTCTCAAGGCAGCCACAGATTTACTGGGGGACACAGTGAGTTTCTCCCTATTCTTGCCCTGCACTGCCCAATGAAATATGTTAGAGATCATGTAACAGCTTTGTGGCTGTTCTGTCTTTTTCTCCATATGTTTTGGGCCCAAACCCTACAGTCCAGATAACTGCAACATCGACCTCTATAGTACAGAAAATAGCTTAAATTTCTGTGGAACTGAATACAGATTAACTGCTGAAGAGAACCTTTCTCTTTTTTTCATGCAAAAAATACAAAGCCCAGGAAGAAATACCCTGACTTCTCCTCTTTTCTGGACATGTTATCCACCTCCGCTAGTTTCAGGGAGCTGCGTGATGGCTAAGATGATGACTTCCTGAGGTAGGACTGTGCGAGCACTTTCTGCATCGTGTTTTACAGCCTGCTTTTATTCAAGGAAGCGATAGATGTGAAGGAATAAGCTCTACACAGAGAGAATGTTGCCAGAATTACTTACTTTGTCATCTCTGAAATTATGGTATTCATACACTCAGGCACAGCTCTAGATAATACACATACATTCTACTGGAAAACCTCCGTGCTTCTTGTAAAACAAAAAGAAACAGGAAAGATGGATTCAAACACAAAACGATCTCCTTTTGCTTGTAGAGAGAGTCTCCGCATCTTTTCCAAGGAGAGTAAAAACCAATTGCAGTCAGACTGCAATGGAGAGGTGCCTTAAAGCACATGCGAACACAAACCAAATGGTCTATAGATTGCATCCTAAGCTGCTTTTGTAAAAGGTAATAGAGCAGAAAGATTTCTGCTTCATGTTAAAAGGTTACTTAGCCACAGCAATTTTGTTATATGTGAAAAGGACCACCAACAGAAGAAAAAAAAACCCAGATTGAGAACAAAGGCAATTTGATTGAGAAAATACTTAAGCTATTCAGCAAATGTAGATTCCCTTTCTCTTAAAACCTTCAAAGCAAGGCATTTCTGGACAATATGCCTTCAACTGAAATTCAGCTTGCTGTTGGAACAGAATAAACCTCTCTATTAAACAAACAAAATCCAACAACAACAAAAAACCCAAACACAAAACATGCTTCAACTCTCCAGTAATTTTCCCTTTGGTAATTGTGTTTGGACAAAAACAAAAATCTAATGAAAAATATTAAACCATCAGAAAAACACAAAAAAAAAAAAGAAAAAAAAGCAGGTATATGGCTAAAGAATTGTTCCAAATAGAGTACAAATTATCTGGGCAAGAATTCCAGCTGGAGAAAAATATTCAAATACAGGGTAATATATGACCTAAATAACCATTGTAATTTCAAGAGACCAGTATTTCAGCATAGGAATTGGTTTTGATACTGTCAAGATTTATAGGTTGCATGAAGAAAAAGTTTCTAATTTACAAGGTGAATATCCTCAGAGAGACTTAAATAGCTTTCAAAGTGTGTCATTATTATTTTTCTGTATCATTATTTGTTATTCATATAGCATCTCACCATCTGCCAGAAGATCGTAGGCATATAATAAACCAAAAGAAGTGAGGCTAACTAGTGCCCTTGTTGACAGGTTCAGCCATAGCACAATAGGATGAAGGAATGAAGATACTGAACTGTAAATTCCATTCTTTTAATTAGTGGAATACCAAAAGCACGCTTTTATCAGGATTGATAACATTTTAAAAGAAACTAATCCCATACAAGAGTTTTCTTCTTACAAAGCAAAAGAAATAAATAAAAAAAAAAAAAGTATTATTCCATCATGTGTATGTAACAGTGCAGTAAGAAAGATTCTCTATTATATAGAAGTTACTTAATGCAAAGGAATATTATTCTTATTGTCAGCCTTGAATATTTAAGATCCTATAAAGCATTATACAATTATATAGGCTGTGTTAAAAGCTGGACAGCAAAGAACTGGAAAATACTCTTGGCTTGCAAAGATTACAGGTGCAGATGAAAACTGAAGTTGAAGTAGCAGAACAGAGAAACAGAGAGAGTTTTAACAAAGCCAAAATTTTGTTAAAATTCTTGGCGAAACATGCAACCTCTCAAAGACTGTTTTTTGCAATCAGAGGTCTTATTTTCCCTGCAAGGATGTTTGCTTTTCACAAAGAAAACTGTAGTACGTCATTTCAAATTAGTTTGATGGATTGTTAAACTGTGTTTTCCTACATGTACATTGCAAACTCCTACACCCTATACCCATTCCTAAATGTCAATAAATTGTTTGTAAAGGAAGGGAATGTAGGTTTGGTTTTGTGTTTGTAAGAACTAGGATTTCAAAAATTCTCATTAAAACATCACCCTCTAAAACTTCCCTGAAATGTAGTTTATATTTGAAGTTCAGCTCGGATTTGTTCATGTACCAGATCTATTCTTAGCTAGATCCTTCAATAAGTGGAGAAAAAAGACACACACACATTCAACCCCCATCTTTCATCTGTTTGGGTTTGTTTGTTTGTTTTTTGAGCTCTTAAGCAAGACATTAAATCGTTTTCTTGCCAAAACTACTTTGTGTTGGTGTTATATTTTTTTATTCTTACACTACTGACTTGGCTTGATATAAACTCAGAATTATGCTTTATTGAACACTATTTGGAACATATTGAAGGACAATTTTCAAAGTGACACTGAAATTCATTATACTTGATCTCAGTGCTACAAACATGGACATGAGCTGTCCCACTAAATTCATTGATCCATTTATTAAATAGTTAAAACATGTAAAATACTTTCCAATAAAAAAATAATTTTATTAAAATCTCACCCTTACATACTGTAACAAAATGCTTATCTGTAATGTACTTTTTCTAGAATGCAGGCATTCCTTTCATAGACTGCCTTGCCAAGAAGGCTCCTTCACAGGCTTTTGAGCATAGAGCTACCAGTATCATTAGTTTTGGGAGACCCTTGAGTTTACAGTCTCTCTAGGATTTCAAGGAGTTTAGCATCTGATCTAGAAAACCGAAAGTCCTGGCCAGATATCTGCATGATGTTGCTCCTGAGAATTAGAACCGATTGCATGAGAAATATCAGATAATTTGTAGATTTCAAAAGTGTGAAAATATACTTTGCAAACACTATCAAAAGTACATGTACAAGGAAATGTAAGTTTTGAAATAGCACATAAGTTAAAATCAAAGTTAAAAAAAAGTCATTGTACATACTGAAAATGTGTTGGTTTACTTCCATAATTATTACTTTTTTATAACTGTTTAAGACTTTTTTTTTTATCTTTCTACTCCAGTAAGTGTACTTTGCTTTGCTTCATAAAAAGTAATGAAGCCTAGAAATATAAAACCTCATTATAGATCTTCTCCATTAAGAGTTTGCTGAGATGCTAGAAGAAAACAGCCATTACTGTGTGCGGATTATGATGTCAATGATTCAGAGAGGTTTCATTGGATACACCTAAAAACACGCTACTGTTGCATCATTTATGCTGAGGAAGAAGATTAAGCTGAAACACTTTAAGAGAAAAAAAAGTTAATATCAGCAAGGGAATATTTTGGTTTTACACTTTGTTCTTGAAATTCCCCATTATCTTTTGTTTCTGTGGAGTTGTTTTCCTTCCTCCTTTTTCTTTTCATGTTTAGGATGCTTCTCCAGAAGCTTTTAATCTTAATGAATATTTTAAGTACATGCTTTGCTTTAGCAAACATATTTATTCATCAGGCAACTTCTGCTACGTGCAGACAGTCTTAATTCTAACTTTTTTTTCTTATAAACTTTTTTTGGTTTCTTGAAATAAAAATCCTTCAAGAAATTGCTATATTTGCCCATATCAAAGGCTTATAGATACAGGCACTTTGCATTTTTTAATCTTAAATAATCTTTTAGCTCTGATATCTCTTATGCCCTTTTATCACCCAACATCCTTATTATGGAAGTTTAATTTTTAATATGAGGCTATGCAATATTAAAAGGCATCACACATTTCCTGCTAATCATTATTACTCAGGATATACAGACACAGTTTGAACAAACATCAGTTTGAATGGAATCATACCTAATGAAACTAGAGATGAAGGAGATAATACAGTCCTGTTTCTAAGAAACAACAAAAAAAATCAGAAGCAATTCTCACTGAAGCTCAGTTTACTTCCCTATGATTATGATCATCTTTAAATACTTAATTTTAATCATTCACATTTATAGTGGAATATAAACTTTTTTCTACAAAAGAGGGTGCATTATAAGTGCAACTTTTACTTCATTATAGGATGACATTTTGGCATTAGCAATACCTTCATACTTCACTATGCCTGAAGAGTTTAATTTCTAACAGTTAACTCACAAAGGTTGAACTCCTTATTTTAGAATGGGGCAATGAAAATGCTCTGTTGCTTCTGTAGCACTATTTCCAAATCCTTCACACTGTAGTGAAGGATTTTCATACAAGTTAATCTACCACAGTGCTTTCTAAGTGACTGACAATCAGGTGTTTCATTTTTTTGTTTCATTAAAGGTCATTTTCTGTCAGAAAGTCCAGAAACATCCTTTCAACACATAATTCTAAAACATTTTTAGTGTTTGTTTTCCTGATCTTTCTCTCTTTATTTTTGATTTATCATAAGAACTTTTTAAAAATTCGTATTTGGTTGATATAATGCATCTGAATAAGCCAGAAGATCACTTCATAAGAGGTATGAAATAAGTAATCCTTTGCCCTACTTGTGCTTCTGAATAGAATCACAATTTTCACTTAGCCTTTTGGTTTCTCTTCTGCTGTAGACCAGGGTAACTAAAGTAGAAGTAAAAAGTATTGCATATCATAAGGAAATGAGCCTGGATGGAAAACCTCATCTACAGATGTGAGTTGTTGAACATTTGATATTATTTGAGAATGATACTTATGAACTATAATGACAGTTTATAATTATATGATTTCATTGTAACATGGAAAAGTTTCATCTTTTCTGTTCTTATGCTTTTTCCAGTTAGGTTTAAGTATTTGTGATAATTATTAGTCTGAAGCTCTGGAAAGTTAAGGCTCTCCTTATCTACAAAACTGGCTTAACAGATGTAGCACAAATAATGGCAGTATCCCTTTTTCTTTCTGGGTCCTGGAATGGTCTTCTGACTATTTTTCAGAAAATTCCAGTTAAGGGACCATCCATACTCTAGTACACATTTTCTGGTGTGGACAACGGACCAAATTATATGATGTGATGCTGATCCTGGACTGAAATCCAGTCAAATAAACAACAGCCATTAAGAAACAAAACAACCAACCCTAGCTCAAATGGTAATTACTAAGTAAGATGCTAACTTTTGACTGCTGAATTCAGATACCTCCAAAAAACATAACTCATGTACTAGCTGGCAGATACTGCTCATTCTCCTGAAATGGCTTTTTGGCTACTGGCAATTTTTCTCCAGCTTTTCCTCATTTCCCTGCTCCAGCTGCCATATAAGTTGTCTACTGTTTAAAGTCAGTCCGTCAACAAGCTACTTTTAGAACTGAAAAAATAGTTCTTTCTTATAAAATTAAATTGAAATACTGAGAGGCTAATATAAAAAAAAAATCAGAAGTCAGTATTTTTCAGGAAATACATATATTTTATGGGCACAAAGCTAAAACATTCTGCTTGAACACAAATCATCAGCCCATGACTGTTTTTTCATCATCTTTTCTTTTGGTTTTCTTTATAATTAATCTGATTTAACACATAACAAACCATAAAATGCACTGAATTACTATTTAATCCTCATTTTATGTCATCATATCAGAGAACCGTTCCTGAATCATCTTACCACCTTCTAAATTAGACATGTATAATTGGCAATTTTGTCATTAACAAAGCTTTGAATTTAAGTTACACTTCCCTACTGAACTTTAACTTTGTTCCCTTAGTAATGCAGCTTATAATATACACTATTAGGAATGCAGACCTCTGTGGGAAACAAGGCTGCTTACAACCATACAGGACCCTGCTTTTCCTGACCACAGGTGGACGTAATTTCATTTTTCTGAACTATTTGTAAGATTTTGTCTTTTACTGTAAAGGGAGGAAGAAAAAAAAGAAGTAAACCTGCTACATGTAGTGATAACAAGATTGTGAGGGGCTCGGTTATCAAAGCAAGAGTGTTTAATATGTCAGGAACTAGATGGATGTGACTTGATTTTACTTCGTAAGCTTCTCCAAAGGTGGTTCTGCATGACAGATCAGTCTATATCTCTTGTACTTAATATTTCAAATGTATGTGCTAGACACAAGCTTTCCAAAAGGATACAAAACATGAAGGCATATGAGAACAAAGCAAAGGAAATGTTTGACATTTCTGCTGATAATTAACTGCATTTTAAAAGCAGTTGCAAGCATGAAAACTCCTGTCTGCTTGCTATAAGAAATTAAGATTCAGACTTTGCAGTAATCACTTAAAATTTGAAATTTAAAGAAGTAATGAAATTAGAGCTTTTTATTGAAAAGACTCTTTCAAAACTGTCACTTAAGATCTAACCATGACATTAAACCCAACAAGTATTTATCACTATCTACTTAGAAAAAAAACTTCATTCGTATTACCTATGATAATAGAAGATGTCGTATGTTTAACAAATCAAATCAGAGAGCAGTAAATATGACTGGAATGAGAAAGTATTTAACGTCCTGATATATTCTGAAGGTGCTGTCTGCAAGTCCTGCTCTGAATAAGCCACTACTGATCAGCCTCTGCCTAAAACCCAAGCATACTCTATGACTCTAAATATTGCCTTTTTACTATACTCGATTGCCATAAGCAGTACTTTACTCAATTGTACCTTGACTTTTCAAGGATTTAGAAAAGAAAAAATACCTATCAAATTCCTCGCAAGGGTTCATAGTAGAGAACTTAGAAATATGGTATTTTTTTTTCAAAATGTAACTTCTTTATAATCCTTTTCCTGTTTCTGTTTGTGTCACCCTGTCTTCTCCCATCTGCTCACTTGTCTTTTGGTGCTCCAGGAAAATTTTCCCTCAAAGGCTATTATCTAACAGAAGACTTCCCAATTATCCGTGTAGAGTTACAAATATAGCACAAAAATAGGGTATGCTGCCAGGAGAAGGATTTGTGTTCCTTTTCTTTTCCCTGAAGAAATCAGTGTGATTTCTACTCTGGCAGAAGCAACTGAGAATCAACAACTAGATTATTTTTTTCCTTGTGAGCTCTGTTTTTTCCAAGACAATGACAAATAGTAAAGGCTAGCTATACATGTTATTTGGAAAACACATGGGTAAAACAAACAAAAGCAAGCAAGCAAGCAAAAGCCCTAAACAACACAGAAACAAATACAAAGTACCAGCAGCAGAGTGACAAGATCTGCCATGTCTCTGGTGGTTATAATCCTTATTTGTAGGCTCACATCACTACAGTCTAGTTGTTGTTCTCATCTATGGCAGTTTTAACTATCTTCCCCGGTATGTTCTCTCCCACACTTTTCTCAAAGTACTAATCAAAACAACACAGTAACCCTCAGTCTGAATCCTCACACTGCCTTTTTGTAATCTAGTTCCAACTGACTGTCTGAAATAGGACTTAAGGTTTTCAATTCTGTATATACATATGGAAACATACATTTAAATGTAAATACATATACATGTATTGAAAGTGCAGCTCAAGACTGGAAAGTTTCATGATCTACAATAAAAAGGCATTCACATTTTAGGCCAGCATGGCCTAGACTGTGATCTATCAAAGATTTTGCCTAATAGTAACAGCAAGAACTTTTCACCTTTTTACAGTATGATAAAAATTGTACGTTTTTTTAGTGAGATGTAATCTAAGTTTGTCAAGATATCACAAAAAGTTATTACATCAAAAGAAATACAGTAACCAGTCATGCTCACATTGCTTGGTGTTTCCTGAAATGTCATTAATTTCTCTGAATTTCATTTCCAAGAATGATAATTCTTGAAGATAGATACTTAAAAAGAGAGACAGTTGCAAAATGCTGAATATCCTGTAGTTATGGGGCTTTGAATAGCGCCATCTCAGAGTAGAAAATCAGTTCATCCAAATGTCAAAGAGAGAGAACTTGGGATGAATTTTCCTATACAAGCCATTGAGCTTCATGTACTAAGACACCAATGGACAGTGTTCTGCTATTGCAGGAATAACAAAAAAACATTAATTTAGACTGACAGGAAACCTGTCATCATATTTCTAAATGATTCTGTTACATTTATAGTGTTCATAGGAGAAATTTAATTCACAATGTGTGTAGCAAATAGCTAACTAAACTACATAAATGAAGACATCTGCTCCCTAATAGGTTCTATAACATAGTGCATCACAACTTTAAATTTATAAAGAGGTAAAATTTCACCTATATATACACACAATATATTCACGAAACCATATCTTCTGAAAAGAAATTATGGAAAACTTCAATCTTCACTTAGATAACTGTTTAAGACAGAGCAAAGAGACACAAGTATAAACCTACTCTGAAACCTATTCTATTCTACTCAAGTAAAGAAATTGAAATAGTGCTGAGGCCTTAGTGCCAGGTTATTTTACAGAGTAATTCATTTTTAGCTCTATTTATAAATTATACAAGGGGAAACAAATAATGCTAAACCCAACACATTAGCATTGCAATTTAAAACTCATAACACATGGCTAGACACAAATGAACAGAAGGAAGCAGTATCATGATAAGAACATGTAATTTCTTTCACTTTGTCATCACTTGGAACTGAAAAAGAAAAACAGAGATTTGAACATTATCGTGGGCTGCCTAGACAGTTCACTGAATGCTGGAAGTCTCCCCATCACATGGATCTGAGATAAGTGGAGCTCTTTCTCTCCTTATAATGTAAAAATTTGCATATGTGTCTCAGCTGGCATTATAACTATAAACTCCTCATACATCATGAAACACAAAATGCTTACCTACAAAAGCCAAGCTAATACAGTATGGAACTAGTGGAAAAGGGTTCTATGGAATGTGTAACATGGTGTGGTGGGTTGACCTTAGTGCCTACCCAGCTGCTCTCTCACTCCCCCTCCTCAACAGGACAGAGGGAGAAAACACAACGAAAAAGATTTTGGGTCAAGGTAAGGACAGGGAGGTCACTCACCAATTAACGTCATGGGCAAAATGGACTTGACTTGGGGAAATTAATTTAATATATTGCCAATTAGAAACAAAGTAAGATAGTGAGAAATCAAAACAAAACTAAAAACACCTTCTCCCCACCCCTCCTTCTTCCCAGGCTCCACTGCACTCATAAGTCTTCTACCTCCTCCCTGTGAGCGGCACAGGTGGATGGGGAATGGAGGTTGCAGTCAGTTCGTAACGTCATCTCTACTGCTCCTTCCTACCCATGCTCTTCCCCTGCTCTAGTGTGGGATCCTTCCCACAGAAGACAATCCTTGAACTGTTCTAGCATGGGTCCTTTCCATGGGGTAAGTCCACGAATGGACTGTTCCTGCATGGGCTCCCCACAGGCCACAGTGCCTGCCAGAAAACCTGCTCCTATGTGGGCTCCTCTCCACCGGCCACCACTCCTGCCAGGAGCCTGCTCCAGCACAGGCACTGCACAGGCTGCATCTTCCTTCAGGGTATGTCCATCTGCTCCAGCGTGGAGTCCTCCATGGGCTGCAGGGTGGACATCATCTCCACTGTGGTCCTCCATGGGCTGCAAGGGAATAACCTGCATTACCATGGTCTTCTCCACAGGCTGCAGGGGAATCTCTGCTCCAGCAACTAGAGCACATCCTCCCCCTCCTTCTCCACTGACCTTGTTGTCTGCATAGTTGATTCTCACATATTCTTACTCCTCTCTCACAGCTGCTGCACAGCATTTTTCACCCTTTCTTAAATATTTCATCACAGAGGTGCTACCAATGTCGCTGATAGGCTCAGTTTTGGCCAGTGGCAGGTCTGCCCACATTGTGACTGTGACTAGCATTAGGAGTTTAATAGATACCTTTTCAAAGCAAATAAAATCTCCTCTTCCTCCTACTCATAAATTATTGTTATCTACCTGTGTGTAACCCTACTGTTTTCCTGTGCATATTTATATATATATATATATATGCACATACATGAGCATGTAAATCCCATTTGTATATATGAGCTGTACTAATATATCTGGAAAATAGTTTCTACCTTAAAACATAAAAGGGCTCTACTTGAGTAACCCCCATAAAATCAAAGGCTGAACCTTTGACTTTGTCCCATTAGACTTCTAATCCAAGTGAAGTCATGCATCATGTTTCAGTGATTGAAATGGAAATAAGTCTAATTTGGGAACTCTTGGTCCTATAGCCATTAGGTGAAAATGCCTATATACAAATTTTATGGTCTTTTAAATGAGAGACAACAGTCTATTTTATCTCCTAAGCTATAGAATTTTGACAGATAATGATTGGTCTTAACCATTAAGCTATTCATTTCTGAATTTGATTCTCTCTAGTATGGTGTATTACTTGCCCACTGGCCTCTCACAAAAAGTTACCTGGTTTCTCTCAAAATGAAAAGTCACAATGTCAAAGAAAGTGGAAAATAAATGTCGCTTTCCTGAAAACCTTTACTTAAACCATTTAACTAGGTGACATTTTCCCCAAATGTTTTTTTCCCCTTAGATTAATCTAACATTAAATTCCTAGGGGTCCATGGAGCTGTTCACGTAATGATCTATTAGTAATGTAAAAAGTCTTCAAAAAAATTAGTCTCGCTTATTCTATTTACTACTGGTAAACGCAAAGTAGCAAGCAAGATGACATGAAGTTTCACATAGAAATAGCTTCAGACAGATAAACAACCCATGCACTTGAATAGTTAATACTCTTAGAAAACTCCAACACATTTCTCTGTTCTTTTAGAAGCTCAATGGATAACTCAGAGTTCTATTCATTAATCATCATGCCTGTTGAGGATGGGTAAATTCATCAACAGCCAAAATAAATTTCAAGTATTTTGTATCAAGTTGAACAAAGGAAAAAAGCAAACATTTCCTTATGTATATCCTGACATTCAATATTTTTCCAAAATTAGTAAAATTGTTTGACATGTACATGTCCCAACACATTTGATCAACACTTTCAGGTCATTCAAAGAAAAGTTTTACTGGAAATTGGTTATTTTTTCCATACTTTTAACAAGATTTGATACAAATTTGAAATGTAAGGATGAGAGATAGCTATAACAGCACTTCTCCGTAAGAGCAGAAAACTGAGTAGTGCATATTCATATACAGGTCTCTCACAGTTTTCCTTATGTCATTTGAGTGTTTTGATAAGCCAGGGTTTTGACTACTTGGGGATGAATTTATCATTCTTGAATATGTTTAGAATTTTTCAAGCCCTTCAAATATTTCATGTTCTATTTTTAGAATTAAATGAAGTAAAATTAAATTATCTGGTATTTAATTAGTAGCAATTTATAATGTAAAATAATACTCCTGTTTGCATTAGAAAAAAATATTGTTACAAATTCTCAATAAAAAAGATTAATTAGTGTACCAGGGAATCAAAGCTATTAAAGCACTTCAGGCTTGTTACATCCAGACAACTGATCAATTGAAAGTAGAAGATTATCACTTATGGTCATATAATAGTAATATTTCCATTTCAGTTTTGTCTTGCAAGGAGCATGAATCTTATTTTGTTTCCTTATGGTCTGTTTTATTGGGGTTACAAATATCATGATCATGATTACTTAATGCCAAGTCTATACAACAATAGGGGCATATATTGATATATTTATTACAGGGACAGTGGCAAGATGTATAATGAATTTCTAAAGATCAGTAGCATTTCATCTGGTCATTCAGTTATTTACTTTGTATAATTCTCTCGTAATTTATCACTACCACAGTATCATTTAAGTTTGTAGCATGACACCTTACCAAAAAATTCTGTTGCCATGTACAGGCAGATGGTAAATGCATAGCAGACAAATTACTGAACTGATATTCCTAATGTGGTTGGAAATGATCATAATTAGTTTTCATTAGTCTAATCGAAATTGCTTTAAGTTGTAATTTAATCACATACACCATCATTTTTAACAAAGAATAAGTTACTGACAGAACAATTAGATCTTATTTTTTTAAGATCCTGTACTCCATATTGGTTAAGAGTAAAATAATTCATTTTATACACATACACTATTTTCCTCTAATTTTTCAAATAGAATACTGAAAAGATATATGAGGAGCACACTTCATTAGTCTGTACTGTATATGTTGATGCAGATACTAGCAGGGATCACATGTGAATTACAAGCAAAAGTAAGAAACCCCTGGTATCCATTAGGATACACATTAGTTGATATTGGCTAATGTATGGTTGTACAATGTATTTCTTACGCAAATGTGCTCAGAAATTATTACACTGTCGGATAAAAGCTTGATAAAACAATTGTCCTTTCCAGAGTTTACTTTAAAATGGCATGACAACTTAAGCTTATTAAAAAAAAAAAAAAAAAATCTATTACTTACTGTTATTTTTCTATTTTCAAATGTCATTTCTCACTGGAATTTGAAAATATAGAAATATGAAGAAGAGTGAAAACGTAAGAAAATAAACTCATAAAACAATCATTTTTGAACAATTTTGATTACCATAGGGTTATCTTCACCAGCTATGCTTTCCAAAGCCTTTTTTATAATTAAAAGTGACAAGTTTTTATATTCTTGCCTTCAGCATTTCTTGGAAGTGTTCTGGGAAGACCATTCCAACTGTATTCATTCAGGAACTGAGTGGGTTCCATATTACATGATCACTAAATCTAAATCACAGACTTCCTTAATTTTTTTACATCTCTCTTCCTGACTTTGGGAGCACCTCATAGCTTGTAGGGTTCATTCAAAGTTAGTAAACAAATAGCCAGAAGAACATTGGGATGATTGTGTTATACAAGGCGCTCTGGAGAACATTAAAATAATTCCTACTGATGCAGTTAGAAGTTTCTTAATTCTCTTAGAATACACAAAGTAGTTAGCAAGAGGAAAACCAAATCTCCCTTCTGGGTAAGAAAATGTCCAAATGAATGAGAGCAGATATTTTTTAAAATAGATAATATAAGAAAATAAAAAATGAAAGAATAAACACAGCGTCATTGTTCTTTGCCCAAGTCAAAGTGATTTTGAACAGCAGGTTGCAACACGATGGTTGGGTGAAACCATCAGTCTCTGGTCTAGGTCTGCCTGAAAATGTCTGCACTTCAAGAAAAGTCAGGTGTATAATTCTTCCTCCTGATCTCTCTACTTATCAAATCCTTACTAGGATAGTGTCACTCTCCAGTTCCTCCATGGGACTAATAGCCTCCCACAGCTAAGTCTCAGGTGCACATCTTTACAAATTTAAGCCACACTGAGAACAGAGGACTCTCTGTTCAGTGGCAGCATTCCTGTGGCAACAAAATCTGTCTCAGTGGAACCTGATGATTTCAAAGTTTCTATTTCACTGCATTTAGAAACTGCCTTAAGGCATATTAAAAATTCATTAACAGAGTTGTACACTATACAAGAATACTGAAGCGAAACGAGTTCGCCTCTGTTTATGCTGAGACATGTAAGAAAGGGATGGCCAAATAACAACTGCTCTAGACCCTAAAGAAAAATGGAACCTCAGCAACGTCCTGTTTTTGTGTTTCAGGTATATAAAAACAGTTACTAATATTGGAATGACAGTATTCTAACTCTTAAGGTATCGAGGTATTTTTAAGGTATTAATGTATTTTTTCTTTTCAGAAAACAGATCGCTATCTCCAATGGTGTACAATATTGTAAATGAAAAGGAACAAATTCTAAAATCTTCAAATCTGCACTTCATTCACCAGGTCCATCAGCTAATCCAGTATGTTTGGAAACATAGTTTTCTGTACAAGTAAACTAAAATAGGGATATGAAGCTGAACTTCAAAGAGGAGCACTAACACCAGGTGAACACAACTAAAAAGAAAAAAAAAATACCTTCTGTTCTATACTATGTACAGAAAACTTAAATTAGCTATTCATGCTATTTTGGTTTTCAATCCACAAATTGTTCCTAGACCTTCCATTCTTCTACGGTAAGTTTCACTTCAGCAAAGTTCCTTGTAAGCAGGATCAGCTGTATTTCTACTGCGTCTTCATTCTGACAGAAGCTAATCTTCAATAACAGGATTTGTACTCAGTCAAAATATATTAGTAGGAATGCTGGCTGCAGGCCAAGTGTACTATTTTTAGATACTCATATTTTTAAAATTCTTCTGAATTATAAATTAATTTTGTGCCATCTACAAGAAAATGCATTATTCTTCATTATATGGGTATAGAATTGTCTCAGCCAATAAGCCAATTTCTCTGTAACTATTCAAAATGCAAATCCATGTACTCTAGCTGAAGGCTATTATCAGCCAGAACGTATGAATTTATATAAGCATTATACGATCGTTATAAACGCTGATTATGCCATTTGTTATGTTCTGATTGGCCATTGCTCTCAGAACTCCCCACCCATAAGCCCCAAAGTTGTCTCTGTTTTGGTCCCTGTTACTGTCCTATAATCACACTAAAGCCAAGAGGCTAAACAGAACATAATATAAATAGACAAGTATCCATGCATCTTAATAAGATTTCCCACCAACTTTCATTAGAATAACCTGTTTTCAGTTGCTAATACCAGTGCCAAACTTAAAATATTAACAGTTTTTTTATGATAAACGTTCAGCTGAGGTTAAAATTATTTTACTCTAAATGTTTACGATTTCTAAAAGAAATAATAATAAAATAATGTTTCACATTTGTAGAGGTAGGCAGTGCAAAACTTCACCATTAATGTTTCAAACAAGGTGCCTTCACTGGCTATACATCAGCCAAAATTGAGAGGAACAACACTGCATGGTCAGTTGTTGTATTGGGTTCGTGTGGCAAGGTTTTGGTAGCGGGGGAAGGCAGGAGGTGGCTTCTGTGAGAAGCTGCCCTATGTCTGACGGAGTCAATGCCAGCTGGCTCCAAGACAGACCCACTGCTGGCCAAAGCTGAGCCAATCAGCAACGGTGGTAGTGCCTCTCTGATAACATATTTAAGAAGGGGGGAAAAAAACCTGTGGAACACCAGCATTAGTCAAAGAGACGAGTGAGAATACATGACAGAAACAGCTCTTCAGACACCAAGGTAAGTAAAGAAGGAGGGGGAGGAGGTGCTCCAGGCGCCAGAGCAGAGATTCCCCTGCAGCCCGTGGTGAAGACCATGATGAGGCAGGCAGTCCCCCTGCAGCCCATGGAGGTTAACGGCAGAGCAGATATCCACCTGTAGCCTGTGGAGGATCCATGCTGGAGCAGGTGGGTACACCCAAAGAAGGCTGCGAGCCCGTGGGAAGCCCATTCAGGGGAGGAGGGAGAGAAAATCGGGAGCAAAGTTGAGCCTGGGAAGAAGGGAGGGGTGGGAGGAAGGTGTTTTAAGAGTTAGTTTTTATTTTCTCATTACCTTACTCTGATTTGATTGGTAATAAATTAAGATAATTTCCCCAATTTGAGTCTGTTTTGCCCATGACAGTAATTGGTGAATGATGTCTCCCTGTCCTTATCTTGACCCACGAGTTTTTCATTATATTTCCTCTCCCCTGTCCAGCTGAGGAGGGCAAGTGATACAGCAGCTTTGGTGGGTACCTGGTGTCCAGTCAGGGTCAACCCAACACAGTTTTTTTAAGTCAAGCACTAGAAATTAACCACCAGGTATGTCTCAGGCATGCACAGAAGAAGCAACTTAAATAGAGAGACAAAAAACTAGCACCAAAGACATTTGTGAAGGATGAGGAAGAGGGCTATCACAGAAAGTAGGCTGAGATGAAGGATCTATACGAAAGTATCAAAACCTGCTGAAAAATAAAGGCTAAGACCAAGAACTGAAAAGCAGGAGACAGTAAGACAGCATAAAGATCTACAGATGAACGAAGGGGATGGTAGAGCCACTGGACACAGAAATAAGAAATCGGACTATGCAGAGTGGAGTACTACAACTGGCTTGGCAAAAAGACTGGGGCAAGGGTAGAGGGGCAGGGGAGGAGAGTAACACTCAAATGTGAAAGAGAAACAAGCAGAAGTGACTGAGCTGAGGTCATCAAGAGCAGAAACAGATTATGAAATGGAGGAAGAAGGAAACAGGCACAATCAGAAAGTGTGATAAGGAGGTACTGGATTGAGACAAGGAGCTGGTAGAGAGGAAGAGCTAGGTCTAGTCAAACAGGAATGGCAAAGAGAGTGTAAAGACCAGGAGAAACAGGTAGACTCTGCATTTGCTGGAGTGCACACCCTCAGGAACCAAGCCTGGGGCTGGATCCTGCACCCTCAGCAAGCCACATCCGGCCAGTGGGGCAGACCTGTATGGGAGCATCCTACAGCCGCTGGGTGATGACCCACTATGGAGTTACCTTATTGAATCATATTCCCTTCTGGGAATCATTAAAAAACTAAGATGAATTTTCAGTTTTTTAATTTGACTTTTAATTTACACTCTATTACCTAGCAGGGAACTGCATTCATAACCTAATTAATGATTTTATTAGGACTGTCCAATTCCACTCTTAGCTTTCAGCTATGATTGTAATGTGTTCTGTATCAGTCACCTGCTTGCTGCTCCTCCAACAAGCCTCCTCCTACAAAGACTTACAGAAAAAGAGTGGAAAATAACAGCTTGTGACAGTGTAATTACTGGGAGAAGGCAGTGTCATGGTTATAGGGACACATTCCAGATAAAGATCAATGGATAATGAAAAAGCTGGATTTTATAGCAGCTAGGAGAATACAGAGAATGCATATTGGAACAGAACAAAAATAATGTGTTCCTCTAAAAATTTTGAAACAAATTTATTCCTTTGTATAATTTGAATTGAAATAAAAGTATGTAATTTATTTGTCATGGTTTAGCCCCAGCTGGCATCCAAGCACCACACAGTCGCTCGCTCACTCACTCCACCCCGGTGGAATGGAGGAGAGAATCAGAAGGGTAAAAGTGAGAAAAGTTGTGCGTTGAGATAAAGACAGTTTAATAGGTAAAGCAAAAATTGCGCATGCAATCAAAGCAAGGAAGGAATTCATTCACTATTTCCCATTGGCGGGCAGGTGTTCAGCCATCTCCAGGAAAGCAGGGCTCCACTATGCATAACGGTTACTGGGGAAGAAAAATGCCATCACTCTGAACGTCCCCCTCTTCCTTATTCTTCCCCCAGCTTTATATGCTGAGCATGACGTCATATGGTATGGAATATCCCTTTGGTCAGTTGGGGTCAGCTGTCCCAGCTGTGCTCCCTCCCAGCTTCTCGTGCACCCCCAGCCTCCTCACTGGTGGGGTGGTGTGAGAAGCAGAAAAGGCCTTGACTCTTCGTAAGCACTGCTCAGCAATAATGAAAACATCCCTGTGTTAATAACACTGTTTCCAACACAAATCCAAAACATAGGCTCATACCAGCTACTACGAAGAAAATTAACTCTATCCCAGGCAAACCCAGCACATTCTTCCATCTTTCCCTCAATAACATTTAAAAAAAATTCATTTCTAAATTACACCAGTGCCCTTAACAGGGTTAGAAGAGGAATAAGGGGAAAAAGATGTTAAGCCAATTGTTTTCCTGATAGAACTGAAATTAAAACACGCAGAGTATGTATTAATTACTCAAAAGGATTCTCAAATGTCACTTAGGTTCTTTTTGGTAACTACTGAGAGGTGAAATAGGAAAATTTATGGAGTATGGGACTGATGTTATTAAAGATTATATAGAGTTGGGTAGGAATGCTTAGCCATGACCTCTTGCTTCCATTCTTTTAATAACTTGAGTGGCCAGAGCATGTCTTATAACTCATTTAAATTTTCAAAATTAAGTGACCCCTGTATTTAACTGATTGTTCATAATAGTAAGTATCGAAATGATGGCTCACTTGATAGTCAAATATGATGGAGCAACAATTTTTTTCTCTTGTTGACATTTGTTTAAATAAAACACTTAGGAAATTCACTGTTGAAATGCTGCTGTCACTTTCCTTCCCACCGAAAAAAAGATTTCACACAATTTCTCAATTTTTACAAGTTCTCAGCTAAACAAAGTCTCTCTTTCTAAACAGGATAATATATTCAAAAAAACTCATCAGTTGTGCCTTTAAATTTTCCAAAACAAGTACTTAACGACCTTTCTCATCTGGTTCTGTATTTCCTCACTTGAGTGTCCTCTTCTCAAGAATGTGATGTGCACTTTAAGACTGAGCAGTAAAGTTTTACCCACAGCACTATTTAATCACTTGTGTGTTGCAGAAAATATTTTTTTGCCACACCATTGCCTGTTGTTGTGTAGTACAAACGAGGGTAGAGGAGAGAGGAAGAAAGCGGGGTCCAGAGGCCTCTGTCTGACTCATGGGCTCCTGAGTCCCAGAGGCCAATGCGACAGAAGCTTTCTGTATGGCTTGTAAGAAGCTGATAATCAAGTGACTTCACTACAAGTAAAGCAGATGCCCAGGATGGGATATCTGTATTGCTTATCAGAGAGGCCTCAATGCTAGCATAAAACGAAACTGATTCTGGCTTTTTCCAGAAGCACAGTATCTTCCCCTGAAACCAATATAACTGCAGAGGTTTTGGCCAATATTTAAAAACCGACAATTTTTCAGATGCACTTTTGAAACTGAAATGGTCCTGATCCCCTCACTTTCTGTAGAAGTCAGGAATTTTGCAAGACATAAATGCTCATCTAAATTTTTGAGTGAATTCATGCCTAAAGGTTTTTCTCATTTTTTCAAATGTCAGTGTTCTAGTCTGAAGAAAAGTACAACTCTAAGCTTCCACTTAAACAGCGCAAAATGCATTGAAGGATAATAATATCCATAGGCAGCAAGTGTGTGCCTATGCAGAAATCCACTAAAGATTATGCCCAATCATTACAATACTAGTAAGCACAAACACTGCATATATTGAGAAATTTGTTTGTCAAATAAGTCTGAAAACCACATTTCACTGTTTTCCTACAGTCCACAGGTATATATAATTATTTAATATGCGTTACTCTTTCAGTAAAACAAACAAAACCCCTCAGAAGTAGTTGTGGAAAAAAAAAAATCAAAAACACAGAAGATACCGATATTTTCAGGTAGAACACTTCAGATATTTTTTTTTTCCAGTTCAGTCTTATAAATTATTACTTTCCTTAGTTTTTTTTTTTTTTTTTTTAAAAGAACTTTTTCATTTGGATAATGGTAATTTAGAAACTTCTTTCACCATTTTTGAGATAGGAAATTAGCTGAAATTGATTCTTCCCCATGAAAAGTTTCAATGAATCAGAAAATTCCACTAAGGACTATTAATTGCTTATCAGCTCTCCCGCAAAACGCAACAGTAATCTTCGCACTTCATATTAAACTATTGATTCCCCTGCATTGAAAGGTTGGTAATGACCACTATAATTATGAAGGAAGAATATCCTAGTTTTTTGCCACAGGAAACATGAGAACGTGCTTTCAGAGAATAAACTGGCTTCTGTACAAATAATCACTATATTTGTATGTATTCAGAATAATAAAAATCTGAAGGTATAACCAATGACGCCCAGATTGCAAGAACAGGCCAACTTTGAATTAAACATTACAAACTGTGTGTATAATTTTTACTACCTTACTCATTTGAAGATAATTGTGCATTCACATACCACACAGGAACTGCAAGGAAGTATCTTAAATTTATTCAGTTGGTATGACTGAAGGATATTTTCTGGGAATTTTAAATTTCTTTGGGATAGCAGGATACAATGCACTATACCATGGATACAAAAGGTCAAAGAAACCTCAACAGCTCAGTTAGATGACCCTCCTGCTCTGAATTAGCAACATAGACACTGATGCCACTAACAGTTATGGACAAGACCCAGTTCTGAGTGGTAATCAGAGGAAAACAGATGGACATCGATTTTGGCCAAAAACCAGCCAGGGTAGATATGTTTCTGGAATAGGAAGCTTTAAGACTTCCAAAAAAGAGAAGAAGGGGGGGAAGGAAAGGAAAAAAAAAAAAAAAAAAAAAAAAAAAGAGACCTACAAATTAAGATTAATCTGGTCTCCCTCCAATTAATGCAACAGGATTCCTACCTATAGCAAAGGGAGTTAGGTGATGCAAGTTCTAAATTCCAGCACAGGATACAGATCATTCCTGGGAGGAAAAAAAAAAAAAAAAAAAAAAACGAACAACAAACCAAAAAAAACCCGAGCTTCACCAAAAGCATATCTTACCACTCAAGTTTAGTCCTTTTATTGATTGCCAAAGTCAAATCTCATTTGTGCATTTTCGCCTTAATAAAATATATACTTAAATCAGAAGATACTGAAACCAAAGGAATGGTATCCATCAGCTTCAATATAGACGTATACGCAATGCGTTCTCCTTTTGTTATTTCACATTTCCAATGCAATACAGGGTTGTTTTTTTTCTTTTCCAGAAAAAGAAAGAATATTATTGCGAAGAGAAGATACATGAGAGAGAGAGAAAGACAATCACTACAATATACTGTAGTGATACAATACAATCAGTACAATATACAGGTTTTTTTACTATTGCTGAACAAAAAGGTTACAATTCTGGGACTTGGAATCTCAGGTACTAAGAGGTAGTATACATTATTTTTGATGGCAATATTTTATGCATTTTGATACTCTGTGGGTATTTTTGTGCTTTTTTTCTCTCTGATAATGTGTTTCATAAGCTTACGTTCATAAATATTGTTACAGTAGCATTTGGCTTCATGGAAAGCACAAGAGATGAAAATGTTTACAAAACATTAGCTTGTTTTATGCTTAAAAAAAAAGGAAGACCAGAAGGTCCTTTGCAAAAACCACCAACATTCTTTAGATTCCAGAAAGCTTATACAGGTTGTTCATTACAAATCCCCTGCATTTCAAGAGCAAAATATTTATTCAGCGTTTTAACAAACAAAAGTCATTATGCAAATTTTCTGCTAATACCAATTCAGAATCTTATAATTATTTGAAACTCACTATTGCTCTTACAAGAAAAACAGCAATCAGCATTAGCCAGACTGCCAAAGAAGGAACGGCACATATAGACATACTGAGTGTGCATCAAACAGATCAGAAGGGTGCTAATTAAAGTTAAGAGTACTTACAAACTACTTTTATTTTATATTTTGAAAAAAATGTGAATGATTAAGCAGCAGTATATTCTGAATTTCTGGTGTGGAACAGAGTAGGACAGGAAAATCACCACGATAAGGTGAAAAAATGGTTTGGGTGAAGGAGTTAGTACCCTGACATTTCACTTAGAATAGCTTTCTCAAGCTGGTATTTCCCTTCTTTCATAGCAAAACTATCAGCGTTTGAAATAATAAAGGAAATTCAAATATCAGTAAGATGTCAGAAATGCCTATTGTGAATTGCAGAGTGCTATGGATTTCATTAGTGGTCATTCAACAATAGCTCTTTAGGAGACTGAGCTGTTCTGTGACTTTGTTATGGACAGGATTTGCAAAACGGAAGATCTTAGCAATTGCAACTGAAATGAAAAATAATGTAAAAAAGAATACAAAACTTGACCAAACAAGGACCAACTTTAAATAACTCTCTAAGTTCCTTAGGATATTATTCTACTTATGTCACAAAAAATATTTCAGTGAATAACTTCTCTAAAGTGTCTTGGAGTATAATTTAATCTTTTGTCCTTGAAATATAAAAACACTCTTATTCACAGTCACCAAATGAATTCTTATGGAGAAATGAACTCAATGTAAAAAAAAAAATCCAGCAGACAGGAAGAGAGAAGCATTTAAAGCATATTTGAAAAATTAGAATGTTGTTTGGGCACCAATAGGCAGCAAAGACGGAAGTGTTGTCGATGTGTTAGAAACCACGGAAGCACTGGAGAAGGAGTCACACAGGAACTGGGGTTTCTCCCCCAAAAAAGGTGGTAGGATCAATAGCCCAACAGAAGTGCATCTACACCAATGTACACAGCATGGGCAACAAACAAGAGGAGTTGGAAGCCATTGGGCAGCTGGAAAATTATGATATAGTTGCAATCACGGAAACGTGGTGGGATGCCTCAAAAAACTGGCATGCTGCAATGGATGGCTATACACTCTCCAGAAGGGCTAGGCAAGGAAGAAGAGGTGGTGGGGTAGCCCTGTATGTTCGGGAGTGTTTTGACTGGCTAGAGCTTGACAATGGTGATGAAAGGGGTCGAGTATTTATGGATAAGAATCAGGGGAAAAGCCAACAAGGCAGATATCTGGAGTCTGTTATAGACCACCCAACCAGGATGAAGAGACAGATGAAATATTCTATAAGCAGCTGGGAGAAGTTTCACGATCGCTAGCCCTTATTCTCATGGGGGACTGTTGTGGTTTAGCCCCAGTCGGCATCTAAGCCTCACACAGTCCGTCACTCACTCCACCCCAGTGGGATGGGGGAGAGAATCAGAAGGGCGAAAGTGAGAAAACTCATGGGTTGAGATAAAGACAGTTTAATAGGTAAAGCAAAAGCCGTGCACACAAGCAAAGCAGGAGTTTGCAATTAGTACATCAAAAAAACCCACACCACAGCATAAGAAAGAAATTCCAGATAATGACTGCACAAACAGAAACAAAAAATTGTGAGTAAAAGATGGCCACAGTTTACTTTAGCAACATCCCAATGGAGATTTTACTTCAAGCAGAAAGGTTCATGGCAGCAGGCTTCAGAGTTTAATACCCCAGAGTCAAAAGGAGAAGGAAGGATGTTAACCTTTCCTCAACAGTAAAAGCTGGACTAAAATAATGTGCAGGTGCAACTTATTTGTAGAGTTAAGATTTTTTTTTTCTAATACAAATTATCAATTGTATCTTATTCTACTGCCCAAAGCAAAAGGAGGCAAGTATAGTACGGTATTTCGGATTATCGGCATGGATGCTTTAATATTTTTATAACATTTTGTATCTGCAAATCAGTTCATTCTTTCCTACCCCCAAAACTGTGCAACAAACCCTTACAGATGGTTACTACACCCTATTCCACAAACCTCCAAAAACTGCTTTACAGTCTTTTTACAGGACAGCGTCAAATCATAATTGACAACAACAAAACAAAATTGCAGAACTCCTTCAGACACAGCTTGTTAGAGTTAAAATATCAAGATTATCTTGAACAAAAATGCATAATGTATTATATACTTTCCATTTTAATTGTCAACTACCCTGAAATATTGCTAATAAATAAATCCAGATACAAACAGCTGCAATTAAAATAAGGATGTTTCATGTTGTTCGCAGTTTGACATGCAATATTGATAGTGTCAAAGATATTTTTATTTTATTTTTCATCAAGCAAAGATAATAGAATCCACTGCCAACAAAACCGGTCATAAATTCCAGTTCTTTACATTCCGGTTTGTTCAGCTACATCCTATTCAACACGGTGTGTATAAAAGTCAACATCTTAAAGTCTGTTTGAAAATTTTAACTAATGAATCCTTCATAACTTATGCACATTTTTTAGAAGTGGAAGAAAAGTAGTACTGCAATGATTTTTATAAAGCACAGACCCAGTTTGCTGCAGACCAGGACTGATGTATGTAGATCCAGATTTCATTTTGGAACTCACAGCAGGTCACCTCAACATTGAATTGATTCAGTTAAATGGATGCATGAGCTAAAGTCATTATGATTGTATCCACACTTTTCAAATTAGTTTTGAGTATATACATTTGGGATTACGATTTCTGGCAGACTTCCTTATTTTTCACAGTGGACTTCATCTACATAACGATTAATTCTATACAATAAAAATGACAAAACAATACTTAGTTTGGAAAATAATTATAAGAACCAAAAAATGCTAATTGGAAGGAGTAAAAGACACCATATTGTAGGGGTTTTTTTCCCCCTATCATTCTCATTCTGTATCTGTCAGATATGGTGCCCCAGACCTAGCCTTTGGCAGGTTGAGAGGAATACCTAATATTCTTGGACAAAAGTCAAGGAAGAAAGAAATGTTTTGCAAATGGCATATTCACCCTGATCTCTGTCAGCCAAATTTCTATAAATTGCTTTCTGTCTACTACAACCAAAATTACACATATCTGCTTCACATTTACTACGTGGATGAGGCTGTCACCAGAAAATATGGAGAGAAAAAAAACCCTATATAAATCTTGACAAGACAATGAAAAACTTGTTTAAAATATCTCCCACATTAAAATCAACTCCATAATTCTAGGAACATTAGGAAATCTTTAGTCGTTCAAGGAGCTATTGTATTAAGATTTCAAAATGTAATATCCTGGCCAGATTAAATAATTTATTTCAAGTTCTACTTGTCACTGTACTAATTATTTCCTTTAAATCATGGAAAGCAAAAAGAATACACTTTTAAATGTATCTGTATTAAAAAATACAATTAATTTAATTGAAATCATATAAACTTTAGAAGAAAGAAGAAAATGTCTGACCTTCCATCTTATATTTTTTGATAATGTAATTCAATTTATTATTGGAGCACTTTTTGGCTTCAGTTACAGCAAGGAGTTGAAGACCATGTAACAGGTTCAACTTAAGTATAGGACAGGGAAGAAACAGTAATTTTTGCACATCCCTTCTTTTTGAGCTAGTTGCTTAAAAAGTAGTGAAATTAGAAGACAGAGAAAAAAGAAGCTGAAGTAGTTGAAAGAACACAGCATCCTAGCTTTCAACATTCTTTAAAAATCTTCACAAAATGTTGTAGTCAAAGGAAAAGGCATTACTTTGTAACGAAGTTAATTAATTTAAATGTCTTAATTAGCAAGAAATCACACATTTAAAAATAAAAATATGGTATTTCAAAAATGGTTCAAGAAAAACAGACTAATGTATTAATCCATAATAGATTTATCGTATCTGTTAAAAAAATAAACAAACAACCACCCCCCAACCCATCCCTGGAAAGCTATGATCTCTCTTTCTCTTGAAATCATGACACATAAATCACTCTGAAATTTTATTCTATATCAGGCTAATTAAATTTTCATGGACATAACATCCTGCCAGAGATTGCCTTCAAAATTATGTGTGAGGAGGGCAGTAAAAAATGGCACACTGAAGGTAACTTACGGTTCATTAAAATACACATCTTCAGCATGTCATAGGATTGAGGTGACGTACTTTTAATTTTCTGTTAAAGCTTCAGCCACTTCAAGACCTTTCTCATGTACTTATGAAAAGCAGAAGTCAGTACTGTGATATATAAGCACACCTTATGTCATACGCAAAAAATATGAAATTAAAAATATTTTTCCGAGTACTGGAAAGATTTTTAATATTTCACCCACAGCAAAGAAGCATTAATATTTTAGCTTTGTTGTCGGTGGTTAAGCTGTGTTTTCTGCTTTACAAGGGGTGCCTGCTGGCTACTTCATTAAATATTTTCAAATTGTTTTGTGATTTTTACATGAGAAGTGTGATTTTTGAGTAATGCAATCAAGTGAATAACATTAGACTTATCTCTTTTCTCACCTCCAGCAGAAATATTTTGAAATGCATTTTTGTTTGCCCTTCATTATGGTTTTCAGAGGTAAAGGTTTTCAGGATTTTGAGTGTCAGGTGGGCATACAGCAACTGCACAACATCACAACAGAACACATAAGCAATGTATTCTTCCCCATTGCTGTCTATTAACAACAGGGTTTATCTAGTTCCATATACATATATGTATCAATAATGTATTTTTGCCTCAGTCTTTACTTCAAGTCTCTCCATAGCATTTTCTTCCATGTTCATTTGATGATCATTTTGTGTGCAACAAATGAATAGAAAGGGTACAATTCTGAACTTTCTTCATTCTGCTGTTAACAAACTCGGTAGACATATCCTTAATACTTTGGCATTCAACCAGTGTTTAAATTCTGTATTTATCTTAGGCAAGGACAAATGTGGAATGTGTTAAATAGTTTCTTCAAAATTTTAGGCTCCTTTCACTCTTTTTGCCACTGTGGACAGATTATTTTCCAGTTCTATTTGCAAACAAAAAAATTCTAAAATTCTTCAAGTTAGGCTCATATACAGGTGCAAAGTTAAGATCAGCCTGGATAGCAGTCCTAAAAAGCCAAGATTTTTTCTTAAGGAAGTTATGGAGAAAAAAATCAGTAATAATTTTGTAGCTTCACTTCAAAATAACAAATGCAGAAGATTGTAACTAAAATGGGAAAGTACTGTTTCAGCACAGCGTATACGTGCAAAGAAACCAAGTAATATGAACAGAAACTACAAAAAAAAAACCCAACAAGCATAAAGTAAGTACAATCAAAGAAGTAAATTACTATAACCATAGGCCTCATGACTAAGAAAAAGAATACTTTACTTTTATTTCCTAAAGTATTCAGAACAGATCACCTGCAGAAATAGCATATCTCATCTTGTACTTGATCTTGCGTGTCCTTAGCAGAGGGACATACCATTAGAATTTTATTCCAAAGATGACAATTATATTTTAAAATGTTTCCCTTTATCAGATCATATTATCTCCTTTCCTGAGCACTACAGTAACTAATAATGTTGACATTTGCAGGACAAGTATCAATCAAACAACCTGGGGCAATCTATATCTCCCAGAAATTTTGTTTTAGGATACATAGGCTTAAGGAAAAAGGTTTTTGCTGTGCAGTCTTACTACAAAGAGTCATTTCACACCTATGAACATCTAAAACGTAACAGCAGTTACAACAGAAGTTACTGGACCATTTAAAGGACACAGAGGCCAATCTCTCTCTTCACTGCCTTCGGCAGGCTGCTGCCACAGCCCCAACAACTACGCCAGCCTTTATAAAAGGCTTGTTCAGGCAATTGTCAATAAGATGTGGAGTTTCTCACTTCAGCTCACTGCTTCCCAATGCATTCACATTATTGCTACATAAAATTCATGTCCTACTAAATGCAAGGACTATTCTGGTAGCTCACATGAACTGGCTTGATAGACTGTCTCCTGTTTCAAGTGAGCCAGAGCTTACACCTGATATTTCTGTGAGCAGCAGAGGAAGGAAAAGCTGAAGACTACAGCAGGATTTTTTCCCACCATTGGAGCAGACTGACAGACTCTTGTGCCACCATTTTCTGTGCTACTGCTTTTCCATGAAAACGTGTCTGGATTGAGGAGCCACTTTCCCCAAGCACTGAATTTAATCAAAATTGTTTGGAGAAATAGGCAGAGAAGGAAAGAAAATAGACTTATAAAATGAAAGCAAGAAAAAGAGAAATAACTTCTAAATACCTTTTTCCCCTCCTCAACTCCTTTCCTTTGTTTTTCATTAACAAGTTATTTAATTAAACTTGTTCTTTGTTCTCTGCACAGCCATTTTCTTCCTAGGACTCTTCTATGATTAAGATTTACTTTGGACAAGAGGCTAATGAGGCTGGCAGCAATATTACGAGTCTGTGTGGAAATAAAAGAACACATCGCTTCCACCGTTGGGTCTCAGCAGACCAAATTTCAATACTTGTTTACACAATTACTTGCATTAAGCACTGGAGAAGCTCTGTTCCCTATGTCCCTATGAACAAACCTCATCTTCTTGGATATGGAGTAACTCAGTACTCCCCAAAGAAGAGCTGTCAGGTTCATCCATCCCCTGGTGAATTAAAATGCTCAGAGAACAGGGACAAAGTATTAATACAGAGAAGGAAGAACTTTAGGACAAGGTCTTGGTAAGAAGGAGGAGGAAGGGGAGAAACCTGTCCCTGTCACATTATTTCAGGCAGAAATAGAGAGAACCACTCAGGATATAGAAATATGTCAATCATATAGGCCCAGACTTAGCAAATATCCTTATCATAAAAGGCCAATAAAACAAGTACTTAACTTGAATTCAACTGGGACTTAGTCAGAGACTTTAAAGATGTGCATAACTCCCTTATTCCCTTCATAAACTGTGATGGTATTTTTTTTAGTTTGCCTGCTCTATAAAGGGTGACAGTACAGCAGCATGGACAACTCCTGAAGTGTGAGACTATCAGTGCTGATTCACATATTGAATTCCTGCAAAGCTATTTTATTGATACTAATATGCTTAATACATTCCATAAAGCAATAGTATTAGGCTTAATTTTTACCATTTTCAACCTAAGAAGCTGTTTCATAGATTTAATCTTTGAACATTACACAAAAATCAACCATCTATGTAGCATGTTAAAGGTTACATGTTGTTCCTTGGGTCAGTACAATTCAGTGCTGACAACAATTAAGTAACCATAATGTCTACTTTTTCATTGCCTGTTATTTTTACTAAGTAGCATATTCAGAGGGCATTTATTACATTTAAATTTATTGGCTCAAAATACTCTCTAGAGACTGATCTTTAAAAGAATATGCATATTTTCCACGCACAATTGTAAAGAAATACTGCCCTCTTCTGTCAAAACAGAATGAATCTCCATGGAAGCAGGCTTACTTTTGGAAAACCAAACTGGATTAGAACAGATTAAAAAATATTATTTTATATAGAAATAAAAGATTATGCGCTATGTTCAAACAGCATATTTGAAAATGTTCATTTTCATTTTTTTGTTCTTTCTACTCAATCAGTAAAATTTCTGTTTTCCCCAGTTGAAAGAGACATTTCAGAGCACTTGCAAACATGGAGGCATATTGCAACAGTTTTTTTTAATAAACACATCAAATTCTTCAGTTTTCTTGTGTGAGTAGCTTTACATATAGCAGCAATTTCACAAATCCAAGTTCTAATTTCTTCTTCTTTAGAGATTTATATATTGCAATCTCTGATCAATATAAGAATGTTATCTTTGGTACTTTTACCATTTCCCTACATTTTGTAATATTTTCTTTTTTCAGAGCAGAGAAAGAGAAGTGCTTAAAATCTTGTGAAAACCTGATAGCTTCACCAACAGTCAAAAATGGAGTAGTATCAATTTTTCAATAAAAAGCAATATTTCATTTTCAAAACTTGCATAATTATCTTTCATCCATCCTGCCTTGAAGATCCACTGTCTAAACTGTACCACTAATATCATTAGGTGCTTATATTTAAGACTAAAACTGATCTATTAAGATAGTGATAATATCCTTTTTTAAAAACAAACAAACAAAAAAACCCAAACCCACAGAGATCCAATTCCATAGCAACCCATGCAGCACCACATGCCATGAGAAAGGTGTATACAGCTAATGTAATTGGACAGTCTTACTCTTCAAAGCCTACCATTCTAGTCTTTCCTTACTGGTGGAATTGCCACATGGTCATATAAAATTCAGCAGCTCTTCACTACTCTGCTCTGCTCCCTGAAAGAAGAAACTGAAAATACCACCAATAAACTTTCTGAGTTTTCAGGGTATTTTCGGTCAGCTGTTTCTGTAACTGTTATGACAATTATCTCTGTAAGAGTAAGAATTGCCTTTGCTGTTAGAACACCAGTGAGAAGAATTACCCAGTCACAATTTTGTCTTTATTTAGAAAAACAAAGCAATACCTTGCCTGCCCCAAAAAAGCCTAACACTGTGGGCCTATTAGTGCATTTCAGTAACAGCTATCATCACAGTGGTCAACACAAGTAAAAAAAAACAAAAAAAACAAAAAAAAACCAAACACACATGCTCACTGCTTTGGCTGAGAAAAATAAATAACAAAAATTAGCTTTACACATAAAAAAATCTGCACCTAAGATGCCTCTTAAAAATTATGGGAAAGTCAAGACAATAAGGAAAAATATAATGAGGTTTCACAAGCATTTATAAACTAAAAGCTAAATCCATTCCAGGGTATTTTGACATAACTTTATAATTTTCCTTAAGGCAATTTCCCCACATTATCACATTAAAATATTTTTAATGCAGTTTGTATCCCATTCCTTCAAAGACTTTGAATTTAACTTTACTTAGTAAAATCTCTGAGACAGCTCTTCGGTTCAAGATATTCTAACAAAGCACCTCACTTTCTCCAAAAGAGTTGTTTTTCATAACCTGTACTTTTCTGCAGATGTGCACAAATATTACTTACCAACTTCAGAATCAAATTTTGGAAATTTAAACAAAAGATTGTCACAAACATCAGGTTTTGTACTAAGACACATTTAAAAATTATATAAAGACATCGTAATTAAGATTTCA
The DNA here is from genome assembly GCF_047370975.1 of Nipponia nippon. Taxonomy (NCBI): domain Eukaryota; kingdom Metazoa; phylum Chordata; class Aves; order Pelecaniformes; family Threskiornithidae; genus Nipponia; species Nipponia nippon. The sequence goes on from NW_028262336.1 coordinate 26,677,799, forward strand.
CAATAAACACATTCGATCAAATTTTCAGTAAAGGTCAATATTCATGCTGCTATCATGAATTTGAACACTTTTTCAAAGAAAGGTAAGCAAATGAGATTAATTGAATATCCATTTAAGTGCGTTGCTTTGGGCTGGCCTAACATCATTCCAGGGAAAAGCCATTTCAAATATGTTTGACTTTTAGTATGAGGTTTATTTCCAGAAGTTTTCAACCTACCTAAAGTATATGAATAAAGCAACAGAATTTTCCTCCTACATTTTTTCTCCATGTAATTGTACAAAGCTCTATCTTTCGGTTGCTCACAAGCCCCCTGTGAATCGCAGATTACAGACTTTCAGAGAACTCTACAGAGAATAAATATAGAACAAAGGATGTCTTATTTTTCTGGTCTTTCTCTCTCTGTTCTCAGCAGGTAGTGGGACTGTATTTTACCTCTTATAGTCTCATACTGGCATTCACTGCTGGATCTAAACACCTGTTCCCTCCCACTGCATCACAGGACTGTAACGTTACAGGACTATATGAGGCCATGGAAACTAATTCTACGCAGGATATCATATTAGCTCTTCTAAAATTTGTCTCCCATTAATCATGTCCATTAACATAAAAGATTAATTAACCTGATACTCTAGCAGGACATTTCCTGTTAGTGGCCAGTGAACAAATTATGACTGACATCTGAATAGGGATAAAAGCAACACAGTTATCACCCATAACTATACCTTCCACACTGGGCAGAATAGCAGCTGCTTGTTGCAAGTTATGTCTGATAGGTGCGAGTAAAACAAAAGCAGAACCACAGCCTTATGTTTCACCTTAAACACACTGATGAATCACCCAAATAGGGTAAGAGACTGGTTACCATCTCCAAGACACTGGCTTTCACAGTTTTACCCCCAGTGCTCCTCCCTCCATTATCCCTCACCAGAGGTACAGTCCAAAGCAAACCAGCAAGGTCCTACTGTAACCTTGCCAAGAGACCTTCAACTTTTCTACAAAATAGTCTAATGCTTTTAAAGAGAAGAGGCTAGTGTGAAGCTGATTTTAATGCTGAAAATAATTGCACATGATGTTTCAAGGTTTCTGAAGTAGAAAACCATCAGTATTCCAATCAAAATTCCTGGGGAACAAATGCCATCTTTCACATAGTACACTTCAGCATTTATAAGCTGTAAAACATTCTAGAATAGCTTTTCATAAAATAAACATTCTTTACAACATATTTCTTGAAGAATATATTTGAACCCAGAAAAACCAAAGGAGAAAAACAAAAAATAAAGACTGGGAAAGCATATCAAGGAAAGGAAAAATATATGTATTTTGTTAATGCAAATTTTTTTTAGATAAACTTTTACGGATAAGGATTGTAGAACTGTAATGCAAGCTAATACTAAGTAATAAAAGAAATGGTTTTGAAACAGCCAGAAAAAAGATATGTATATGGTCAGAGAAATAGGGAAAACAAATATTGAAATAGCGAGAGAGAAAAACACAGCTGCAATTAAATTCAGAAAAGCCTCAGACTCCAAGCTGAGAAATTATTTAGATATTTGAGAGGCTAGAGAGCACAAAGACTGTCTACAGATATATTCCTTTAAAAACTGTGTAATGCTTTCAGGTTAAGAAAGCAAGCAAACCAGGATGTGTCCCACTCTGATCGTTTCACCAAATCCTATCCATTGTAGGAAAGGCCGACAGGAAAAAAAAAAGTGCATAAAAGGTAGGTAACAATAAAAAGAACAGTACAAGAGATCATGCCCTTGTCAGATTTAATATAATGCCTGCTAAAACTTGTAGTAAAGTCACTCTCCAGTGTGATAAGGTTTAAGACATGATTGAAATTTTTGTTTGTTTCTCTACTCTTAAATGTCAGACTAAGGCAACAGAGAGACCCATTTCTAACAAACAGGGAGACTGCAAGGTAGATAATTAACTAGCCAATGTAACAAGGAAGAATTTGCAATTGCAGCCCTTTCTCATAAATAGCATGCCTTTACATAGCATGCCATACAGCACAGTGGCAGCACACAAATGTAACGCTGGTATTTTTAATAGGTCTCATAAAATTACTGTACCACAAAGATGAGCCTTTTGGTGCCTATTAAATATTAACTTAACAAGTTAACTGAACTATTCATGTAAGTTTTCTTACTAACTTGATTGAAGATATTGATACTGATCATCTTTTACAATTATGGATGTTATTCAATTACACCACTTTTTTAGATTGCCATAGGACCGCATATTGTTCTCCTCCATTAGAATTTCTAATCCAGAATTACGTTTTGGCAAATGTGTACAGCATTTTACTCAGGAAGGCTCCTAACCATTGAGAGTACTTAGAATACAAACAGTGAGGCATTTCTTAGTCAAAAATGTGTTGAATAATTTATGAGAATAGTTCTTGGTCTGAAGGTTGTACAAAGTATTTAATAATTTTAAAATGTCCATTTGTCTTGATTTGATCAATGGCTCTTTCTACTGCTCAAATGGTTAAAGATGTTCCTTCTATTCAATTTTCCAGTTATAGCTCTTCAAAGTGTAAATTATCAATATTTTCTCAGAAAAAAAAAAATCAGGTAATGGTAATTATCAAATGTGATAAAAATATTCATCATTAAATAGCTTGCATATCCCATTCAAACTGTGACAGTATTGGACATATAATACTGAATCTTTTTAAAGAACGTGTTTTTATTTTAGAGCATTTCCTTTGGTTTTGGTATCCTACTTCACTACCCTCTCTTCCCCTCACCGTGTCTTTCAAAATCAATTTTGTAGTAATAACAAGCTAAAGAGAATGTAACATGTGTCTTGTTTGATTCTATCCTCAGACAAAAAAAAAAAAAAAAAAAAAAAAGTAATTCTTCTTGTTTTCTTCACAATTCGCTGAGAGGCAGTGGTATACAATCCTTACCCTCAGGGAAAGGTGACAAAACAGTTAACTAGAATAATTGCAAAAAATAAACAGTGCATGCACTGCAAAATACATATGCAAAAGAGCTCAGGTTTTTTCCACAAGAAAAAAGCAATTATCACTCATAGGCAATGGCTAAAATTTTCAAATTCCGAATCTAAACTTCAAGCTCCCATTGAGATAGAAAGGTAGGAAGAAAGCATGTTCCTGATAGGAATGCTTTAAATAAGTAAGTTGTTGCAATTTTCTTCGTCTGTTCTTCATAGATTAAAATTATTTTTATGGTTTATAGAAACAGAGAAAATCTGAATATGATGTCTTACAATGCACATAGTCAATCAGTAGCAAACCACAGTCTGCACAATTCATGCAATGTTTGCTTGCTTACAATGTGTTCCTGTAACAGTTCCACAGAGGGAAACAAAAACAGGTTCCATAGAGACAAAATGTAGTGTTTAGGTGTTTATTACTCAATTATCTTAGAAAAACATGTGCCCAGTATGAGATTAGAATATTTCCTATGAGGAGACTTACTTGAATCAGGCCTAAATTTTAATTTGAAATGTTCCTGACCAAGAGCTTAGCTGAATGGTCATGGCCAATCAGACTCAACAGTTATGAAATACTTTCTATTGGATAACTTCTTCATAAGACTGCCTCTGTCTTTGGTGATTAGGTCTTTCCTCCTCAGGAAACTTGCACAGCTCCCCACAAGGTATAGGACCACAGCAGCGGGGCACAATATCCTTGATGCTCTCATCTGGAAGTGGGCTTTCCCTGGTGACCCAGGGAAACTGTGTTACTCAAGCAGGAAGAAAACTTCCTGAACTACAATTTCATAACTAAACAGGCATCTTTGGAATAGAAGAACCTCTTTCCTCCTCTTGTGGCGTGAAGGGTTGGCTGTAAAGACTGTCTACTGTATCCAAAGCATCCTCTTGTCAAAGGAGGATGAATGGCGATAAAAAGAAAAAAGTAAGCCTTGCCTTAGGTGTGACTATGTGCCCTCCATTTCCTTTGTCGAGGGGGTTTTATTCTCATCAAGCTGCCTTTTAGACTATTACAATTAGGTTTTAAAGCAATTTGTATGCATAAGTTGAAAATATTACTTCAAATTAACTTCCAGAGGCACTGTGGTGCAATCAACAGGGTGCTAGATTGGGACACAGGGACCAGTTTAATTCTGTTTTTTCTATTGGCCTGATGGGTAACCTTGAGCAAGACACTTCACATCTGTGTGCTCCTATTAATCTTTTAATCTATTTAAATTGTATGGTCTTGGGGAGGGCATTGTCCCTTGCTTTGCATTTGTATGGTATTTCGCACAGTAGGACCTGCTATAATATGCTGCTGCTGTAATTCATAAAACTAAACAGCTAATACAAAAAAGCAAGTAGGTCTAAGAGACCATACAGAGTTTCACAATTACTAAGGATAGAACTGGACCCAGAGTATTATTAGGTTTTATTATGCAATGAGATTCAGATCAGACATTTTATAGGCAAAGTTAACCCATCTGCAAATTCATTTACAAATATGCAGTCTTCTTATTACCATATTAGTAAAAAAAAAAAGAAAATCCTAGAAAGCAGTGTGATGTCTGTCTCCTCCCCTTTTAAGTCTATTTTCTAAGCTAACAAACCAAAAGATTCCCTCTTCCTCCTGGCCCAGCCATCAGCCTTGAAAAGTCAAACTGGGACCTGAAAATCAAATTAGATTCTTTCTGTCTAAAACATGATCAATACAAGTAATGACTGAACTTTCAGCACACTTGACATGCAGTCTACTACTGCTAATCATGCATGAGCTAGAAAATAATTTGGGGATCCTACCGTAACAACCCTGTATCACTCATAGCAACAACTGATATCAGAACTAACAGAGAGGACCCAGTTATTCCTTTGGATGCATACACTGGTATCTCTGCAAGGGTATCCAAGGAGAGCTGTTGGCCCATGACAGAAATATACTGACAGTGAGAGGCTGCCAATTTTTATCTATAGGCAAGTCGCTTTTCTCACATACCCACAGTTAAAATTAGCATGCACGATGCCATATAACATAGGTTGAATGTAAATGATTGCAGAGAAGTCCCTTGGGTTAGGTTTGCTTTAAGCAGAAAGAATGCAAATCATTCTCAACATACTTTCAAGTCTTACTGCCTACTAGCAAGTATGAAACCACACTGTGAAATAGAGTAGCCAAGAGAATCTGTGAAACTGTATAAATACATTTACTAACAACAGATTTTCTATTTTGGTATTATTTCATCAATGTACTGAAATGTTGCTGATTCATTCAATGCTGCAGTCTTATCTAAAATATCTGTTCTTACCAAAGATAATGAGTATTTCTGCTCAAATTGCAACAAAATCAAGGATGAGCTTATCTGAATAAATTGAATGGCCATGCTAAATGAAAAAGTATTTGCTGAAAAGAAAGCACAGAAAGGCTAAAAATTAACATGTTCCAGGAATACAAAATCCATTTCTGACAATCTCAGTTTTAAACTGCTAACAAAACAAATTTTACATATATATTCTTTCTGAAGTGATGCCATAAATCATTAACTGCAAGTCAAACAGGTTGGTCCCTGACACTGTTCATTAAACATATAAAACTTTTTTATAAATGCAGAGTAAGTTGGAGGCCTATTTAAATGTCTACCTTTTGAAATGCTAAAGAACATGCTTCTCATACTCTTCTGAATCTCTTCTTAGGAATACAGTTTTTTAAACTTTCTAGGGAGTCATATGTAAATAGCACTCAAAAAGGCAGCTTCTAGATACTGTGGTAACATCTGCCGGCTCAGTTTTGCTCTGTGCTAGTCTGATTTCCTGACTCCTTATTTAGGTGAACCAAGTTCTGTGAAGAGAAGAGAGGAAGGGAATTAAAAGTGACCAACAAAATAACACAGAGAAACACTTCAGCATACAAACACTGAGTATGGAAGCAAGTTGCTATTCCTCCAAGAATCTGTAGGATGATCCTATTGTCCTTGATTCTTCTGTCAGGATTCCTCCCTTACTTCACATTTAGAGTTTGAATATAATTTTCATAAGGTTTAAATATTTCATTTTATCTTCAGGGGTCACTTTGATTTCCATGAAGTATGAGTAAAACTTGATAGATGGCTAACTTACCTCATATGATGTCATAAAAAAAAAAATCTTTTTCCATATTTGAGTATTTAGATGCAATTTTTTTGCTAAATTTCTCTGCTTTTACTATTCTCTTTTCCAAATGCTACCATGCTACTAACCCCAAAGGTACAGCAGAAATAAATTAACTTTAATAAATTCCATGTCCATTATTACACACCACAGTATTATTCACCTTTTAAAGGCTGTTAGACAGCTCAGCATAAAAACTACAGATAGGTCGCATTTTCTTTCTAGTTAGACACAGAACAACCATAGAATGGTTGAGGTTCAGGAGACCTCTGGAGGTCCTCTGGTCCAAGCACCCTGCTCAGGCAGGGCTACCTAGTCCCTAGAGTTGCCCAAGACAACGTCCAGATGGCTTTTGAATATTTCCAAGGATGGAGACTCCACAACTTACCTGGGCAACCTGTCCCAGTGTTCAGTCACCCTCACAGTAAAAAAGTGTTTCCTGATGTTCAGAGGGAACCTCCTGTGTTTCTGTTTGTGCCCATTGCCTCTTGTCCTGTCACTGGGCACCACTGAAAAGAGCCCGGCTCCGTACTCTTTGCATCCTCCCTTTAGGTGTTTATATACATTGATAAGATATTCCCGTAAGTGTTCCCTTCTCTAGGCTAAACAGTTCCAGTTCTCCTAGCCTTTCCTCATAGGTGAGGTGCTCCAGTCCCTTAATCACCTCAGTGGCCTGTCACTGGACTCTCTTCAGCATGTCCATGTCTGTCTTCTACTGGGGAGCCCAGAACTGGACACAGCACTCCACATGTGGCCTCACCAGTGCTGAGTAGAGCGGAAGGAGCACCTCCCTCCACCTGCTGGCAACACTCCTCCTAATGCAGCACAGGATACCACTAGCCTTTTTTGCAGCAAGGGCACATTTCTGGCTCATTTTCAACCTGGTGCCCACCAGGAACTCCATCTCCTTTTCTGCAAAGCTGCTTTGCAGCCAGTTGGCCCCCTGCATATACCGGTGCATGAAATAGTTCTTTGTGTAAACTATCCATTTTAAGACTTTTGTCATACATGGAAGTAGTGCTCTGAATTTCTTAAAGATCTGGTCACAAACCAGTAAGTTCTCTCTTTTAAACGTAACAGAATTTTCCTGAATAGTGTAAAAAATGTTGCTGGTATCTACCTGATGACAAAGATGAGGAAGCTTTGACAGCCAGAAATAGAAAGCTTCATAATAATCCCACGTCTATGAGATCCGAGGTGTAATTTTCTCTGGGAAAGGTAACTTACTAGCTTCAGTGTGTTGGACATCTTGGGGGTTGACGTGTATTAGAGTTTTAACATCCTTTTAGAATGTCTAAAACTAATACCTGCTATTCCATTATTGCCACTAGACAACAGATTCTAGGTGCTGTTTTTACATAGCTTCAATTATTTGAAACCTTAAGTTTCTTTCTTTCTTTCCTCTGGAGTTTCACATTTATCCACGTTCAGGTTCCTTCAGCTTCCCCATCGCCATGACCTTCTGGAACACAGACAGTTGCTTAACGAAAGCAAGATTTTTTTTTTTAGCCAAATGAAGAATTTGTTACTGGTGGGGGCTGCTCCCCAAAGAAACAAAAAAGAAGCATAGTTTTAGCTCCCTTATGTGACTACTTTTGTGATTTTATCCACCCTTAAATGGTAACTGTTCCAAGTTATTAAATCTAGACTGCTAAACTATTCTCAGGTAATCCTACTTTCTCACTGTAGGTATTTCTCAAGTTAAAATAAGTGGTTTTTTTACAAATATTATTTGTAATAGTTTTGGCCCCAAATATTCCACCTTCTGTAAGTTCTATAAGTATAAATAATGTATACTTGCAAAAAACCACGACCTTACAGGAAGAGTTTTAAAATATATTTTTCAGCAAGGAAACAACAAGATCACCTCCATGTAGAAGCACTACAGCAAATCCTGTATTTCTATACTGTAAGTTCATTAAGTATAAGTACACTAAGGTCTTGCAAATAGTGCTTTTGGATGACATGCTGATGTTATTGAAGTTAATCAATTTTTCCCTTAGTGAAGCTCAGATTTCACACATTGACTACATGGTCTTTATTTATTACAGTGGATTTATGCATGTACGAAACAGTTCTGAAGATCAGGCCATTAAGCAAGGATATACTATAACCTATTCAATTATTGAAAATAGAAATTGATTCTTGTGCAATAGTGTCATCTTGTCTCTATTTTACATCAGGTAATTCAACTCATGCAGGATAGGTATGAAATTCAAAGGAAACAAACTCTCTGTTTAAACTGCACTGATTTCAGATATTCTAAGAACAGTGAACACAGTTTGCTGGTATTAGAAGTGCTACTACCCTGCAGTATATGAGCAGAATCCTAAGAAAAATCCCACAAAAACATATTCATGGTAAAGAAAATTTCTACTAGATTTTATATTTCTGAACTCAGGCTGGAACCTGAATTGAAAATATTACAATAGCACTAAATATTATACTTTTGATAGGTAAGTAATGGACACATCTTCAAATAAAAATCTCCCTCAAAAAAATTTTTTTGTTTTATTTTTTATTTATTATTTTATTTATTATTTAATATTTTATTTTTTCTTTTGTTTTATTTGTTTATGATAGTAAAACAATTTTGCAAACCCAAAAAGATTCCAAAAAAGCCTGGGTAAACTTCAGACCAACATCTGATCTGTTGGGTGCCTATGCACTCTGAAGCATTTGACCTTTTGCCTGTCATTAGTTTATACCATCTTCCCCCCACCATGGGAAACAGCAAGGTGCCTATAAAAATTTCCATCAGCAGCACTGAAGTCATTCCCTCCCCATGTGATTTCTCTGATTTAATGGCCATGGAAAGTTCCATAAGGTCATTAAACCCCTGTAGTTTCTAGCATCCTTCAAATGCCACAGAAACCAAGATTCTATGGACCAGTAAAATAGTTACCCATTATCCTCAACTTCTCTGCTACTCATGTCTTGCTTTTGACATTGCTAGGATGACAGAAAATATTTTTCCTGCCCCAAATCACCTTTTTGTACCTGTCCCTGAAAGTTTTATGAAGCCATCCATCACCATCACCTCATACTAGGGAAAAAGAACTGACTCAGTTAATGTGATTAGGGTTGTGAAACATCTGCAAAACGGTCACATTATTCCCCCTTCATGTTCAGAATTACAGCTGCTTAATTTTCTAACAAGAAATGGCAGGGAGTGTTATTTGGTTGTTTTTACTACTATTGCCTATTCTGTAGAGACTATATAAACTTCAAAATGAACTACTATGCAATAAAATAGTAAGTCCAGTTCTTTTTATAGGAAGACCTATATAGCAGATTTTTGTTCAGGCTAAAAACACTTAAATACACTTACAACTCTTCTAGATGGAGCATAACTCCACTTGGTATATAGGAACAACATATAACAGGTAAAACTGTACAACTTCTTTCCATCACCCCTCTACGATCACTTCCCATCACTCCTTCCATGAGGAGAATCTCATACACCTAACATGAAATATTTTACAAGGCATTTATAACTGGAAATTCTCTAGTACTAATAGAATTATTTCCCTTAGCTACACCATATTTATTTTCTTTTAGGTGAGACTGCAGAAACCTAGAAATCATAAGATGGAGCTCTATATGAAATTTCAGGAATATATATTCACACAGATGACAAATATGTAAGGGAGATATAGGTTTTCATGCACACACTAATCGTCCTTTTCATAGGCATTGAAAATGCCTATGTGTTGTGTGCAGTTGCTTGTAAAAGTGCTATTGACACGACAGTACTGGACAAATTCAGTATCTGCTGGCAGGCATATTCTCATAGGGGACTCTGCAGCAATAGGAAGCTCCAAAAGCATTTTGCCCAGCATGTAGTGCTGAACATTATTTATAAGAATACATGCAGCAAAAACACCAGAACTTTCAAATATAAACTATAATCCTTCCTTTTTAAAGTGATCTCGAGCTGCTAAACTTGCATATAAATCATCTAATAAATTTCAAAATGTTAGGCATATTAATAAGTGAGTGAAAAGGCAAAGATGTAACTTAATTCATATAAACCATATTGCAGGCGGGAAGATGAGACAGGCCTTGTAAAATAGTACTTTGTCAGTTATCCCTCTGATAACTTTACTACAGGAAGCATGTGGGTTTGCTTTAATAAAAAACAACCACCATAAATTATCATTCTTTTATTATTAAAAATTCAAGCCTTTCTTGAAATGTCTTATTTCAAGAAAGAACAAAAATATAAGATAAGCCAAAAATATTTTAAAATATAATCTTTAAAAATGAGGAAAAAATAATTGTGTTACTCTTGCTATCTTGTACTGGACATTTTTTCCTCTCTATCATAGGTCCCTTGCCCTTGCCTCATCTTTTGGAAAATCAAAGAGGCAACATGGACACACACATCTGAGAATGGTTATGGAAGCTAGATTGCCCTTCTTTGGACACACTCCAGCACCTCAATATCTTTTTTGTAGTGAGGGGCCCAAAACTGAACACAGTATTTGAGGTGCGGCCTCATCAATGCCAAGTACAGGGGCACTATCACCTCCCTGGTCCTGCTGAATACAAAACTGGATGTATTTTTCTATATTGCACATATTTTTCCATATCTGTGAAAGAAGATATGTTATTCTAATCCTATTTTTCCTTAACAATGAAAAACATCCTGATAGTGGTCAGGAGATTGACTTAAAATAAAAAAAGATAATTCTCATAATATATTGGGACTTTCAATTATGCTTTTAAAAATTAGATATCTTTATCTCACTGTCTTTGCCTCTTCATGCTGTGTTTCAAGTCAGGATTACTGGCAAAATTCCATAAAGGACATTGGACAACCTCATAATGTCAATCACATTAGTAACATTCCAATTATTAGTAGCATTTTGGTTTCAGCCTGTGGAGACAACCCCCAAAACCTCATTTTAAGGATGCAGATTCCTCTTAACAGCACATGTAGAGAGGTAGTTGCCTCAGAATGTAATCCAAAAAACCCTCACAAGCTGCATGTCGTGGTTTAACCCCAGCCAGCAACTAAGCACCACACAGCCCCTCGCTCACTCCCCCCCGGTGGGATGGGGGAGAGAATCGGAAGAGTAAAAGTGAGAAAACTCACGGGTTGAGATAAAGACAGTTTAATGGGTAAAGCAAAAGCCGCGTGCACAAGCAAAGCAAAGCAAGGAATTCATTCACTACTTCCCATTGGCAGGCAGGTGTTCAGCCATCCTCAGGAAAGCAGGGCTCCATCACACGTAATGGTTACTTGGGAAGACAAACGCCATCACGCCCAGTGTCCCCCCCTTCCTTCTTCTTCCCCCAGCTTATATACTGAGCATGATGTCATATGGTATGGAATAGCCCTTTGGCCAGTCTGGGTCAGCTGTCCTAGCTATGCTCCCTCCCAGCTTCTTATGCACCTGGCAGAGCACAGGAAGCTGAAAAGTCCTTGACTAGTGTAAACTCTGCTCAGCAAAAACCAAAACATCAGTGCGTTATCAACATTATTCTCATCCTAAATCCAAAACCCAGTGCTCTACCAGCTACTAAGAAGAAAGCTAACTCTATCCCAGCTGAAACCAGGACACTGCATGAAGCTCTTTAGGCTAGTAATGGGAAATGCTGATCACAAGTCTACATCTGAAAACCCATATTCCCCTACGAAGGACTGTAGGAGTGTAATTCCGTGTATTAAGAGAAGGAATAGCTGCACAGAGGAAAGACAGAGTGTCATCGATATTAACACCTTAAAAGAAAATAAGTTGGGTTTTGATGTGAATACATGTTAAGAATACATCCTCTTCCACAGAGTACCAAGCGGTTTTTTTCCTGAGATTTCACTTCTCAGACTAACTTCACCTATTTGACCTTATCTGATGGTCAGTACATTGCCAGAGTTTTTTTGGGCATCTATGAAACCATCAAAATTTTTCTGATAATAGATTACAAACACTTTGTTAAACAGAAGAAAAAAGCTCAGGACTGGCTGGCTGTTAATAGCACCTGAGACACTGATAAGCCTTCAGAAGACAAAGTGCAGACATAAGCATTAACATCACTACAAAATACCCCCCCCCCCTAAAAAACCCCAAAACCCCCCACAAGCTGTGTAATAGCCGTAGTGTAAAAGTTGATTATAAAAATAGGTAATCCTAGGAAAGCAGTTGCCAAATTGGAAATGGCAGTTTATTCCAGAAAATGTGAACTTTTTTATGAATTGCTAGCAGTAAGAGAGAATATATAAGACCCTCAGAAGTAACATGCTGACAGAAAATTTTCATGTTACAGAGAAGTATCTTTGTGCAAATGACCTACTGAAAGACAATAGACTCTATCCTGAGCTCTCTTCTTTCATTTCCATAAGGGTCTTGACACGCAGACAAACAGATTTGCAAGACTGGTATTGTGACACAACAACAGATTTCTCATTAGAGCACTTGTTCACCACTTGGCTTTCCTAAGTCTCCCAAGGCGTTTTGCACAGTACACATAATGAGCTTTAAAGTGCTCATAATATCCTATCATCTGTATTTTGCATGATACAATGATGGTGGTAGAACATTGTTGTTGTGCATATTAGAGATTCACTACCATACTCAATGGCTTAAACGTTAAAAGAAATGGAGGCAAAGGCTACCTTATTGCACCTTCGATAGCAACCTTTTTTCAAGTACTTAAACTTGTCAACCTGATTCAAACACACACGCCAGTCTTTCTCCCAGTGATGTAAACCTTAGTTACAATAGACCCAACCTACAACATAGATTATTTTTTTATAGTTGAGAAGCAAAAACTCTGGCAGAGTTAAACTGAAATAATACCTCGTCCCCTTTTTTCCTATGCAAAATCTAGCACCATGATACTATTACAAAGCTATACGTTTCTGTGGTACAACCAAATTCAGAAGTAAATCTTGTCTTGACAAAATCTTGGTCCTAATCCACAAGAATCTAAACCTACTGCAGTGGGCAAACCTACTAAGTATATGCAGCAGACAAACAGGTGGTGAATACATGTATCTTACTGCATCAACCTGCCAGTCATGTAACAATGGATAAATTGTTAGTTACACTCTTCTGTACGTTACTTCTTGGGGCACCAAATATGCATTGCCTTTTTACAAAAAAAGAAAATATACTTTTCATCACACACAACAAAAAAAAAATTACATATCAGTGTCTAGAGATATCAAAACACCACTTATAGGAAGGCATTTCTGACTTACTCCTTTGCTGTTCCGCAGTCTTTGTAATTGTGATCTTTTTGCATCCTCTTTATCTCTGCTCACATCCCCACCTACTTCTTCTTTCCAAAGAACATGGAAGCATTCCTCTTTTGTCCTCTTTATGGTAAACAAGGTAAGAGCCAAGGCACTCTTCCTGAAGGAAACACATAAGTTCATCTTGTTCTTTTTCTCACATTATTCCTTCCCTAGGGCAGCAATTACTGAAACCCCTAAGCAACACCGACCTGCATGGTTAAAATCAAAGCGCAAGGTGGTAAACACCCCCATACTGAAGCCTCAACAGCCATTTGCCCTGGAAACCACTCCCCTTCTTCCAGTCACATGATCTGATGTGATTAGCTGACAAGACCACTCCCTCCTTCCCGCCTCTATTTACCCAGAAGCAAATCAGACCAAGATGACCCTTTCCCTACATACACAGGGGCTACTGTTTTGTTTTGGCTGCCATTTTATGAAAGGGCTCCACCATTTTATGGCAGGGAGCTGCCATTTTGTTAAACATCATACTGCTCTGTGCTGCTTTGGCTGACAGCCATTTCTTGACACTGTCATACTTACATGCTCTCAGGCAGCCCTGTGATTGGCCAGCAGGACAAGCTGCCCTCCCAATGTATCCAGAAACACATCAGAAAAGGAAACCCCCTATCATTACATACACGGAGGATGACACTTTTGAAAGCATCATTCCCCACTTCTTTTCATGCTGTGTTGTGATTGGCTGACAGCCATTTCTTCATGCTGTCATACTTACATGCTCTCAGGCAGCCCTGTGATTGGCTACCCCTTCTTTTGGACCAGGAAGTGCTCAGATATAAAAATATATACATTAATATACTCTACACACACACACACACAAATATGTATAAAGGAGTATATAAATATGTATAAATACATATTTTATTCATTTATACATACATATATTATTTTATATGTTAATGTATAATTTATATAATATGTAGTTTATATGCTACATAATGTATGTAGTTTATATAATATATAAGCCCTTTTATCACCACAATCCTGCCTGCTACACCTCAAAAACAGTCATGGTCTTTGAATGCTAAAACCATTTGCTTACTGTTGCACCCCCAAAAAAAACTTGTTTAGCTGTACTAATTAATGACCTTGTTTGTAAGTGTGTGTTTTGCCTCATATCCTGTGAACAATAGCCACAGTCTTACCAGCACAGCTGTCACTTCTGTGACCACCCATGACATCCACAAGTCTTTGTCATAACACTACTGCCAGCCCTTTCATCACTAGCATCCTGCTGACTACTCCTCTGCACCAGCTAATAATCATGGTCTTTCAAGAGCAATACCCCATTGCTCTTACTGATGTTCTTGCTTGTGCTGTAGTAGCTGTGATCTTTGAGAGCATGAGGCTCATGCAGTCTGTGCTCCAAAGCCTGTGTCTTGTTGCTTTTGTAGTAATCAGGACAGTCTAACAGTACAGTCTTGATTGGATGCTCTGCATCTTGTTTTCAGCATCAACCTAAAGACAAGGAAACATATATAGCACCAGCCTGCACCCCACAACAGTCTTACAGGTAGCTGTAAGATCCCTCACAAACATGGGGAAAGGAAGCTCCCAACCCTGAGCTCCCATTTAGAAAAAGAAGAATATTAATTCTGATGAGAAGCTGTAAGGGACTCTGTACAGAGCTCTCTACAGGGCAATTCACATCACCTACTGTAGGCAGGCATCTTTCATCAGATATTTATACCATTAGTTTTCATGAGAGTGCAGATAGACTAATGAAATTCCAAACCTGAGCCGCACTCAGCTGCTCTAGAGGACTATATTAGTCTTTCTGAATATTTCCAATAAGCAGTAAAAAATCTTGAGGTCTTCAAACAAACAAAAACCTCCAAATAGTCAAATATTCTATGTATTTTTAACTTTCCTGATGCTTTAATGTCACATTTCAACACCTTTGCCTGCTACACAAAAAGCCTTAAATACATATTTAAAATAGGCCTAAAGACATAAAAGGTAAAATGGAAGCTAGAAAAAGTAGGGATAACCTTCCCCTAGGAATAATGACAAAACTACAGGACCCCAGAGCACTTTCTTGCTACAGATGCATGAACAAACTGAGTCAGGCAAGGGCTCTCTCTTCGGGAAGGGGACAGAGACCACCAGCAGGTGCCTCAAGCATACAAGGAGAACAGGGCAAGCTTAGATAAACACCAGGCGTTTCTGGACTCCTGTTTAGTAGACCTGTTGGACTTCTATAAATTTGACCATCAGCTTTCTTCAGTCCACACCCGCTATACTCTGGCTCCGAGCTGCTCATCTTTGCTACACAGATAGCAAAGCAACTCAATGTCTGCTTGGGTCTGTCAGTTGCTAGTTTCTTTTTTTCTCATTTCTTGGATGGGAAGAAACAATGAGCGTTTGTTCCTCATTCATCCTATCAGTTCATGATTTTTAAGACCTCACCCTCTCAGGCATCACTTTGCCAGCCTAGGAAGTCCTAATCTAGTTAGATTTTTCCCACAGAGAGCTAATACAGCAACACAGTAAGTTTTTTGTTTCCTATCTTTGCCTCATAAGACTAAAAATTGTGACTTTTATTGTGACTTAGCACTGAACTGGATTTTTCACGGAACTGTTAAATCCTAACATGACTTTCCTGACTAGCAGTAACCAGTTCAGAATTGACTACCAAGTATGGAATGTTTGAATTGTGTGAAACACACTCATACGCAAAACAGATGCTGATTAGATCAGTAGCTTTGTGAGAAGGGGAATAAATTAATTTTTCTTTTTCCCTATCTGTGTTTATTTGTATATCTAGCTATTAGAGGGAATAGTTAAATGCAGTGTAATGTGAGGTTGTAGAGCTAAAGTCTAGACAATCAAAATTTTCTCTGTTCTTTTTTGCAGTTCTTTGGGCATACTTTAATACTCTTTTCCCTCTCCGTTTCCCCTGCCAGAAAAACACAGAAAAACCCTTCATGATTTTATATGTCACTTATACTCTGAAAAAAAAATGAGAGGGAAAAATAGACTGAGGGCCCATAAGCTTGTAGAAATAGAGAATGTAATCAGCTTGTCAGTTCCTTCCTCAAAAAACTGTTCCACAGTAGCTGCAATGAGATATAAGCTCTGGCATGTAGCAAAAACTCCTTCAAAGCCAGCAGACTTGTTAGATGATCCTTGTGAACCTAGCAAGAACTCCCTCTTCCCACAAACACCCCTCATATTTTGTGGAGAGAAAAGCATAACATAAGAAGAGACAAGATATTTAAAACGAACCTGATTTAGTAAACTCTGGTCTCAAAAACCAACAGATAAGTCTTTCCTGTCTCCTTGTTCATGACATGATAGGAGCAAAAGGCATTTAAGGCTTTTATTTCAGTCGGTTTCTTTCAATACTTTGAGAGTCTCACAAGAAATGTAAGATTTTTTCCCACTGTTTTTTTAACAAATAAATACATAGCATGCTTTTTTCGAACAGCTACTTATTTCTAGGCCATTACTGCTATGACCTTTTGTCAGAATTTTTCAAAACATCCAATGCAAACAGAGGTAGTGATATCTAAGCCCTTAGAGATACTATAGTCATGTTGCAGGTCAAAGTGGTAATCAAATGAAGTCAATATGAAATTGTTGAACTTAACCTTTTGACTTCTTTGCATAGTATTTTTTTTTA
The DNA here is from genome assembly GCF_047370975.1 of Nipponia nippon. NCBI lineage: Eukaryota > Metazoa > Chordata > Aves > Pelecaniformes > Threskiornithidae > Nipponia > Nipponia nippon. The sequence goes on from NW_028262336.1 coordinate 26,694,779, forward strand.
ACTTTCCAATTTTTGGGTGGCTTTGGGTTTTTTGAGTTTTCTTCCTCTCCAGTTGCTAACAGGAAGAACTTTTCATAGTCCGTTTTCAAGAGTATTCTGTATGATTGCAGCAATTTTACAGAGTGTCATTCATGATGAAAGCAGTAGCTTCAAGAAGAGTCACTTTCCAATCACTCAACTTACTCCATGTATGCTCTTTGGTTTATCAGAATACTTCTAAAGAACAGTAGGACAGAAGTAACATCTCTTTAATTAAATATCTATTGAAAAACAGAAAAGAGACTTGGGTCCAGACTTTGAGAGTGAGAAGGGGAGCAGAGGGAGGAGGAAACAAGAGTTACATTCTTATAAAGGTAGGTCAAACCTGGGAATTAATCTCCTTTACCAATAAGTTTTGAAACATAACTTCCCTGCAGAATTAATTAGAACAAAAGCAGATTTATTGTAACTAAATGCGATAAAATTGTTTTCCAATCTGTTATTTCAATTCCTTCTTGAACATCTTGTAGCAAAAAAGTGAAAGTAATAGTTTAACCAAAAATGTTTTCACTTTAGTCCACTTGAGTCCGAAATATTAAATGCTTATTTCATTTCCACATAGAAATTAAGTTATTAATTTTAAAATATTTGTCCCCAAAGCCATATTTTTGTGAGAATTTAAATATGTATATTTATATAAATGCCATATTCTAGCAAGTTTCCACCATCAGGAAGACTTTTTTTTTTTTAAACACAATTTAGTCTTTGTTGTTGTTGTTGTTTCGTGAGTAGGGGTGGGTTTGAATGAGTCTTCTTCAGAAACCCTGGCAACTTTGTTACTATGGAGATGTCCACCACTAGGTCAGTTTCTTACCCAGTACCTGTTTTCTTCATCATTCACTACTTTCACACCAGCTTCAATAGCGAGTTATAGACCTGGATGCAAGCAGTTTAACATTTGCATATGATCCCCTGAAGGGTAGCAACAAAAAATGCAAGTCAAGTTTCACCTTGTCTCAAGCTCTCAGCCTCAAAGCCTCAGCAAAAGTACTGGAGCTAGCATATACAAAGGGTAAAAACATTGTAAAAATTGCTGTCAACTCAAGTTTGCAACCTCACATCCAGAATACAAGGCAAAAATATTTATATACAAAAATATGCAGTCTCTGCTAGCCAGAGTGGTTGACACTGGAAGCTTCTTTATTTAGCATGAATAAGAGGAGCTTTAAAGACATTTAAAAATCAGAATGGGTCTACTAGACTGCCACACTTACTTTTAATCACGAATCTCTTCTGCTTGCATATTCAGGGCAGTCTTCAAGGTCGTAAGTATATTCTCTGTATGAAAATTTTGTTTAACACTGCTTCTAGAGATGTGGGACTCTTCTGATGTTCCCGTGCAGGAACAAATGTCTAGCACCTGAAATTAATATTAGTGCTTAGTAGTTTCTGCCACAATAGCATAAGGCAGTCCCAATGTTTGAGGCTGTGAACTTCCATGTTATCATTTTCTCACCTCAGGCTGAAATTTCTTCAGTGTTCAATGGCCATTGAAACAATCAAGATGTTGCAATTGTATTTTACAAAACTAGTATAATTACACTATAATGTGAACAATATGAGATCTATACAAAAGTAACACTTTCACGCAAATTCCTCTTTAGGTTTCTATATTCTCCTAAGAATTAACTCTGCCTTAGTGCTCTCCAATGTGAAGTGGGATTCCTCTTTGTATTGGGTCTGGCTGAGATGGAGTTAATTTTCCCCATAGCAGCCCTCACAGTGCTGTGCTTTGTATTGGTGGCTAGAAAGCTGTTGATAAAACACTAATGTTTTGGCTACTGCTGAGCAGTGCTCACACAGCATAAAGGCCATGTCTCCAACATTCCCCCCCTCACCCAGCAGGCTGGGGGTGGACAAGATCTGGGGAGGGGACATAGCCAGGACAGCTGACCGAAACTGACCAAAGCGATATTCCATACCATATGACATTTGCTCAGCAATAGAAGCTAAGGCAAGGGTGGGAGGCAGCATTCGTTATTACAACATTTGTCTTCCGGAGCAACTGCTACATGTACTGAAGCTCTACTTCCAGTGATGTGACTGGACATCACCTGCTGACAGGAAGTACAGAATAAATCTTTTATTTTCCTTTGCTTCTGCACGCGGCCTTTGCTTTTGCTTTATTAAACTGCCTTTATCTTGACCCATGAGGTTTTTTTCCATCTTATTTTCTCCACCCCCTGTCCTGCTGAGGAGTGATAGAGTGGCTTGGTGGAGACCTGCTGTCCAGCCAAGGTCAACCCACCACACTCTTCCTAACATCCTTCTCATTTCCTCCTTTACCTCTCTTTCCTTTTCTCACTACCTGAGCTTGATTAAAAAGACAGAGTTGGAAAGTACTATTTTCACAGAGGAGAACTAGTTCCTTAACTTGGAGATTAGATTTTGCATGGAAGATCAGGTGGATTAGTGAACATTTGAATGCATAGTTCAATATGGAGAACAAAACAAAGTATATACAAATAATCTGTACTTTAGCATATCTATACTGAAACGTGACTGGTAGGTAAAAATATAAACTAAAGTTTATTATTCATCCAACAGTCACTACTTGTTCATCACCATGCCATAATGCAAAGTTCATCTATAAGAAATACTGAGTCAGACAATGAGAAATTTGCTTAAGGCAGAATAGAAGAAGTATCTCAGTACAACTCCATTGATGTACACAGACCAAATAAAAACCAGACAAACCCACAAAACCCCAAACCCCAAAGTCACACAAATCAAATGACCACAAAAAACACTCCAATTCTCTCCTCACCCTGCTCTCCCCTCATCCCCGCTCCCGAAATACCCAAACCCTTAAAACAACCACCAGACACGAACATCCTGGTAACTGTTTCCTGAATTCGTCTTGACAACTGTGTAAACTAAACAAATTTCTGCTGATACTTTGTCATTATCAAATAAGGCTTGATTTCATACCCAGAGGCTGGGATTTACTTTCTAAAGAGAAACTTTGACACTAAAATCTTTCACAGATAAGGCCCAAAAGACATTTAATTAATGATTCTGATAACTGATGAGGCAACCGATGAGCTCTAAAGTTAACTATCTTCTTCAGAATTGATGTAAGCGATTAGAAAAAAACCCTGTGGGCAGAGGTGTTGCCCATCTAACTAGTGATAGGCTATTTATCACAAGCCTGAACACATGCAGACTGTAACAACTGAGCTTTTAAAAAAATGTATTGTGCAGAGATAAAGCTACTACAGTTTAAGCTTGAATTCAAGGAATGAAAATTTTCCAAAATGGAAAGAAAGAATTAGATACTCATGTTGGAACAGCCATGAGAAATAAGTTAATGCATTAAAATTGAGATTTTTGATGAGAATTTGCTATAGAACTGCATATATTCCTGGATTGTTATGATGCAAAGGATAACGTAAAGTTTAATAAGCCAGAAATAGAAAGGGAAAAAATTGTTAGAAAGGAAGGCTGGTCAGACCATGGAATTTATCTTTCAGATGTATGGCCAGAATTTCCAGCACAGATCAGTTGGGTTTTTTTTGAAGCAATAAAAGCGGAAGCTTCTTGAGAGTACTTAAAATAAGGTAGTCACAAATTAATGGCTTTTCACGTACAACTGATTCAAATCTGTAAATATACACTGAAGTTGCAGAGAAACATCCTATAAAAACACCATGTATAAGCTCCTTGATACTGGAAAAGACTGGATGTCTTTATAAAGCAAGTCAGATCAAATAACTACATGTACATACAAAATACACTTTTATATATTTCTTTAAAGAATAAATTCTTTCCCTATCTGAAAATTATAATCATTGACACACACAAGTGAACAAGCATATATAAAAAGACATCAGCCTAACTCATTACACTCTTTGCTTACCACATACTCTCTGTGGTAAATGTGGAAGGGTTCCCTGGAGGCATACAAGGCACATGATTACTGTCAGTACTGCCAAGAAGCATTCAAAGGAAAAAGAACATCTCAGTTTTAGCTTACTTATTACTGAATACAAGATCTTAGCAAATACATGCTTTGTTACATAGTATATCAATCAGCTTTAGCTTGCATAACATACCTGACAAAGCTGTGAGAGTGAATACAGAAGAATGAAAGTAAATATTTTTTTCTGCTTTCATCTAGATTCACCTCATCGTATGCTATAAGATCCATCTATCCTCCTTTTCACAGTGACATACTGCTGGTGCTGGGTTCTCTTAAAATTTGTTACTGCTTTCTAATTCTCCCTACACTTTCTGAAGAGCTTTTTTTTAAAAAAAATTGAGAAATTTCTCATTCTTGAGAAACAATAAACAAGTCTGTCACTGAGCTCTTCCTAGATTGAGACTACTAAATGTGTTGATGTGTCCTGCTTGTGGAAGGAGTCTTTCATTCTTCCAGAAAAGAGATAGAGGTGTCCTCCAGTCTTGCTCCACAGATGGACCCTTGGATGTTTGGACTTTTTTTCTGGGGAGGAACGGAGCTTGAAAACACCACTAAATTTTGTAAAATGGAGATTTACAAAACAATAAACTAAAAGTGAACAGAAATTGTTAACTAAGAAAGAGACAAAAGTTGTATTATGATTTATGTGATGCTTTTATTAATGGAGTGAACAAATGTCTAGGAAGTTAACTGTTCCAAAATGATTAAAATACTCTTCCATTTAACAAGTGTGTACTGCCTGAAGTACAGTAATTCTGAAATAAGAGAATATGAGCTCTTTAAAATATTAATGATAAACAGACAAATTGCATCAGTTTTTAGCACCAAGCAAAGCAAGCAGAAGCCTAATCACAATGAATATATTCAGAGTGGTTGAATATATTCAGAGTCTACAGTGAATAAAAAGTCAAGTCATACATTCAAAGATGTCTGAAGGCATGAAATTATTAAAGAACTTAAAAATACTTACATTATAATGAACTTCATTAGAGAACTGAACTTGGTATGGAGATGGGATGTGATTTTATGTACACTTTTGCTACTAGGCATAAGTTTTAAAGATTCAGATGGTTTGAATAAAATGGGAAAAATTCTGGTTTTGGAGACAGAGAAGAAAATATTTGTAGTAAGCATTGTGAAGTGTGTTTTATGTCTGAAAGTAGAAAAATAGCTGGTGTTTTTTATAGCCTTCTGACCAATAAATGTCTAACAATAAGAGAGTTGAAAAAAAGACGCAGAACCCTAGAAATGTGATTTAATCTCCCACAGTCTCCTCTACATTTTCTTTGCATTCCTTGGGAAATCTAGAAAAAGTTGGAGGGAGGAAGCATTTGTATCTTTTTCTTCTTTAAAAAAAAAGGTATTAAATTAACGCAACTCAAAGCTAGCATTAAAGTTGGTAGCATATTTAAGGTACCAGTTTGTAAAGCATCTTATGACATATAACCTCCTGAACCAAAATATTTGCAAAGAAAGGGCAGGGCAGACAAAACAGTACTTTCTTGGTAGAAAGATACAGGTAAGGAGTTTTGTCCTGACAAAACCAACTACTTATCCTATAAATTGAAAGATTATATCTTTTTATAGCTTTGTGGCCAGGCCCAAAAGTATTGTGGAGTTAAATCCAGTCAGCGGCCTGTCACAAGTGGTGTTCCCCAGGGCTCAGGATTGGGGCCAGTCCTGTTTAATATCTTTATCAATGATCTGGACAAGGGGATTAAGTTGCACCCTCAGTAAGTTTGCAGACAACACCAAGTTGGGCGGGAGTGTTGATCTGCTGGAGGGTAGGAAGGCTCTACAGAGGGATCTGGACAGGCTGGATCGATGGGCCCGAGGCCAACTGTATGAGGTTCAACAAGACTAAGTGCTGGGTCCTGCACTTGAGTCACAACAACCCCATGCAACGCTACAGGCTTGGGGAAAAGTGGCTGGAAAGCTGCCTGGCAGAAAAGGACCTTGGCCAGGTGGCCAAGAAGGCCAATGGCATCCTGGCTTGTATCAGAAATAGTGTGGCCAGCAGGACCAGGGAGGTGATTGTCCCCCTGTACTTGGCACTGCCGAGGCCGCACCTTGAATACTGTGCTCAGTTTTGGGCCCCTCACTACAAGAAGGACATTGAGATGCCAGACCGTGTCCAGAGAAGGGCAGTGAAGCTGGTGAAGGGTCTAGAGCACAAGTCTTATGAGGAGTGGCTGAGGGAGCTGGGGTTGTTTAGTGTGGAGAAGAGGAGGCTGAGGGGAGACCTTATTGCTCTCTACAACTACCTGAAAGGAGGTTGTAGGGAGGTGGGCGTTGGTCTCTTCTCCCAAGTAACAAATGATAGGACAAGAGGAAATGGGCTCAAGTTGTACCAGGGGACATTTAGATTGGATATGAGGAAAAATTTCTTCACCAAAAGGGTTATCAAGCATTGGAACAGACTGCCCAGGGAAGAGGAGGAGTCCCCATCCCTGGAGGTATTTAAAAGACATGTAGACGTGACGCTTACGGACATGGTTTAGTGGCGGATGTGGCAGTGTTAGGTTCACAGTTGGGCTCAATGATCTTAAGGGTCTTTTCCAACCTAAATGATTCTATGATTCTAAGAAGAAAAGAATAACAATTCTGTGAAGCACTACTGTCCTTAAGCTATAAGAGAGTTAACTTATTAAATACCCAGTAGCTGATTGCTCCATTGATGGACAAAATTGACACCAAAATCACTGATCAAAAGCTTCCAGATTTCATTTATTCTACAGCTAACAGCAATGATTCCTTCCACACATACCTTCAACTGTTACTAAAGAACTAGATTTCAAGTTAAAGTTAAGGAATAATCTTATAGTTTTATAGGAATTAGGCATTTATAATGAACGAACATAGATTTATAACTTGTTAGGACTGCAACAACATTAAAGTGTTCCATGATTTCATACATGTGTGTTGAAAGTATGTTGCAAAACATCCTTCCACACTATTTGAATACAAAATTTTAGCTGGAGAATACTTTAGCAGGTATTATTTATGAGGATATTTCTGAAAAGGTAAGCTATATTGTAACATGTAACCAGTACATGTTGAAACCAAGGTAATGTGAGAGAGGTAGATTTGTAATCATTGACTTACAAAGACAGATCTTAATAGCTCATCTAGGATTTTCTTCAGCCTTTGCATTTTCTGGTGTTCATAATTTATAACTGTGGTGTTACTACAACAGGTAGTGATGATTCAATGTTCAAAAACCAGTTTGGAAATTAATTATATTGCTTTGACTTCCATGTATAGCTTTCTAAAATGTAAACATACCTAGCTAAATCAGCTGCTGATTCCTCAATGCTGCACTGAGAGAATATTCATGCACCAAACATTGGCATGAGTACAACCATATTACTTACTGCTGGAGATACATATCTACATTATAGATCAATTATACTGATATTTATACCCATAAGTTTCCTTCTCCAAGATCAATTGACATTTCTCAAGCATGCTGGAGGGTGGATTTGTATTCACTGATCGAAACACATTTCCACAGACAAAAACCACATGAATAAAGATATTGATCACACTTACACTGATAAAAACACACACAGTGCATTCATTTTTCCCAGCTGAAAAAGAGTTATTGATTCACTGTAAATATGGTTGGCTTGGAATTGTTAAAAGGTAATGGAGTTTCCAAAGAATTAAAAAAATATTTAATGTGCATTTTTATTACTGACACTAAACTACTAAACACAATTTTTACTGTGATTGAATGCTTCATATGAAGCAAATAAAGTGTCAGTTCTGGCTTCTGATATTAAGAAATGGGAAAATGATCATAGTGTAAAGTAAAATAATAATTTAACACTTCACCTCAGTTAGTTAAGGTTACACATCTTCTCCCTGACTCCTGTTCACAGTCATTGTACAGTTATTTTGACACAAACACAGAATCTAATCTAAGTTCAGACTGAAAGAGCCATGCTATGTGCAGGTTTACCTAATTAAAATTTTAAACATAGCTACCCTATGGTCTGTAAAGCAATTCCCAATCAATGAAGTGCTCTAATTACATAAAATGCTTTTATAAAGGGGGACTTAATTACAATGTACTTTAGCTCTCCATTGGTTAATACATTCCCATGAAAACAGAATGAAACTCATGGTTAGGATATTTGGATTATATAGCAAACAAATACGAGGTCTGAAGCACAGCGACGCATGCAAAAATTATCCTCATTGCTAGTTAAAGAGATTGGAAGTTATATTTGGATTTGCTGAAATTTTATTCTTGTTCTGATTTTTCAAGGGTAAGCCATACTCAATAAACAGGCTGAAAAAAAATCCAGTCAGGCTTAAGTATTTGATACAATAATTTTTTAATGAATTATTAAAAAAATCTGTTATGAAACATGTCATAAATGTCTTCACAAATATTCTCCCAGAAAAATATTTTTTTGACCTGTGCTGATATACAAATAAGCTCCTCTCACTCTAAAACTTCTTTTTTGTTATTTATGTCATCACAGAATTGTTCATTTGTAAGGAACAGATAGAGTAACACAACAACTGGATTAAATTCTCCAGAGATACCTGGTATGGTGTCACTGCTATCAACATAAAGAACAGAGCCACAAATCCTGTCTTCTCTACTTTGTTTCTGCACTCTGCTCCTTAGTATCACCAGTTTTCTAGCAGGCTTCAAATAACACAGCAATTGGCTGAGAAGTACAGATTTTGTTTTATTGCTGCTGCTGAAAAATAGATATTTCAAGACTGAGTTCACCCTAGATTGTTAAATTGCAGTATTTAGAGCCTTAGCAGACATTTGGAGGCTCAACTGTTTTGCTTAGCAGCTACCAAAAGCAAAATGGTGTCCCTTTGGCCTTCTGTCACCAAGGAGCAAGTTAGGAAGACAGCAGGCGATGAAGAAGTCCCCACATTATGAAACAGAAATGCCAACAGATGAACAGAGAAAACAATTTATGATGATCATTGCTCAGAAGCATGCTACTATGAAGAGATATGCACTGTGTAAAAGGCCTAGTAAACTTTTTCTTCTCCAGTTAGGGTCCACTTGCTAAATATATACACCAGTGATGGAAGTTTTCACAGTCTGCAGGAGAAGTGGGATATTTCCTGGAATTACAGTAATTTAAGTTGAAAGATACTCTTCTGTTTTGTTTAGACAACTACAATAATTTACCCTCATGCATAATCAGTTGCATTTTAATTGAAATAGAAAAGTTAGCATACACTAAGTGTTGCACAGATAATTCCAAACTGTGGAAGTTCACAATGTTTATTAATATTACTTTCAAGAGTTTGGTTTTAAAAATTCACATGCTTTCAGCTTTTAAAGTATGCCAACAGAAAATTCCATTCTGAATTTATTGTGTTTATACTTTAGTCTTTGATTCTAGTAGACAAACTCCAATATTATTAATTCTCTTCTCAGCAGTGTATGTAAAATTAGACATTATATGTCACAACCTGAGCCTTTCTAGCTTTATCAGCTAACGTTTGTTGATTTTAATGTGTTGTTCACATCTCCATGAAAATGGAGAAATTGAATTTCAGCATTCAATATTAAAATATAGATAAAATTGCATCCCACTATAACTTTCAAAGGGGCGATATATCTAGTAGGTGATAAAATTTTGTTCAGAAACCTGTCTGTCATGGCTAATATTATTTAGGGATGTCAAATTTGTGAATGTGTAACATGTGCATGGACAAGTGAAAGAATCCAGCTCCTTCAAGTATTTAAAGATATTTGTTACATCTGCTGGCATCTCATCTGAACTGCATGTTGTGTTAGTTTAAATGTTGCCATGTCAGCAAAGCACAGTTTTTCTCTATCCTTTTCAGTTTCTCACATAGCATATACCTGGATGTTTCTACCCCCAGAACACCCTTTAGGCTTTCGTCCTTCTACAGGCTCAAATAAAACAAGATGTTGATTGTTTCCTTTACACAGACCCCACCCCGGTATCCCCAAACATCCAAAAGAAACAAGTTACTTTCCCCAATATTCCAAATTATCCTTACTGGTATTGTGCTTTCAGGTCAGGATGCAGTGAATAGTTAACAGTACAGCCACCAATTTCTTTGACTTTAAAAGGAATACAGCCTCATCCTCCCTGCTGCCTTCGGCAATGGCCACAGAGTTCTGCTTGTAACCATAGCACAGTACAATACTTATCAAAACTGACAAAAAAATGCTTCAGGTAGAGGTGTACTGTGTTTAAGGGTGGAATATATTAAAACAGACTCTATCACCAATCAATCATTATGCATCACTTAAAGCAATATTAATACCATATGTCCTACAAGTTTTAAACACAGAATCAAAATGACAGATCCTTTAATCTTCTCAGAAACAGTATGCTTATTTCTAACATAAGGACAACTATATTCATGCGCATCTTGAGGGAGGATTTGCAGAGTTACTCCGTACCCCACCATCATTTTGGCTCAACAGTTTAATCAGTCACTGAGAACGACCCATATAGACCCAAATAAACTTAACATCTATTTCCAGGTGTTCTGCCAGCAGGTGTAATAGACTCGAAAGTTTAATTTGACAGACCTCTACAGGATTTTCAAGAGCAAACAAGGAAGAAAAGGGTAACCCAATGAGGTGCTCATGAAGCATACCTGAAAGCAAGTTTTAACTTCTGAATATGGTTTCAGCTGCACAAAGAACAGATACTGCATACTTCTGACTTGGCAAAAAGCTTTGAGACTGGTTGACACTTTTCTCAGCCCCAGGCAGACATGTAATTTCCTAAAAGCGTTACAGCTCATACAGTTTTTGCTTCCCTTGTTTATACAGGTTTTTCTCTTTGGAAAGCCATCCAGAATGCTTCTGAGATAGTGAAATGTAGGTTTAGCCAAACACAGCATTTTCTTTCTGAACTGATATTTCAGCCTCCACTGATATAGAAAGCAGAGAGTTTGAATTTTAATCTGTGAAAAAGGGCTTTATACCCCAGATAGTTTTCACTCATTGCAAGGCAAACTCTTAAGTTCCAATTTTTTTTCTGCAGAGAAGGAAGAAACTTCCAACAAGATGCTTTTAGACTACCTACTCTCACATATAAAGACTAACAATAAAGTCTAAATATCTAATGTATTTTCATTTTTATAAGGCTAGAGCAACCTTATACAGTCTTAAATGAAACAGCCAAATATTTTCAGTACCCTGGATAAGATAGTTCTGGTTTACCAGAAATAACATTAAAACGTGCAAGACTTGAGAACGGTCAGTCTCCGTATCTCTTGCCATATGAAGAACGAATTAGTATGTAAACTTTCCCTGACAATCTCATAGAAGAAAGTGAAGTTGGACTTTGAGTAATTCTGAATCTTTGTTCAATTCATTGATTGAAAGACTATCTTACAAGAGTTATTTTTTGTTGTATATTTACATAATTTGATGTCACTTCAAGGTCTTTGTGCTTAGATGTTATTGAAAAAAAAGTCCTTGCCTTCTCTGTTGTTATTCTTGTATTGGAAGGGAAGTGGGAGGCAGCAACAGAAAAAAATGAGATGATATTGTGAAAGAGTCTACAACGTGAAGGCCCTGAATGTTACTATGGCTTCACTAATGCATTAAACATGACGTAATTCAGGACTGATTGAGCTTGACTGCTTGTTTTTTAAGAAAGACTTAGTTTTGATTGACTAAACTATCTCAAAGCTAAAAAGGTTGACTCTTGTTTGAGTCATAATTCAGAGGAAATTTACATTCTAGATTTCCAGAAATTAGTACATCAGGCATGACTGAAAAGCAATTACAATAATTCTGATTAAAGACTAATTTTTATCTAAAGGAGACTGACAAGCACAAAATACTTTGCTAATTTTACCACTACCTCATTCCATGTCTAGGATTCATGGTCCTATTTCAAAGGTTCAAAGAACAATATGAAATAAATAATTGATGTATCTCTTATCATCGTACCTCTTCACTCTCATTTTAACATAAGAGATTATATATTGCTTAAAATTGTGTATCATACTTTTATCATGAAATTTGAGTGATTTCTGTCAAATTACAGAATAAAGAATATAGAGTAGATGGGCACATTGCTTGACCCTTTCAGCAACTACTGTGTTTTCTCCTGGTACACAATTACTCCTCCAAAGTTTCCAGAATTTTTCTATATTCCAAAATACAAAAAAGACATGATAAGACTTACAGTACTTGCAGTAATTTACCGATACTTACAATATAATGTACAATTATGCTCTTCAAGCATCATTTACCTTAAAATTCTGTAAATACAGAAGTTTCAGTTTCACTGTGATAGAATAGATATGCTATTGTTTTGATAGAGAGGTTCTTCAAGTTTTGGGGTTTTTTTTCAGGTTTTTCCCCTACACAGTTTCGATATCCGTTCATGGCCTACATAAGAATCTCAAAAGTTAAAATTACACTGGAAAAAGCTGTAAAGGAAGCAACTTACTAGAATGAACTGTGAAGAGTGCCAAGATGAGCTATGGAAAAAATGAGTTATGTAGAAATAACAGGCCTTGCCTATAAGCTAAGAAGAGATGAACTCAATGGATTTGCCCTCTCAGGTACCTATACTGATACCATTGAATTAATCTTTCCCACAGGATCCATGCCTGGATTTGTAGAGATAGTTATACATAATAAGAACCAGACTGAAGCTGTCAATATACCATTTGATACCTTTATTATCTTCCCAAAGACCAAAATTGACAAGGTGTGGAGAATGAAATATCATTGCACTGTATTACTCGGAGAGATAATCCCCACAACACTGCCAATATTTTCAGAGAACATGACTCCATACCAAAAAAGAACACCTTTACAAGATTTGCTTTCCCAGTAACCTTTGTGGTTGAACGTGTTTGCACAGATCAGTTCTTTGTATTAGGTATTTAAAAACCAAAACATCCTTTTTAAAGACAGGAAGAAGATAATATCTCAGGCAGCTAGTTTTTTTTATTACTTAATTTATTCCACATCATTGAATGGTTCTACTCAGTTGCCGTAAGGTCTTATTGACTTTGGTTGAAGATAAAAGCAAGTGCTCATCTAACAAAACATACACAGTGACAACTGTCTGAATACAAATGGAAAGTGATGAAAAAGTAACCTATACAAATTATTTGAGTTACAGTTTGAACATTAAAGAGAAAAATAATTATGTTTGAGAAGCCATGTTCATTCATCTCCACAATTACAGAAGCTGCATATAAAAAGTGAGGTAAATTTGTTCATTTTTATATGGTTTATAATGCACAAAACCTTTTTTGTAAGGTCTAGACTCATAAGATATGAGCATGAATAACACTCAAGAAAGAGGAATGTATTATGCTTCAAATAGCAAAGCTCTACGTGACTGATGCAGTAGCGAGTATTCCAGCCACAAATACTTGATTATTTTTTCCCCAGAAAATTAAGAAATACAGGAATAATTTCATTCATTTACAACAAAAGTGAATTATTTATAACATTCAGTTAATCAAATGTAAGATGCCAAGAAATTTTTCAAGTCTTTTTTCTGATGGGGTAACATATGCCCCTCTCATTTTTTCTTTTATTAGTAGGAAAAAACTTCTCATCAGACACACATTTTAGCACTGATAAAATATTCATTTTCACGGTCTATCACATGCAGGATGAAATCCCCACTACAGTGCTGGACATAATCATCATCACAATCACACTGTCATGTCAGTTTAAGGTTTAAGCTGAACTCAACCCTGAATTACCTAATCAGCCATGCTACTAATGTTTGATTTTTTTCTCTCTTTGCTGCTAGTCAAAGACACAGGACTGCAGGTCTGGACACTTGGGTGCTCAGCAGGAACCTGACCCATACTTCAGTTCTGTTTTCAGGGACCATATCGGCCATGCAAGGGCAATCTGGTTTTGTAGTGCCTTTGACTCAAGCACAACCACAAGAAACAGTCATCCTGGACAATGCAAGAGTAACCTTAAGACCCTGAGCTGCTTGACTTTTCTTTTGAATTTGGTAAGAAGTTACATCCTAAAGCTGAGGCAAAAGAATAAGAAGAGTCTGTCGCAGAAGTGCACTTGCCTGATGTGGAATAAGAACTAGAGGGATCTGCTCACCCAAATCAAGTTCTCAAAAGGACAACACCAGCACTCATAGGAAGTCATCCTCATATTGTGGGCTACTTTCTCCACTACAAGAACCAAATGTTTAATTCTTACATAAAGCAAAACACTAAAGACATCTTCTTTTGCTGAAGTTATTACATGTTTAGATCTTTGTTGCATAATCAAAATTTTAAAAGGCCCAAAGATCTTTGTTTTAAATATACTCAGGTGTTTAAAAGCTATATTTTCAATTTGTTTTTAAAGGAAGTAAAAATGCTGGTACTGAGTATACCAAGGAATGAATAAACATGTTTTCAGATGTTCAGTAAGACTGAAAGATGATGAAGTATTCACCACACAACTGTCTTTACTCAACTGATTGTAATACCAGCCTTAAACATTTATTTCTGTCTTTGCTGTAAACACATATACATTGTAGTTTTCAAGCTGAATGCACATCTGAAATGCAATAAACTGATTCTGACAGGACATGCACAAATCTGTATGGATCAGAGCCTCAAGAGAAACAGACAATGTAAGAAAAGAATACAGAGCAATTAAAAAAGTTAGCACATGTAATCCTTTGCAGAAACTTTAGCCTTCTTCTATGCGCATACTGCAATCAGTTTCCTGAAAGCTGCAGTACATAAAAATGCTCAGTGCTGAATGCTATAGAAGAACCATGTTCCCACTACCCAGCTGATCACTTCCACTCCAGGTTGGAGGGAGGTGGTAAGAGGCTGAAGACAAAGGTTTTCAAAGTATAAACAACACAATTGGATGACGAAGTTGTTGAGCACAAGATTGTAGAGCAAATGTAGAGGACAAAAACCCAAAAACTTCCAATAGCTTCTGTCCTGCTTTTTAAATGTGTGCTAACACAGACAAAACCACAAGAGACTTCAATAAGTTTTCATTCCACCTAGAGCCAGTTGCCCAAAACCATGTCCAGACAGCTTTTGAGCATGTCCAAGGTGGAAGATTTTACACTATTATTGCCTTGGAATATGACCCTAGCTATCTTCAAGTGCACATTATCATTTTTTCAGTGGGCATAACCCAGTACTCTCCCAAATCCATAGGTGCTTATGATTTCAGTGGTGTTTAGATTATTCTGCTCATGAAATTAATTCCTATATAAGTTACATTATGTACTGAAGAGCCCCGATTACTTTATCCATCCAGAAAACTCTGTATTTCACATTTATTTTACAGGACTAGAGTAATTTTTTATACCAATTTATCATCTATCTTACTGTATATGAAACATCTGTGTGTAAAAATTCCATGCTGTAATTCTATATAGATCACAAACAGTGCTGAGTGCACTTCAGGAAAACAACTTGCAGGAAACCTATAACAAAGGAGACAAAGATGTTCTTTTCATTCTATAGCTGTCAAAAGTAATGTCAAGGTTGTCAATATTTTCAGCTCATTAACTAATATGATTATGATCTCAACCCATTTCCTTGAATCACCTTTGAAAAGGGAAAAAAAAAAAAAGACTATGTTAGAATATCAAAGCAGTGACATACACATACAGAAGAAACAGTGAATAGTAAAAGCTAAATGTGTCAGAAAATACATCAACCTGACTAGTTTAATAAACAGACTTTAAACTTGCAGCTGGCTATATAGCAGTTTGAGAGGCTTCAGTGTAGGCAGAACACATTACTTAACATTTGCTTTCTTAAAATTGTCATGTTCTTTTTGCTCGTACTTTCCAACACAAGAGTCCATTTCTAATTGTTATGCATAATTTACACCAAGAATTACTCTTCTGTATTTCTGAAACAAGAGGACAGAAGACACACTGAATAATAAAAACCTGAAAGCAGTATTATAAGTAACTTCCCTTACTGATTATTGCTGAAAGTCAAAGGTCAAAATTAAATTGGCTTGCCTGCCCCAGGGTTGTTCAACATGAATGCCTAGACAAGCTGTTTACACATGAGCAGCTCTTGTTAATTTTGCTATGCTCCTTTGTCATTTGTATTATAATGATTTTTTTTAATGTAACTGCAGGTATTAATTTCACAAAATTGAAAAGGCAAGAATTACCACATTAATTATTGCCTACACACTCTCATTTTTCTGTATCTTATTAATTTTTTTCTGATCCTCTCTTGAAATAATTTTTCATTATATTTCTGTCTCTGCATTATAAATAATTTTGGATTGTTTTGCTCTGGTCCTGAAAAATAAATCTTACATGGTTATTAAAAGGTTTAACATACACACATCAGACAAAGGAGGTACTCAAAAAAGATAGAGCAGAATTACTTGCTTGTCTATGACAAATTGCCTGGAAACAAACCATTGACTTTGATGCCTGAATCAGTGTCAATACTAGTAGGAAAGAAAATCCAGCATCCTACATGTATCTATAGGTATAATACTTACATATCACTCCCACAACTTATGTAATTATTAATGTTGTATAACCATCCTCATAAAGTAGTTTAATTTTGTTTTGATATGTTTTTTTCCTTTTTTTTAGCTGCATAAGAAAATGCGCAACTCAATTTTAAACATCTATTTAAAACCTTTCAGAACCAAATCCAAGACCACTCACTGTTTACTATCACTCTGCTGATCCTTTACACATTAATATACTGTCACTGTAAAACAATCCCATTTGACGGAGGAAAAAATTAAGTTACTAAACAGCAACACAATTTAAAGAGGCCTACTGGACAGCCCTGCACTCGGGCTGTATTAATCCCAGTTTTGCTATCAATCTGCTTTGTAGCTTCAGGAAAACAGAACTAGGTAATTTCTTTCTTTCTTCCTCTCCCCTCCTCCCAGACAGCAAACATGGGCTTAATTTGTCGACATGCGTGTCCTAAAGCTCATCAGACTATGTGTGAACTAGTCAATATGAAATACTATGAAAAATATTAAAAAAAAAAATAGTATGCTAATGCCAGTTTAAATACATGAGAAGGAAATACAGAAGACAATGTACTAATGTGCAAGTGAAATCTCTGTGCACCAAAAAAACCCACAAATACTAATATTTAGAGACCTGTCCTCAAAATATTTCAGCTTTAGTGAAATAAACAAAACAAAAACTAGAAACACCATAGTAGAAGCAACAGTGTAAAAATTAGAGCTAACAATTTACTTTTTAGTAATAAAGGGAAAGTTATTTTGTCATCATATGATGATTTTTTAGGTGTTTTTATTAACATTCAGCAAAAGAGAGGCCAGCTTCGCTTTTTTATCAAATTTTTTTAAGAGCACAAATTTCAGGTTATAAAAGCTGCTATTTTTTCCTCCTCATATATCACACTCAGCTTCAAATGAAACAAATCCTTAGTAAATTATACACAGAAGAATTGCCTCCATTTCTCCCCTCCTTCCATCCCAAAGTTGGGTACATCTCTCTATTATATAATTTCAGGCTTTTCAGAGTAGTTTTAAATGTTTTGCAAAAATGTGAAATGAAACCATTTCAAAATGTCAGTTTCACTTAAAAAACATTAAAAATTATTCAAAGTTGTCAGAACATTTTTTCTTCCCTCAAAGTTATATTCTGATGAAATTACCCAAAATCTGTAAATCATTTTTATTTCTCTTGAAGAATGGAGAAGTTTTATTGTTCATGTCTACTTCTCCTGACAAATCTAGCCTAATCTTCCCTTCCTTCAGTCAGGTCCTATCAACAGAATAAGATCTAAGACTATTAGTAGTAGCCCATTAATTCAGTCATGTTCGATGTCAAAACTAACATGATCAATTCCCCCTTCAGCAGTTTCTACTCCTGTTTTGGTGTTATCAGGATGTAAAGATTTAGAGACTCCAGGTATTCAAAATTCCTAAGCCTTTGGAAAAATATGATATGATCTTGCCTCACCCAATTGCAGGTACTGGGGAGCTCAGCAGAATGCACCCCCAGGACACTGCTGTCCACAGTGGCTCAGAGTGATCTTTGCAGTCAGCAAGGATGATTCCTGACAACACCCTTATCTAAGTCCTCAGACTAACAAAACAACCAAAGCGCTGTGTAGAGCAGGGCACTCAGTGTCACACCAATGATCCAGCTAGTTATCCAGAGGGAGAGGAAGGCCATTGTCCTGTTTACACCTACTACCAACTATTTTAAATTTGCATTCACTTTTGACATTTATCCATGGTCAATGAGCCATACTCTCAGAATACATATGCTCATGCATGATTTTGTATTTCTTAAAGAATACCCCACTAGAGAGGTAAAGGGATATTTCTAGAGCTTCTTTCTATCTATCTGACCCATTGGCTACATTCAGACTCAGAAATGAAGAAGCTTTGCTAACATTCTTCATCTGGTTTGCAAACTAGCCAGGAGTTCCTTAGTCTGTTAGTTACATATTCATACCCCATACATAGAGAGAAAGAGAGATGGATATACTTACTATGTGAAATTTGATAATACTCACAATACCCACAAGTTCCAGTGGTGTTAAAGCTACATACCACAATGTATTAACTGTTTTAACAATATTTAAAAGATAATATAAAGTTACTTCAAACACACACAGAAATCACAAGGCATATTTATGAATTAGATGAAGTGTCATTCAATCAAGTGTTGCCATTTCACAAACTAATGTAAAACTGCTTGCTAGAGCACGTACTCTAGCAACAAGTCTAATTTTAAGAATCAGAAATAAGACTGCCACTGCCTCCCACTGGGAATTTGTTCCCAAGTCTACCTTTTTGTTTGTTTGTTTAATAAATTCTCCAAAATTGTTTTCATCTCCCCTTAATTTTCCTTCCTAAACTAAACACCTCTCCCCCTCTGCCATATGGAAATCTGAATCCTTCCTACAGTTCTGTTTCTAGTTTAAGGCATGAACAACACTTCAACTGTTTCTTGTGGGTAGAGTCTGGTTTGATTTGTTTTGTGACAGGTTTTCCCTGCCTGAATTATATTTGAGACCATGATGGTTTTGCTTATCCCCCTTCCTCTTTAGCTGCCCAACAGCCCAAGTCATTCTATCCTCCAGCATCTTACTGAAGTCATGCATTCCAGAGACTTCCATCTTATTACCAAGTCAAACAATATTTCAGTTAATACAAAGAAATATCAAATCTATTTTATTCCTTGCTCTTCTGGCCATTAGATATCCTTTTAAAAATCTCAATATTCAGAAATGAAAATTTAAAATTTGGATTTCAAATTGCAAATTTCAAATCTACAGATTTCAAATTGTGGTTAAGCAAAGAATTTCAGTTTGACCAGTAAAATACACTTGGCTTCCACATTTCTATTAAATAGTTCTCTTAAGGCTGTAGTTACTTTAACCGTGCCAGCTCTGTTTTTCTTTTAGTTTGTTCTGAATTAATTCTATTGTTGACACATACCAGTGAATTATCATGTTATTAAAGGCTGTCCAGGAGCAATTCATACTGAGTGCTATCAGACATCCAAGTGCATTCCTTTTTCAAAATTATGTGGGTTTTTTCCATCCTCATTGATCTGAATTTCTACCTTAAACACAGTCTACTGCTGGCTTAACTCTCCTCAGTGTGTGCTTTAATTTTCCTGAAAGTTGCCTTTCAAAAATGTTCAGAGTTTTGCAGGCAGCTGCCAACTTATGTGCTGAAGTCTTCAGCTATTGGGAACAAACTAGCTCCATCCTTTAACCTTATAGATACGTTAATGCATCACATTAACAGGACCTGCTTTTCAGGAAGCTACATTGGCTCGACATTGTACTCCTGCATTATACAACACCTAAGCAGCTGGAAGGGTGAGCACTGATCTTCTCATAATGAAAGGGCTATGCATGAATTTTCTTTGCCTGTCTTTGAAGGGATCATATAGCGCTACCTATAACCTCCTTTGCTCAAGCCATCTTCCTTGGAAGAATGTCCAAAATATGTGTCTTTCAAATTACGAAGCTTTTCCTGATTTCCTTTCCTGAAGTTTTTGCTTTGCTATATTGGTGACTGGCTATAAAGATGACTTGACTTTAGTGACTGAATTACTTCAGAATTAATAGCTTTCAATATTTAAGTATATTTCATCTTTTACTTTGAAGAAGTTAAATGCTTGTCAAAGTAAACTGTTACTGTATCAGTGGACTGCTTAGTGTCTTCTAGAAGTTTTCAAACTTCTGTTGTTTCCTGTTTGATGTTTAGTAGATAATTCCTGTCACCTTTTGGAGCTTCCTAAAGACCTGCATGAAACAAGTGCAAGAATTAATCTCAATTTCTATCTGGAACCTCTTCATATAAACTTTTAAAGCATTTTGCTTTTGGTTCGAGTTGTATATCCACAGCATTCAGACGTAAATGCCAGGAAAACTAATGATGTTCGGCAGGCTATAACCAGTGTAAAACTTCAAGCAGCAAAATGACAAGGTTTGGTATAAAGCACTCTATGGACTCGATAAGTAAAAGGGGAAAAAAAGCCCAAAGAGTATACCACTGTCAAAAAGGAAAGCAATCATTCCATGTAAATATACAACCACTTTCTATCTTAAAAACATTTTTCACTCATACATTCATGCTAAATATCAAGCATGAAATTTATACATGCTGGATACAAGGTCAACATAATTTCCTTAGCAAGGTAGAGAAATTGCTGTATGTCACCAACAGCTAGAAGAGTGTGATCAAAACATGTATGCTACTTTTGAAAAATAGTTCTGAACTTTCTTCGCGTTCAAACTAGAAAGTACAAGATTTTGCATAGTCATAGCCCTAAGTACTGCAGCCCTTGATAAGGTTTGAAAACAACTGGAATTGTAACATCAGAATTTATTTCATACTTATATGAATGCAAATTAAATACTTCCTGTGAAATGTGTAAGTTAGTAGGAGCAATAGGAAAGGATCAGGGAAAGCCAGTTCATCAGGACTTTGGCTAATGTAATGGAAGATCTCTAAAAGGTTGGAAAAGTGATGGGTCTTTGCCTTCTGAGTAAATTCATTATCATACAATTTAGAGAACATTAACAGCTTAACTGCTCAGACAGCACTTGTATACAACTTCAGTAAACAGAAGTTTTCAGAAATAATGGTAGTTTAATTTACAGTGAAGAATCTGATGAAAAATACCTTAGTTTATCAGTGTCACTACTACAGGGCTTTGATTTTATTTATTCTAGATAGCAAAGTGTGCTGGTTCCATTAAAAATAGAAAGACAGGTCATTTAGTTACTCCATGGAATTCAAAGCAAGAAAGGAGTCTCTGTTATGGGAATGTAATTTATCTTCCTGTAGGAAATCTTGTAGAGCAAGAGATAGCTGAGCAAATAGTGTTTGCAGAAGACAGTGTCAAAATAAATCACAATAACCAAAAGTGCAGCACTAATTGTAAACAGAGCATACACTTTACTTGAACACACATCCTCTAAGTAGCCACCAACAGCTTAGGTCAGTCGGACTTGGAGAGAAAACTTTTTCTTCCTTTAAACCAAAGAGACAGACACTGAATATGCAGGGGTGAAAAAAAAAAGAAGTTCCATACCAGAAACATATTTCTTTGATTTTTACTTAATCTAATTTCTATTGTCATTCATTGTTATGAATGCCATTTAATGTTATTTATGGGAATTTAATGTTATTAAATGTATAATACAAGGAAAACAAAGTTCTAGTATGGTTTTTAAGTATAAAAAAAAAAAACCAAAAACCATGAACTGATGTTCCCTAACTGATGACTAATACATTAACATACTGCCAAAGCATAAGCTCCTTTGATCCTCAAAATTTACTTTACAGTTTACCAGATTATTTTGACCCAAAGTTAGCTTGCTCATTTTCAGGTAAACAAATGACAGTTTTCACTGACACAGTAAAGTTTTCTAAAAGATACCACACCTCCACATGGAAGAAAACAAAATCTTTAGGAGTAGGTTCCTCAGTAAGTAAAAGAGACTAAGACCCACCTGAACTGTACAATATTGTACTCGAGAGCAGGAAGATTCATAGATCAGAGTACATAGATCCATACAGGGCTTAACAGCAAGCATATACAAGCTCTGCTTATGATGCAAAGGAGAATGGAACAGGGATGGTGAAGACTTATCTTCATGACCACACACAGCCTTTTAACCATTCATCATTCATTAATCAGTTTTAAAAGAGATACTTTGAATACTTGATTGCTCAAATAATGAAATTATTATTTATAGCCAATAGTTCCATTCTGTGTGTTTGTGGCTTGTGTGTGTGTGTATATATATATATAAACATGCATACATACAAATGTGTGTATATATATATATACACACACAAATGTGTATACATATACATACACACACACACACACACAGGTAAAATATGTTTACACTTCAAGAATTACTTATGCATCTTAAAAAAAGCAAGCACAAGCCACCAGATTCACATAGACAAGTGCTGTCAAAATAAGTAGAGCTTTGGTTATTCATGATCTCAAACCAGCATAACTTCAGAAAACATATAGCAAAAATCACGAGGCCAAATTTTGAACTGGTTTACACAATGTAGAGTCATTTCACCTATCAAAGTTGTGAAGAGGTGTGGAATTTAGCCTGTTTGGTGTCTAATTTTAGGATAGGAATATAATATGGGGGCAAGTGCATTTCTGAGAAAACGTGCAAGCATAGCTTTTTAGTGCATGCTCATGATAATTCCAATTACTTTTAAAATAATTCTTGTGGATTTTAAGATGAACATCATATTCCACCCTGCCATTTATTTTGTCTCTTCACATTCTCCAAGTTTGTTGCTGTTATCCATGCCCTAATTAGAGGGAGAACACATTGGAGTGTGAACAAGTACAGATGGCAAATCAAGCACAACAGAAACTTGAAAAACTGCCCATGCAAAGCAAGCCATATTAGCTCATGTTTACAAATTGTACAAAACAGAACCATATAAGTAGTACTTTTTTCCCTACTTATGTCTGCATAACTAATCCAGTAAAGTGAAGTTTCATAAAAATTCTAGATCCTAAGTGAAAAAAGTTGAAGCTTAAAAGAGGATGGCTACAAGACTTATAAGGCAAGTTTCTTTCTGGAAGAGAATTCTTGAAATAGTCCTGGAGAACACTGAGAAGTAATAGGGCCCAAACATATTTAATGTTTGCTTTAGGAAATTTATGGTTCATTTCAGGTACAGACCAATGTAACATATAAGATGCAGGTAGTGTTCACTGGAATTAGAGAAGAAGAGAAAAACTTTCACTAGAGTATTATTTGCCAAAGAAGAATGTTATTTAAGAAGAGAGGGTACAACAGAAAGCACTGAAAAGGACACTTTTGCCTAAAAGGCCAGCCTTCAACTCTCCAAAAATCTGGAGACAAGTAGGCCTGCATTTCGGTTTTCATTTTAGTTTCAAGGTCAGAGACGCCACAAGTAGAGGACAGGTATTTTTGCAACAACCACACTGGATTCCATGAGTCACCTTTCTGCTAAGTAATGTATTAATTGTGAATATCAGGAACGATGCCTAGACCTGAAACATTCCTCTCATACTTACAAAAAGAGTAGGCAAGCCCTCAGGTCTCTTTGATAAAATAGACTGCTATAGCTGAACGGAATTTGCAAAGGTAAAAATTGCCAAAATTATAGAGGCACAAAAATAGTTTTAGGAAAACCTGGTTCCTTGTATGTTCTTCCACAGTAGTCTCTGTATACCGTAGACTACGCATTATCACATAGACTTCAGCAGTTTGTGAAAAGTAAGACTAGAAAGAAATCTTAGAAAAGCTGGAAAGGGAGCACATCTATGTTGTTTTCTGTTCCTACCTTTAATCCATTTGTCTATTTGGGATTAATGCTCTGTGGAAGCAAAGCTAAACTGATTGTTACACAGCCACATGATACACAGCATGTAAAAAACTAACAAAGATATGACCCCCAGGACCTACAGAAAATAAACAAAAAATAAGACAACCTACAAAAATAATGTTTATATGGCTTGTTTCCCCTTAGAAATACCCCCTAGTATTTGGTGAGCTGGGCTAGGAACACATATTAACATGACTACAACTGCCTATATAATTACTGGTTTTTATTGTTATTTTTAATGATTATAAGATAAAAACGTCTCTTAAGCAAGTTCTTGCATACCCAGTTCCCAGAGCACAAGGTGAGTTCAATAGCCTCTCAAGGTTTTTTTAAGGATGACAAATGATGAACTTATCTTAATGATCAGAGTAATAGACACTTTTGTTGTTATATATTTTATGTTTACTATGCCCCTGAAGTGTCATATTCTTTCCTTGTTTAATGCATAGATTAGCCACTGATATTCATGTTATTTCTATACATCACCATCAAACAGACTACAAACTTTCATGGCCTAAATGTCAGTGATTGTATTTAATGATTGTAGTGTCAGACTCCTTGCTCAGACAGGTTTCAATAAATCAAGAATACTAACTGTGTCTCAGGAAATTATGTTCACATTGTCAACACCTCTGTCTATCTGAAAGCCAGCATCAGCATCCCCTTATTCTGTACCAGGCCCTCAGTACACTAATACAGAACAGTGACACAAAACTCTTTCAGGAGTCAGTTTCATGATGCAATCTTTTTTCATCCACTTTATTTAATATAACTTTTTTAATAGTTAGCTGACCTTCAAGATAATAATGTGGTTTAGAATATTCAACCCATGAAGTTTATAAAAAAGAAAAAGAAAGTAAATCAGACCCTATTACAGAGATCATGTACTTGTCAATATAATTTTATGTCTCTGATAGAAAACAATTTGTGCAATCATACAGTACATGCAAATATCAAGAATGTTTATTAAATCTTATCCAGTTTAAATCATATCATTTATGGCTATGAAGTCAAAAGGGTTGATAGCATATACTTTTTAGATACCATAACCAAGGCTGCAGAACCCCACAACTCTGGGGCCAGAGAAGTCATAACAATATAGAAGATAGTAAATTTTATTTAATCAAGAAGGAGGTATAATTTAAGCTTAATTCATCTAAATAATTAAAAAAATATGAGTTTGTAGTTATATTATTCTTTCTCTTTTATTGTATTTACATTAATTGACCTTCATCACCTTGAATAGCTTTTCAAGTAGACAAGTATTTTGATAAATTCATATATGGTACAGGGGAGCATTGCATTTATTTCTAATGAAGAAACAAAGCTTTATTGTTGTATTTTTTCCCCACATTAATTTGCACAGGTCTCAGTGTACTTTGCTTTTAATATATCAATTAAAAAAATGTATGCATCTATACATTAGCTTTAATGCATGTAGATATTTTCAGATAAGTGAAGTGCAAAGTTTTCCTATTTGGTTGTTAAAGCAATCTGAATTCTTCTGAAAAACATTTTGTGCTACTGTAGCAACAGCTATTTGAAAGCTGAATACTTTCTGTTACCATATGTTGTTTAAAACAGGATGTAGTATCAGAGTTTGAAAAAAAAAAAAAAAAAAAAAAAACCAAAACCGAAAAAACAAAAACCAACAACATAAGATACCAAGCTGTGTTTTAAACCTATAGAAAGGGAACATAAGTGCAGTTCTCCCCTTCTACTAATCTCATTTTTCTCTCCAAAACATAAATTCAGAATTTTTGTTTAAAATTCTCAGCTATACTAGTAACTAGTTACATGGTAAAACAGAAATACAGTTCTGCACCATTTTACATTTTCAGTGCTTTTCATCAATTTTTATTTTCTTACCTGCAATATGCAAAGAGAATACTAAAGATAAATTGAGTGCACACAATCAGACAATTTCATCAAGTTTTCTCCTAGTATTGATCATTACCCAAAGATCTGTGACTAGTTCTTGAAACTATGAAACAAAAAACCAGAAGAAATATGTGAAGTAACACTATCATAAGTAACCCTGAAAGTCTAGACAGAAAGAAGAAATCTGTTCCCTTCTGTTAAGAACATGTAACAGATGAAGTGGCTACTAAGATTTCAGTGGAGCCAGAACAGATGTCACATTTAATTTTCTATGAAATTGTGGTAGAATTTTATTTCCATGAGAGAAACATCATGCAATAGTTATAAAACACATTTTATAAAGTCTTTTGACAAACCAGCTTGATTTAACGTGAAAGGTCATGAAGACCTGGTGTGCTGGCTGCCGCACCAGCCCTGTGAAGGCTGCAGCTCCTTCACCAGTGCAGAAGGGCAATTCAGTGGCTTGGGCACCCTGGGGGGAAGAACCACTCACAGCAGATCCCCAAGCCCCAACAGCAATGACATGCATGGCAGGCTTGCAAAACAGCAGTCCTTCCAGGGCCTATCAAGTATCTGTTATATCCAGTGTCTTTGACCTCACTTCATTCTGTAGTACTACGTATCCCCAGAACATACAGCTGTAACAAATTTGTGCCAGACATTTTTTTCCTTCAAGATTTTACTCAAAATACCACTCAACTCAGAAAAACAAAGAAATATCGCAATGAAGTTCATACAAGAATGAACATGTTAATATTAAAGTATTTGTGAATACTTTAAAGAAAAGTACTTAAAGTTCATCAGTATGAAAATTAACTGAATGAAACATAAGTATGTGATTAGAAATGAAGACTGAAAACTAAAAGGAAAAGATCAGTTTTTAAGACCAGAAAGGAGCCTCAGGGATCATCTAGAATAGATGGAAGCCATAATTTAGAATCTATTGGAGAGAGCAGACTTAAAGTGCTCTATATTTAGGATATTAATTTTTATCTAAAAATATTTCTAGAATAAAAAAGTTTGAACAGAATAAAAGCTATTTAATATTACTTTGATGTGTGGACATAGCCACCAATAGTTTTTGAATGGAAGAGAACTTGAAGAATTATCAAAATCAACTTAGAACATCAGAACAGAAAACCTATATGTTTTGCAATATAATAAAATATTTTGTCAAAAGGAGAAGCTGACATTGATCCACAGGTATTTATGGATATTTCCCAGGTTGCCTTTTCAACCTAATATGTGCATAAGCATCTGGTCTGTAAGGTAGCAGTGTTCCATAAAGGGAGGGCAGGGAAGCACTTCACAATATTCAATGTAAACCAAAAAATACATCTCTCAGACAATTTTTAATAAGCTCCATAAGTCAACCAGAGTGACTTTTCTGCCAGAACAGTTTTGATCTTTCCTGAAACAAATCACTAACTGTATCTTAATTCATTATATTCTTCCTGCTAGGGAAGGCAGGGGGGTCAGGGTGGTGTGGTGTGTGTTTGTTTGGGCTTTTTTGTTTTTATAGGTTCCCCCTTCCCTGCAACCCAGCACCCATAATTAAAATTGTACTTTTGATCAACAGCTCAGGGTTAGGGAACTAAGGATGAAAGACAGATGTATGGATCCTCAGCTTAAACAGAGACAGTTATTCACAATGTCCAGACCCTCTAACTTGAGCCTAAGTCATCTAATTTTCAAGCTACATTATGATGTATTTTCAGACAAATTGAGAACATTGTTTATTGAGTCTGTTCCACCTGTCTAAAAAGGGCTGCAATGGACAAATAATCAGTAACAGGAACTGAGTCAGCTCTTCAACTTCCCATACAAGATTCAGCATATATTTCTTTAGGTCTACGGTATATCATAAATACAATGGTGACCAGTAAATTCTAGACTACTTGTACTGGGTTCCCTAAATATAACTACGAAAAACAAGTTTATACATGCCATAACAGCAATGTATCTACATAAACTTATCAAGCTATTCACATACCTACTCTACAGTGTTTAAGGACACACAAATTGAACTAGAATCTTTTATGAACATTATGACAACATTCAAAGTTAGCATCTCATTCGCAAATAAAAAAAATAGTTGAAAATCTGAGGAAATTAGAAGAAAAGCTTGAAGAAATGGAGCAATTAGATATTTTTCTAATCCTACTCCCAAGCTTCAAAATATTTAAATAACTGCAGGGGAAGAGAGAAGAATTGTTTGAAATTTCCTTTCCTGCACTTAAATACTTAGAAGAACACCCACATGCAGCTTAGAAGTAGGCTGATAAAAGTAGCAACCATTTCTGTGGCAGCTTAAGGAAGAGAAAAATTGACTATACTTCTCCCCCAAATTAAGGCAGAAGAAAGACCTCTAATTTTTAAAGCCATTCAAAAACAGTAGAATTTTTCAAGGCCTTCCTGCTGGTATTGTTTCAGTCCCTCAATACAACCTTGTAATGCCTTTTAGAACTTTGATTTCTTTCTTGCTCTACAAATAAAAGCGTTTTCTTAATACATTTCTCCTGTCATTTTTTTCTTCTCTGAAGTAGCTAAACTCCATAATGCATAAGACAATAATCATGATTTATGAATGAAATTGTAAGTTTATTTATTACTTATCCATCCCTTATACCACTTAGTGACTAGGGGATCCCAACTGTTGTCTGGGTTGGACAATAGGGTGAGCTTGAGTCGACAAGTGGCAAAAGCATCCTATTGTGACCAGCCTGGAGACACTGTGTATCCTTGGCATAGACTACCTCAGAAAAGATACCTTAAGGACTCAAGAGTATAGCAGTGGGTCTCTGGTATAGCCACTGGGGATAGAGAGAAGATTAAACAGCTGTCTACGTGGCCCAGCCTCTCAGATGATCCTTCTGTTGTGGGGTTGTGGTGTGTCAAAGAACAGCAAGTGCCACTTGCTACCATGACAGTGCACTGGCAGTAATATTTCAGCAACTGCAACTCCCTGGTTCCCACCCATGAACTGACTTGTCAACCTGATAGCCAAGGAGTGATCAGCAAGACTCAGTCACTCTTTAATAGTCCCATTTGGGGTGCCAAAAAGGATTGTAGTGTGTTGACTACAGCCAACAGCTAAACACCACACAGCTGCTTGCTTACTCTCCTCTGCTGTGAGATGGGCAGAAAATAGAAAGAAGACAAAAAGGCTCGTGGATCAAGATAAAGACAATCTATTGACTGAAGCAAAAGCTACACAAGCAAGCAAAGAAAAGAGAGGAACTGATTCACTGCTTTCCATTGGCAGGCAGTAGTCCAGCCACTTCCTGGAAAGCAGGGCCTCAGCACTTGTTAATGGTTACTTGGGAAGACAAATGCTATAACCACGAACATCCCTCTTTCATCCTTCTATCCCTGAGTTTTTATTTCTGAGTGTGACATCATGGGGTTTGGAATATCCCTTTGGCCAGTCCTGGCTGTGTTCCCTCTGGACTTTTTGCCCACTGCCAGCGTACTTGCTGCACGGTCAGAATGGGAAAAAGAGAAAGCCTTGACACTGTGCAAGCATTGCTCAGCAACAGAAAAACAAAACAAAACAAAACAAAACAACAAAAAAACCCCACACGGTGTGTTATCAACACTATCTTATTCACAAATGCAGAACACAGCATCATACAGTCTCCTATTAAGAAAGTTAACTCCATCCCAGCCAAACCTGGTACAGCTGCATAAGTAGAGCTTTGATGATCCTAGAAGTCTTCAGAACAGCTTGTAATAACTACAAGATCTCAATTATCAATGAATTCTGGTATTCATCACAACTTTTAAAGGGAAAAAAAAAACTTACTTCAACAAATATCTACAGTAAGAGGCTGGAGGGATTAATTCTAGCTCTAGGAAATATTGAAGGATTCCATAAGAAACCAAAATATACATAATAGGAATTCTTTTTTCCCTACTTTAGAAAGAGTTTCCCCATTAACTACAATAGACCCAAAATTTTCATTTCTCTGTTATTACAAAACCAATTTAAGAATTCACTATGAGTGAAGAAAAGTATCCTTATCAAATACTCGGCATACAGCTTGACTAAGAGTAGTTTGAAATTAAAATTTTAGCTAGAAAAATATTTCTTTGGGAAAAAAAAACAAAACACAAAACAACAAAACAAATCCAAACAACGGAACTAGAGAAGCTGCTCTATGAAAAAAGTGACAGAAATCTTGTATAAACGGAGGTAGTTTATCATTCATACACAGAAATATGCTTTTTCCTCATCTGTAAAAAAAAAAAAAAAACACAGTACATACCAACACAGTCTTTTGAGCTGCTTTTCGAGGTGATTCACTTAGGTTTTGTTCTTGATGTACATGTGCTTACAGTTGAGTTGTGAAATAAGCTAGGTGATTCTGTCATTTTCCTAAGCATATGCTCCTAGGAAAACACAGGTTTTTTTCTGCTACAAAACACAAAATAGCTTTTAAATACTGCTAGGCAACTATATATTTTACATGATGTTTTCTTCTTCTACCACTCCCATAAAACAGCTTAAGTCCTACTGTCAAATTTTCTAATGATTTTTTTCTTTTTCTATTCATAGGATATATGTCATTTTAAATACTTAAATGTTTAAAAGACTTAGAAATGTGTATTTTAATTTCAAAGGAAAGCATTTTTTGTTTCATTGAAGGAAAACTATTTAATCTGTTTACTGCTACAATCTTTTGGTTTACTGTATCTGTTAGTATGCTCTCTAATATACTATCTAGTCAAAAACATATAAATCCAGTGTAAATAAATAAATAAGTGTAAAAGTATTCTTTATTTAATAGCTAAAGCCTGGAAAAGGAGGGGGAGGAAGATGAGACTGGAGGATTCAACAGTCTTTAAGTACACAAAAAATTACTCAAAAATTGAAAGGAATCACTTCCATTTCTTCAGCGGACAAATATAACAGCAGCCAAGAATATTTAAACTTTAGGAAAAACTCCCAAACTAGACAGACAGTGAACAATTCATGAGAAGAGATTGCATGCAAGAAAGCTTAAATAGGCATTGGAGGGGTGGGGCTAGTTCTTTTGCAGGTGTTACAGTACAAGAAATTTTCAGGAGATTATATAAGGAAATATCCAGTTATATGCTGAAGCCCACAAAATAAACTGACCAAACTATGCCTCTCCTTCATCAGTCTTTGGTAGTACACCATACCAAACCAACAGAACTTTCCTAGTTCAGGGGTAGTATATATCTAGACACTTTTGTTGTCGAAGTCAAACTCGTCTTCCATAAAAGAGCACTGACAAAAATTCTGTTAGGAAGGCACGAGTCCAAGACCAAAGCTGAGAACAGCATTTCAGCACTTGCTTCTGGTTTGAGAGGAACTTCCTTGACAGCTCCTTCACTCATGTCATTGAAGACATTTCAAGTTTTTCTTTTTCTTTAAATCTTCCAGGTTTGGAAGAGAAACTGTAAAGGGAAGCCAAAAAAGCTGTTCCAGCAATAACAAAAAGAGGGACTGGCAGGCAGCAGTAGGATTTTCCCCGTGCATCTGATCTCTTTCTGACCCCTTGTTTGCTCCCATCTTGTGTTTTGTATTTTCCCCTACTCCTAGCACTTTTCAGCTTTGATATGACTTTTTTAAAAACACACTATCTTCCCTTCACAATAGTAAAAGTAAGAAGAACTCTGCATGTGTTTTGTCCAAGTTTGTTGACAAAACACAGTTCTTCTGATGCAAGTTGAGAACACAAAGGTAAAGGTATTTTGCTATTCTTGGCTGTTGGGTTGATCTGGAAATTACTCTTAGCACTATTACTCCTCTCTTTTTTTTCCAGCAGTTTTCAACCCAACAGAGTTAATCAAGCTCGGCTTTCATTGTAGATTCTAAAATTGTCTTCAAACTCTGAAATATCAGTCAAAACAGCATATTGAAGACTGGACTCCAGATATATATAACTTAATTAGACCAAGTTTTTCAAACGATTATGGCTTACAGATTTTATCTTCATTTACTGCTGCAGGCACTAAATGCTATGAAGTTTGAAATACTAGAAGTGTTTTAAGTAAGTTTTTAAGAAGTCAAAAGGGAGTCCAGCACCTCATGAAGTCTATGTCTTCAGAAATAAGAATATTAACCTTTTTAAAACTAGATGAAATTTAAGAAAAGCTACTAAAAAAACTGAAGCCTCTGAGCTGCTAATTCTTTCATTCATGTCATATTCCATTCAAAGAGTTTCCATCAGACTTTTGGAAAATATTTCTTTATGACAAACATTTTCAAATCTCACACAATATATAGGCAGTTAGAATTGACTGATAATAACCTTAACTGATTGAAGACTGTTTAGCAACTAAATTATATTTCAGGACCAGCAGAAGTTTTCTGGACAAAGAGTACTTGAGATATGACAAAAGAAACCTTTATGACTGCTTAACACAGAACTCTCAAAAGATTAATACTTCCCTGCTTATCAAAATTTTTAGTACTTATATTCAAAGACCACAGTCAATCTTGCAGGAAAGACATTTCTATTTTAAGTAGCAGTTCCATTTTTGTTTTATTTTTGTGTGAACATAGGAAGTAAGGATGTTAGCTGCTTCTCTGTATGTTTACAGCAAAACAAAGGCAAGAAATAATAAGTTGAGGCCTAAGATAAGAGACCATTTCAGATTATTTTTTTTGTGGGAACACTACATCTGTTGATTATGTAACTTTACCTTAAGATTAATCCATTTTCTTTACAAAATTTACGCATGGCACATAAAAGAAAAAAAACCCAAAAAACCAAAAAAACCCAAAACAAACAACCAGACACTCCTTACTTCTAAGTACTTGTTATTTGCCTGAATTATCTCATGAATAACCAAATCTGTTACACTTGTACAACATTTTAAGGGGAATGCATAGAAAATCTTGATTACCTCTTTTTTAAAAACACACTAAAAGGTGAAAAAGGAAAAAAAAAAAAAAAAAAAAAAAGGACTTGATTGCTTTTTTGTATCTGTGAAGAAAGTAAATTTTTTTATCTTAATTAAAATTTTTATTATTAGGGAATATAAAAGTTCATATAATTGTTTTAGAAATTTTAGCGTTCACACAATTGTGGAAGTACTGAAATGGATATTACTTGAATACAGAGCAACAAATATATCCCTCTGCCTTAATAGTAAATTGTACTAAAGAATTCTTCCCTCTTCCTGTCATGTGTGCATGAAGATAAACATGATGAAATGGGGATTATGATGTGAATAAAACAGTACTATGGCTCCGACTGTTGCAGTAAAGAGGTGCCATGAACTGTTGTAATTTGCACAGAGGTTGATGTATCTTGACTACTCTTTCCAGAAAGCTTTTTCTTTCACTAGCTTAGAATTACTAAACAGAAACCAGTTCCTCTAGTTCCATTGAAAAGTAGTCAGCAGTTTGTCTTCTCTCTGTTTAGCTTTGCATTTTGAACAGCATAGGTTTTGTTATTTGTAACAGAAGCCACTGTTTCCTTACTTATGCTTTGCATGCAAACAATAATTTGCACATCAACTCCAAGAGTTGATCAGATTTTTTTATTTTTTCCTTTCAAGCTTCAAGGTTGGAAAACAGCTCTCAAGCCAGATGCATCAGAGAGTATTTAACTATATAGAGGAATGTGTTCTGTAGCGTACAAGCTGTACTTCCAGTTTCTTTAACCACAAGCACACGGGCAGAATTGCAAGTGAAGGGGCAGTTTCTCTACTTAGTTATTCCAGCAGTTCTTTTGAGGCCTGTGACAGACAGTATTAGAACAGTTTGGAAGGACTGTTGCAGAATCTTCACTGTCATGCAAAAGGAAAACACACCTCAATCAGATTGATTAGTCTTTCTATAAATACAGCTGCAAGTACCTTTAGATATCGTACTGTAATTGCATGTTTCATGAGAGCAAAGGAAGCAAAAATATTGTGGTTTACACTCATGTCTATTTAGATTCATCAGCACCACGCTCAGTCTCTGGGAACATTAAAAAAACCCAAAACCTGTTTTCCCCTTGAGAAGCTGTTAACATTTCAGTGAGAAGTTGGTCTTAGATTCCTAATGCTAATGTTAACCTTATGAAAGCTGCTGCCTTTTGTATACTGAGAATAGCCATCTCTAATGGCTGTTTAAGGTTCCATGCATTTTTTTTCTTCCTGATATTTTATCGCAACAATAAAAAGATAGATGTGTATATGTATTCTCAGTGGGCTACTAAAAGACAGCCAAAGGTTTTAGTACTGTAAACAACTACTTACCAAACTCATCAGAAGGGTTTGGAGATTTATAAGCAACTGTAATTTTTTTCCAAACCAAAAAGCTCTTTCCATTATTTACGATTACATTAAGATAATGGTGCCTGTAGAAGCACATTAAATGTTGGTACTGAAAAATTTTGTTTTCCCAGTCAACATTTTTGTCATTGTAGCAAGCTTATTAGACCATTTTCAACATGAACTCTGCTTAATCTGCACTTGTTTCATTGTACTTGTCATCTCATCTAAGTTTGTTATCGAAAAATATGAAAGAATCACAGTTGCATATCCTTGTCATCCATACACTATTTACCATATGGGTGCTCTAACAGATGGAATAATCCTATGGGAAATCTGGGCAAAAATGCTGATTTTAAGTACTTACACAGCAGACAGAGCACACAATTGCAGAACAACTTAGATTCTCTGCCACAACAGTCAGGCTGAACATAAGAGACATAAGAATGTAAGAAAGACATCACAAACATAACATTAGAACATAATCTCAAATGCTAGCGAGAGGCAGTCTGTGGAGAAGGGAAGAGTAGTTCTGATTGGTTTTGTGACAGTTTGGCAGGTGAAATGAAAAAGCTGGAATCAACTGTGTTGCACAGAAATACAGACCAAACAATATTGATAGCTCAAAATAGACTGAATCAATCACAGTCCTCTACTCCTGAGTGCAAAGTGACTATCATGTTAAACAAGCCACCAAGAGGAAGCCAAAGTTAAACACAGAGGAATTAGGTGCTCCATCAGTAGTTTAAGCTACACTGTCTCTGCACCTACAAGCAATTAGTCATGCTACATGAAAATAAGTTCACTATTCTTCTTTTCACCAACTGCTGCTTTTCAAGCATTTGAGGTCAGTTGGTTGCCATTTAATTAAAAAAAAAAAAAAATCTGTGCTTGTAACACATGAAATTAAACAAATGTGTTATGTATTTGAGTTTTATGTGGAATATAACTGATAGGTCTTTAAATAAAAAGAAGTTGAAAGAAACACTCAAAGTTTAGAAACACAGACTTAAGCATGTGGTTTTCCAGGCTGAGAATCTGATACTAGATTAGATTACAATTAGGTGCTAGAACGGAATTAGGGCTGGGCAGGTGGTGGCAGAAATATCTACCCAAAACAATCAGAATTCAATGAAGCCACAGATGTAGTATATAAACGGGGACCAGTTCTGGTAGTATGGACATGAAAGAATTCAAATTAAAATGTTGAAGATAAACTTCAAGGGAAACAGGGACAACAGGGGCAATACACGATGATCCCATGCTGTGATAAATGCTACAAGGGCAGCGCTGCATATGGAAGGAGACAGAGTGAGGAGAAGAGAGGAAACAATTCTCTGCACAATTTGCATCATTTTGCAAAGAAGATGCCAGCTGCCCAACTATTATTTTAGAGGAAGTCTTCACCCTTTCTTAGAGTTGTTTGTTTTGGGTTTTTTTTTTTTCATACAACCTGTGAAAGTAACTATCAACTTGAAAGCAAGTAGAACATTTCTGAATGCATCTCTATCCAGCTGACAATCTTGTGCCAACAGCCATACCAGAAGGTTAAAGGAAATAGAAAAGGGAAGTAAACAACTCCTTTCCCATTGAGTGAATACTTGAAATTAGACAAGGAAATAATTGGGAAACATATTTTCACCTCAGTAGTGCCCTCTGACACCACTGAAAGAGATGCCAAAGTGACACGCTGCTTTCAGAATGAGTTCATGCCTAGAAAGCAAACTAGAACCTCAGACTGCTTTGTAGGTTGACTATGGTACTTTACGACTTTCAACAAAAAAAATAAAACGTGCAACAATCTAAGACAGTAAGCACATATTAAACAGAGGATCACATTGTACAATGCTGACAAATTAGAGCTCATACTACAATTGAAATGAGCCTTTTTTCAGGACCCTTGACTTTGATTAGAAACATCTGGGTTTTTATATTAAAAAAAAAAACAAAAACCACGACACCAAAACTTCCTTTATGCTGTAAAATATACTTGTGTTCCAAGGTAGCACAAAAAACAAGCTACAGAATTGTACAAATAGTATCAGTTTTAAAAAGGTTTAAAGTATAAAATAAACTTAGAACAGCTTTTACCAATTTTGTATCATAAATAGCTAATTTTTCATTTTACCAATGCTACTTATACCAATACTGGACAAAGATTGAGTCAAGGATTTCTTGAGAAACTTCAGCCCATTCAATTCCAAGACAGGCTAGGGTGCTTCCAAGAGTGCTGAGAAAACTGGCTGAGAGTAATGAAAGGTTGCTCTGTATCACCTTTGAAAGGAGAGACCAGGAAAGGTCTTGATGACTGGGAAAAAGCATAGGTTTCGCCCATCTTCAAAAAAGACAAAAGGAATAATGCAAGAAAATACAGGCTGGTCAGGCTTGCCAGATCTGCCTGAAAAAAAATGACAGAACGCATCCTCATGGAAAACATTTCTGGTTTCCTAGAGGAGAAGGTAGTTTTGAATAGCCATCATGGGCATGTCAAAAGTAAATTGTGCTTGGCCAACTTGATTACCTTCTGTGATGAAATGACTGGATTTTTGGATTAGGGCAGAGTAGTGGTCATTGGCTACCTTAACTTTCGACATGGATACAAGCATTCTGTGGCAGAAATGTTGATGTTACTGTCTGGGTGGGTGAAAAAACTGGCTGAATCAGGGGCTTTAAAGGATGGGAGTAAATGGGCCATACTTTATAAGGCTAATTATAAGTGGTGTTCCTCAGGGGTCTCCTCTGGTATAATATCTTTATAAGTGACCTGACCAAGACCAAATGCACCTCATAAAGCATTGTGTCACAAAATGGGAACTATAGTCAATATCCTCAAGGGCAGAGCTATCCTTCAAAAGCACTTAGACAGGCTGGAGAAAATAGGCCATGAAATTCAACAAGGACAAATGCGAAGTCCTGTACCTGGAATGAATTAACCTTCTGCTGTACAAAACCCTCTGTCCTGTACAAAGCTGAGACAGACTGGCTGAAGAGCAGATGTTTGAAAAATAGATAGGAGCCCTGGTGGACAGGAAGCTAAACAGGAACCAGTAGTGCCTGCCAGCACAGGGGAAGACTAGCTCTTAGATTTGACTGTGTCAACAGAGGTGTAGCCAGTAGATTAACAGAAGCGATTATTTCCCTTTACTCAACACACCTATGATCTCATCTAGAATTCTCTAGAACACTCTGTCCAGTTTTTGGCCCCCAGTACCAGAAAAAAAAAATTTATTAACTGGAACAAGTTGATTAGGAGTTAGAGGACTTCTGTAAGGAAAGGCTGAGGAATCTGGGCTTGTTCAGCCTGGAAAAGAGATAGCACTGAGCCATCTGTTTGTACCCATGGGGAGATCATCAGGAAGATGGAAACAGGCTCTGCACAGTTGTGCATGGCAGGGGGATGAAAGACAATGGGCATAAATTGATACAAGAGAGGTTCAGGCTGGATATAAGGAAAAAATCCACTCAAGGACAGGGAAGCAGTGTAACAGGTTGCCCAAAGAGGTCCTGCAGGCCTCTGCAGGTTTTCCAAGATGTCACTGGACAATGCCCTGAGCAGCCTGGTCTAATCCCAGAGCCAACCCTATTTGACTAGAGACCTCTCTAGGTACCTTCCAGTGTGATTCTGTGTTTGAAGTCATGAGTTAGAAAAGTTAGACCTTTAGCCAATGAAGAATTGTAAGGTACCTTCTCCTCATATTCCTAAAAAAATGCATTCAAAGTTTTGCCAGAGCTAACAGACTCAAGGGAAGAGCAAGAACAATCACAGGGTGGAGCATATTGAGAACTTCAAACTGAAAAAGAAATAATTACATATAAGTATAGGGGGTTGGCCAAATTGCTTTTACCCAACACTAAAAACATCGATCAATAGATCTGTTCCACTAGATCAATGTTGTTGCAAACTTACTTTTCATTCTTCTTATATGCAGAATTTTTCAAAACCACAGCCATAAAATTTCACCTTCAAGAATAAGTGTGATTTTCTCATTTACCATAGTTGTCTTAAGCATCATCCCTAGTAATTGATTTTCCTCTTTCATCAGCTTTTGATTAGATATTGCCTAAACTAACTGATATAATTAATATTTTGACCAGTACAGAAATGATTTATTATTGTTATTCATAAGAATTGAAATAATCAGCTCCTGCTGCCATACCAAAACATAATCTCTTAGTGACCAGGGTCCATCCATATAAGACTTTTTGCTCATCAACTCAACATACAAGAGATCATTATTTTTCTGTAATACCTAAAAACAAAAATCAGTAAGCTATTACTCATCCACAGAAAATAACATGCATAGAGAAAACATTATGATTGTACAAGAAATAACAGAAAACCATTTTCTTCTGACATATGTATATCTTTTGACTATATCTGTGTAAATATTTTGAACATTTTAAGAAAACTGAACTCCTACAGAGACTTTAAAATTTAGAAACAACAAACAGCAATACCACAGGTTCAAAGACAGTATAGAACTATCCACACATACACACATGTAAAATCCACATATGCCCTCCAGCATCTCCTCTCTGGAAGGATATGCTTTTTTTGCATTACCACACAGAACAAGAGGAATGTCTATAAAGTATATCAGTCCATCAAATTTAAAAATTAACAATAATACAAATTTCTTTCAAACACACCTTTAATTTTCACCACGTTCTTTCAAAAATCAGAATATGTAGGAAAGTTGCATGGTTTTGTTTTGGGTTTGGTTTTTTTTTTTTTTTCCCTTCTGTAGTACTGTAAGAAAAATTTGCAGTTCAACTCCATCAAGAACTTACAATTTCACAGTCTTACAGCAAGACCTTTGAGCCCCTAAAGTGTTTTTAAAAAGTTTTCATTTCAGCCTACATCTTAC
Organism: Nipponia nippon; assembly: GCF_047370975.1. NCBI lineage: Eukaryota > Metazoa > Chordata > Aves > Pelecaniformes > Threskiornithidae > Nipponia > Nipponia nippon. The sequence continues at coordinate 26,733,564 of NW_028262336.1, forward strand.
TTCCTCCCCACATTGCTATGATCTCCCTGGTTCTACTCCCAGAGACTCACTTTGGATCATCTTTCTTTTGTCAAAGTAATTTAAGGTAGCTTCAGAAATTCTACTTACAAGTATAACTATTATCCAACACACCCAAAAATTTGGGTAGGTATTTTCATTATACCAAATCAACTCGCATACCTCTGGTAAACTTGCAAGAACACAGCCAAAACAGTTGAAGATACCATACCACCTTCAACTACTTTTTGCCTTATTAACACAATCAGTTGCTGATTTGCGAACATATGATTTAGAGCTGCACAGCTGCTCCCCAGTCCCCATAATCCATTCTTCCGTTCTCAAGAGAATAAACAGCAAAAGCTCTTCCTGCAGAAATTGCTGAATTACCTCCCTGCTTTTGTTTGCAAGCAGGTAGCACCACTCACAGGCCTAATTAATTCAGCCTCATTCATGAATAAACCGTAGATGTAAATAATCCTGCTTTCGGAAAAAAAGGATGCAGGTTTTACTACAAGGCCCTCACTGTCAGGCACTTCTTGATATTACCAAAATTTGAATTATTTTTAGAACAAGCAGCTTAGTACTGCTGAAATCTTACCTTTATTAGGCAAATTTTATTCTCATCACACTCACCTTATTTTAAAGTTGCCTTCTCAACCTTTAATTGTCTAGGGACACAGTGGAACAGGTGTTCACAGGTGTTCTCTGTTAAAAATCAGGGTCTCTGATCTTCATCTCATCCAAATCCTTAAACTATAGGGTTTCTATAGAATACTCCTTTGACTGATGAAAAATGACAGTTCATTAACCTACCTAAAATCTTCTAACAGAATGTGATTAACCTGGTTTTGCCATGTAGATTACATTGCTCCACACCTGCCACCTTTTAGCCTGTGATTCCAGGATGCAAGGAACTTGTCACTTGGTGGCTTGTATGTTTGTTTTTTTCCTGGGTTATCTGTTTTTCTCATCTCAGAAGCACTGACTGTTACTTCCTCCTGTGGAAATCCAGCCTCTCATTCATATGAACTTGCAGGTATAGCTGTGAAAACATCTGCCCCTAGAATACCAGTTCTAAGAAGCCCCATTATTCCTAGCCAAGGAGTTGTTTGTGTTAATTTTTCGGGCAATGCTCTTCTCACATCATGAAATGAAATATCAGTTATTCCAGGCCATCTGTGCATACCAAATTCACATGACGCCATACATCTTGATATTTTTGGAACCTGAAGAGGCTAAGCACACGTATGAATTGCATCACTTTTAACAAACACATTTATCTGGAACAGTTCTTTGAATCAGTCTTTTATCTAGTATGTTCTCCATCTCTTCATGTTTCTACCAAGCTTGTCTTTCTCAATGACGAATTGCATTGACAAGTTAAATTAGAATCATGGAATTAATTTCTTTGCTACAAATGTTGGAATGAAATTGATTCCTTTGCAATGAATCAGGTGCAGCCATTAGTCCTATGCTTTACAATTGTTTCTAATCTTAAGGTGGCTTAATAAACTGTTGATTGAGCATATTTTACCTGTCACATTTGTTTTCATTATTTACAGTGATCAGACTTTGGGCAGATCCCACACTCCAATATAATGAAGAATTTGAAAGAGAACATTTTTATTAGATGCCAAATATTTCTTATTTCTTTGTAACTAAGCTTTTTCCTATCTAATTTATAAAATAACCATATAATTGACAATTGCTATTCATATTTTCACTCTTTTCTTCACTCCCACAAAATGACTAAAATCATTAAGATGATAACTTTTAAAAAGCTCTTCCCACTGATAAAATCTCTGGGTGCTTACTTGAGTTTGTTGTAATGTGGTACTACTCCAAAATGCTAAAGGTACTTAAGCAAATAAACTCATTAACATGAAACTACTACCAAGAGACAAGGTTCATAAAGGCACATTTTATTTAATTCTTCTTTTTATTGTGATAATATGAAGTTGAATTGATTCTCTGTACTCTTGATAGCAACCGATAACAGCTTTGCAATCTCTTCACCTGAAAAATACATAATTCTTATTTTTTCTTGCGGTAGTTCTTGCTATTTCTTACCTACAATATGAACAATAACATTCAGTGATATAATTAGGCAATAAAGGCATTTTTATTCTTAATCTAATTTTACTGACACTGGAGCTGTTGCCCATGCATAAACTGGAAAATTCCTATATGAAAACCAATTTTTCAGATACAATCAATAGTGGTTTCAGTGTTTTCCTAAAGAATTCTTGGTGAAGTCATTCAGATTATTTTCATGTTTCATATCACATGCTCCATGATCTGTTCCTGATATATTTTCCATATACCCCATTTGAATCATAGGACTGTGCTTCAGAATCTCTGTTTTCACACCAAGAAGGCAGGGAGAAGGACATATATCCAAATCAAACATACAATCATACAAATATCCTAAGGCTACACATAACTTGCAAGAACAACAAAAAAAAATCTCAGGGCAGAGTGGTCTGCCACATTCCATACCGTCTATTTATTACATTTTATTTATATTTGATCAGCCTCATTCAGTCAACCTCACCTCTGTGCCTGGTAAGATCACAGAGCAGATCCTCCTGGAAGACGTGTCCAAACATATGGAAGACAGGGAGTGATTAGAGACAACCAACATGGCTTCACCAAGAGCAAATCATTCCTGACTAATCTAGTGGTCTTCTACGACGGAGTAACTGCATCACTGGACAAGGGAAGAGCTGCAGATGTCATCTGCATTGACTTCTGTAAGGCCTTTGATACAGTCCCACACAACATTCTTGCTGCTAAATCAAAGAGATATGTATTTGAAAGATAGACTATTGGATAGATAAGGAATTGTCTAGATGGCTGCATCCAAAGAGTGATAGTCAATGGCTCAATGTCTAAGTGGAAACCAGTAACAAGTGGTGTCTTTTAAGGGTCCATACTGGGACAAATACTATTTAATATCTTCATCAGTGACATAGACAGTAGGATTGAGTACATCCTCAGCAAGCCTGCAGATGATACCAAGCTGAGTGGTGCAGTTGATTCACTAGAGGGAAGGGATGCCATCCAGAGGAACCTTGACAGGTTTGAGGAGTGGGCCCGTGCAAACCTCATGAAGTTCAACAAGGCCAAGTGCAAGGTCCTGCACCTGGGTTGGGGCAATCCCCAGTATCAATACAGAGTGAGGGATGAATGGCTTGAAAGCAGCCCTGCAGAAAAGGACTTGGAGATATTGGTGGACAAAAAATTGGACATGAGCCAGTAATGTGTGCTTGCAGCCCAAAAAGCCAAAAAGCATCATATCCTGGGCTGCATAAAAAGAAGCATGGCCAGCAGGTTGAGGGAGGTGATTCTCCCCCTCTACTCCCCTCTTGTGAGACCCCACCTGGAGTACTGCATCCAGCTCTGGGGTCCCCAGCACAAGAAACACATGGACCTATTGGAGCAGGTCCAGAGCATGGACACAAAAGTGGTCAGAGGGATGGAACACATTTCCTATGGAGAAAGGTTGAGAGTTGGGATTGTTCAACCTGGAGAAGAGACGTCTCTGAGGACACCTTATTGTGGCCTTTCAATACTTAAAGGAGGCTTATAAGAAAGATGGGGAGAGACAAGACAAGGAGCAACAGTTTTAAACTGAAAGAGGGTAGATTTAGATTGGACATTAGGAAGAAATTTTTTACAATGAGGGTGGTGAGACACTGGAACAGGTTGCCCAGAGAGGTTGTGGATGCCCCCTTCCCTGGAAGTGTTCAAGTGTTGGATGGAGCTTTGAGCAACCTGATCTAGTGAAGGATATCCCTGCCTATGGCAAGGGGGTTGGAACTAGTTGATCTTTCAGGTTCCTTCCAATGCAAACCGTTCTATGATTCTATGATTCTGTGAGTAACATCCTTTAGTAAGACCTGATTACAAAATAAAAGACTAGTATCTGAATGTTCCCTAATGTAAATGCATGACTCTTCATTCTATATAAACTTCTAGTGCTTCAATAATAATAACAAAAACAGAAGAAAAACACATCTGAATTAATGATTTCTAAATAAATGTCTCATTCTGGTGGAAATTTTATTAATTTATTGCCAATGAAAATATATTTGGATGGTAAGGAAAAAAAAAAATTAAAACACCACCTTCCCCTATTCACCCTCTTCCTAGGCTCATCTTCACTCCTTCATTCCTCCCTCTTCTACCTCCTCCTGAGTGGTGCAGGGGGGATGGGGAATGAGCAGTTGTGGTCAGTCCATAACAGCTCCTCTCTGCCTCTCCTTCCTCTGCACATCTTTCCCCTGGTCCAGTGTAGGTGCTTACCACGGGCTGCAGTCCTTCAGGATAAGCCTGCTCCAGCGTGGACTCTCCATGGGCCACAGTTTCTTCAGGGCATATCCTGCTGCTGCTCCAGCATGGGGTCCTTCGTGGTCTGCAATGTGGACATCTGCTCTGCTGTGGTCTCTCCATGGGCTGAAAGGAAATACCTGCTCCACCATGATCTCCATGGGCTGCAGGGGAATCTCTGCTCCAGCACCTGGAGCACCTCCTCTTGTCTTACTGCTCACAGGGCTGTTTCTCACACTTTTCCCCTCACCCTTCACTGCTGGGCAGCATTTTGCCCTTCCTTACCCAGGCTTTCCCTGAGGCGCCGCCATCGTGGCTGCGGGGCTCAGCCATGTCCTGCGGTGGGGCCATTGGAGCCGACTGGAATCGGCTGTGTCCGACACGGGGCAGCCCTGGCCTCTCCTCACAGAGGCTGCCCTGCAGCCTCCCCACTACCAAAACCTTGACACCTACACCCAATACAGATAACCATCACTTTCATTCTCTGGAAAATTGAAAATTACATTTTATGTACCTTCACTGAATTGAAGGATTGTAACAATGAATTGGTTTTGAATTCAGAGTGGAAAAGTACTGTGATCAGGGAAATTTTTTTCCTACATATTCATATCCTCCATATTAAAAGAAAGCGAGAGAAAAGAATTGGTTCTTACTAAGAATAGCTTCAGTAAGTGATTGGAGAATCATTTTCTTCCCCTTTTTTATCTTGCTTCCTTTTAAGAGAGACATTGTATCTTATGTTTATTACTACAGTCACCAGCTCTTTCGCATTGGTTCCTCAATTAATGGTGTGATGCTTCCATTTTCAGAGTGATCAAGTCTTCTTAAGGGCAACCTTATCTCCTCAATGAAATGAAAACACAGCTTATGTGAGTAATTTTAAAGGGGACATTAAATACTTCTTTATACTTATATTGTAAATAAATGAATAAAACTCTTCTGTAGTTTAGATGCTAATATACACTATATCTTCAAAATGAGCCACAGGTGAAAAAAATACAATTGTAAAAGCCTTGGGAAGACACTTCTTTGGTACTAGCTGAGAAAGACCTGAGTGCCAATGTGTCCTAAATTAAATAAAAGCTCATGTATTCAGCAGGGGCAAAAGAACAAAAAAGACTGTTGTTATTAAAACAGGACCCAACAACATAAATGGATGCAGATGGACCTAACCGTAACAAAGATCTTAATCCATTCTCTGAAGTGCCTGCACGTGAGCCAAGTTTGTGCAACTGTATCTGAATTATAAGTGTCCATCTTGTTTCTTGTATTGGTTTCCATTGCTGTTATCTGTGCTAGCTTATTTTGGGGAATAATTTTTTAAATTTTATTTTGTCTTTTACCTATGGCTGTAGAAGTTACTCAGACTACTGCTACACATACAGATTTGCTATTTGAAGGTGTAATGGAATTTCCAGGCATATACTTTTTTCTTTTTCATTTACATTAAGTCAATGCATATTTTTATTTAAATGGATTAAAAATGAGGAACCATTAATTATTTTATAGTGGGCTTTATAGCATTGAAACTGAATTGTTTCCTTAGTGTGATGAATTTTTAAGGCCTCACTCCAATAATTTCTTTCTAGAGGGCTATAACTGACATGTCTTTTATTTTTCAAGATAATAAATAAAGAGATAACATGATGTTTGCTTTTTCTGCCTTCCACCAACCAAAGAAATTATAATTTAGTTTACAATTTACACATTTAAGAAAACACAAAACCTCTTTGAGGAATTCTTAGTCTGTTTAAAGTGTATTTATTTAGTGTGTCTTCTGGTCATTTCTAGTCTTATACTTCCAAAGAGTCCTCTTTATTTCAGATGGCTCTGGGCATTTATCTGAGGAATTGAATAGACTGAGGTCTTTAATTTCTAAATTTATGCTGTTTTGTCAACAAACTCACATTAGTGAAGACAGATAAAAGCTACGTGAAAGTTTATTCTACGTGGAAGTAGAGCACAGTGCCAGAACAAGGTCTTGGTCTTCTTAAAGGCCTAATCCATGGAGAAAAGAAGGAAGAGTGTGACCTTTCTATCATTTTGATAATGAAGGTACCGACAGTGATTTTTTCATCAAAGTAGTTTTGGGACTGCTGTGTTACTTCACCCTGTAATATCATGTTGAAGGATTTCATCCATCTACCCTCTTAATTTACTCATATTCTGTGATCTCACACAAAAGATTAATTTGCTCAACATTTTCAAAAGATGGTTATTATCACAGAGGAGACTAACCTGGATGCAAGGATTACAGTTTATTGCATTCTTCTGTCCAGATTCAGAACTCTAGATCCAAGTTTCCTTACCTATAACAAAATTCAAATTCAGGTCCAGTCTTTGGTTTGTACTGTCACTAATGATTGTTTTATTTTGCTGAAGCATTTCTGCTCTCTTTGTATCAGGGAATAATTAGATAGTAGAGAGACGAGATGTCTGTGAATCCTGCAAATAAAATTATTTAAATTGTAAATGAAATTGAACTAGCACATTTCTTTCAATTTTAATACAAAACATTATTAGCCTTTGTTCCCAAATTGATTGCTAATGTTTTATAGCTAAGATAATGAATCATAATGGGTATTTCTAATCTATTTCAGCCCATGTAGTCATTCTAGTGACTGTTAAAAATAGTTAGACCTAATTTATTACAAAATATACACAGTTAGGTAGAAGGCAATAGAGTAGGTGAAAAAGAGAAGACTGGTAAAACTAGTGACATTAAAATAGTTCTGTCACATAAGTGATATTTTCCCAGAGTGGTTGTGATGTACTACTGATGCCATGTTCAGACTGGAACATTGACTTACCTTGAACAGCTGTAATAAACCTACAAATGGTAATTTGTAAGATGTGTTTGGCATTGTCTGCTGAATATATGCCTCTTAGATTTCAAACTTTCAGACCAACATATGCATTCTCAGGCCATCATCTTGTCTGCACATCACTACAGTGACTGTTGTCATTATATAGCATTAACCACATTTATGAGTATGCAGCAGGAGCAGAGCTCTTAAAATAAGGTTTTGTGATTACACTCAGTTGAAAAATAAACCCTTTGTTTTTAATTAAACAAAGCAGAACCCAAAACCTTTTCTGCAAATGTCATCAAAATAATTGTCACCGGTATTTATCATCTCTCTCTTAACACACATTCTTCTTCTGCTCCATTACATCTTCAGATATTGCCTGTTATGATTATTCCTGCCTAGATGCAATATCTTGCATTTAAGTAGTGTTTTATTTTCTGTGGTTATACATCAGGTATATTTTGCAGCTATTTGCAATGATGATACTGTTTTCTGCTGTTTTACAGTCTATCTTTGGTTGCTGGTGTCTCCAGTAATTCCTCAAACCAAATATGTGGGTTTTTTTTTCTCTCTCTGATTAATGTTTTCCAAAGAAATAAGTGTGAATTTTCTTTTCAGAATCCACCTGTTGCTAGATTTCTTTCTCCTAAACTTTTTAAAGTTTTATGGAATATTTCTACAATGTTATATTACTTTGTTAGCGTATTCATTATTTTTTACCGTATCATATTTTTTATGACAAGTTTATAAAAATATTTCATTTAAAAGTAACTGAAAAATAAATCTTTCCATAGAGTCAAAAGCTCAAAAATTATGACAAAAGTGAAATTCACTCAGTAGCTTAAAAGGAACATTTTTGCAGATTTTTTTTTGGGGGGCGGGGAATAACTAGCACATCATAAAAGTTATTCACTTTCTGTTTGCACTCAGGAGGCTATGCCTATAAAACCATCCAGTTTTCCATCCATCAGTAAAAGAAAGACATTAACAAACTGAAGTGAGTCCAGTGGGAGATCACCAAGATGACTAGGGTGTGGCAGGAACACATGGATGAGTGTAAATAGATCAAAAGAGTTGGCTTGTTTAGCTTTGAGAAAAGAAGGTTAAGGGCAGAAATCTAATTGCTATCTATCACTATGTAAAGGGGAGTTATCCTGAAGGCAAAGACATACTTCTTTCAGTGGTGCCCACTGAAAGTGCAAGAAGTGCTCTCACAAACTGCAGCAAGAGAAATACCTTGGACATTAAAAATAAAATAAATTTTTAAAAATCACACTGAGAGAGGTTAAGCATGGGTGCAAGTTGCCTAGAAAGGTCATAGGATCTCCATCTTTGTCAATTTTCAGAATGAGATCAGGAAAGACCCTGAGCAACCCAGGCTGACTTTGAAATTAGCCCTGCTTTGAGTCCAAGCAGGACTAGATGACTTCCTGTGGTCCTTTCCAATCTCAGTTATTTTATGTTTCTACAGTACTCAATGTAATCTGATTCAAATGATATCATATTGTCTCATGGAAATTCCAGATCCAATGTAATAGAAAAATAGAGGACTAGAAGTTTTCTTTCCTTTCACTGAGCTCAGCATCTGCTCGTAAATGTCAGGATCCATCTTCAAACCAACCAATTTCTTGTCCTTGATAAGCTTATTAAAAAAATTTTGTTTGTCTTCCAATTTCGAGTCTAATTTTTTTAGCAGTAAAATGGATCCATATCCTCTTATGCCAATAATGTAATTTCATTCTTATCTGCTAGATGAACTGCAGTCCTATATGTAAGCCGCAATCACATTCCTCTTCAGCTAAAATTATTCCGCATGAGAGAATGACATAAAGATGCCCAACTAGCTCTGAGTGATCTGGAACATTTATACAACTTTAAATGGAAACACAGAGCCAATATGTCTGCACTGGCACCATCTAACAATCAGTATAATCAGTCTTTCTTGTCATCAGTTAATTAGAAAAGGTGCAGGTGAATCCCATACTCTGTGACTTATGTAACCACATCTCTTTCCTCCTGTCACTTCCAGCTAAAGCGCACACCACTGTACACAAAAAATTTTCATTAGTGGTATCTATGACTTCTACTTGATGAATTTTATTCTCTTCTTCCTGAATTACTTTAATAATTTTTTCTCATTTGCTAAGTTCTCCTTTCAGCTTGTGTGCCAAATTTGCTAATGAAAATATCAAATACGGTTGAAGAGCAGTCTATGGTACTCCACTTATAAAACTCTCCATCTTTGTTCATCTTTCAGTACAACTAATGTCCTCTGTCTTGTGGTGAAACCACTTTGGTCAGCTTATAAAACTGCCTTATCCATCTCACCCTTCCTAAATTATATCATATTCTCCTCCATTTTGATTTAATAATTTCATCTGAGCCCTCATGTGAAATTAATATTGGATAAATTTGAGATACTGTGTGTCCTTTTCTTAAGAAAATTAGTCATATTTTTTAGGCAGCAAGTTTCTTTGGAATGATCTATGTTTTTTAAAATCAAGTTGTATTTTTTTTCCCAACTTTCAGGTATATAAATTGAAAGATCAGTGTAAGGCACTGTCATAGAAATTCAGTGAGACACTGTTAAAACAGAAGTTGTACTCTTTTAAGGTTGTTTGTAGAAACATTGCTTTAAATGGTTAGCACTGCTGTGCCAAAACCAACAGTATTTGGGGAAAAAATGATCAAAAATATGAAGATTAATGGGAATAGGAATGTTAATCTATTATCTCAAATGTTTCACAACATTATCTCAACCTTCCATCATGCAAAAAGGCTGTCCTGATGCTGGATAAAAAACATTTCTGTAAACTATATCTTGAGTTTTCCTATTCAGGTTTTCTATGATGTTTTGTTTTCTGGTTCAGGAATTTGCATCTTTTTCTACCAATTTACAAAATAGTATATGCTCTTTCTGTTTCTAAGAGACTAGAATGGATTTGTCTTCAAGATTAATCTAAATTAATTAAAAGCATTAAATTAGAAGATGTTTTTAAAAATCTTTAAAATTTATTTTATGAAGAAAAAAACCTACTGGAAATGTAGTTCAGAATTCTAAAAGCCACTTTTTCAGCTTGTTTTGTTTTGCATTAATTCAAATGGGTGTGGCCTAATAAGTGTTAAGAATATGAGTAGATTCATTTTCAGAATCAATCATTTTGTTCCAGAGGACCAAAAATAGTAATGGATAATCAATCCCTCCAGTATGTTTTTTTTTTTTATTTTTAAATTTGAACGTATTCTGTCCATAATTATTTTTATTGGTTCTTATGTGTTGATGCATAATGAAATTCTACAAAAGATAAATAAAATTCAGCAGCTTTTACTGGGACTAGAAAATGGACAACAGGTGCACTGCAAGCAGTATCTACCCGATCTTCATAAGCTTCATGTAAGACCTGTGTTCTGACATCTTCTGGTATCTGGTTATACTGTTCCAGAGTTTAAATTCCCTGGAGAGTTAAGTAGGTCAGCCACTGTCTTACTGTCAGACCTTACTGGTATCAAAGGCTACTCTGCCTTGTAGTACGACAGCCATAATTGAAAGACAGGTGATTAAGCTTTTAGAACATCTCAGTTACCTGCTGTTCTTGGCACATAGGAGAAACCAAGGCTCATAAATCAAAGGGACCTGAAAAGGCATTTTTTTTTAGTTTCTTTACCATCCAGCATTTCAAAATTATCCATGCTATTTTACTATTGTTCTACATGCATAGCAAACATTTCAAAACAAAAATTCAACAAGCTGTTGCTTTTATGCCCTTTGTGCTCCTACCAAAAGCTGTTTCAAATAGTTCAGCATATTTTCAACAAACACATAATAAAGAAAAGCAGCCGGGCATACATACTGAAAGGTCTTGAAAAGATGCAAGGAAAAGTAATTTCTTTTTCAAATGATTGACAGTGAAACGTATTGCTTGCTTGTTTTGCTAGCAATCCAAAGAACTCAGAGGGGAAAAAAGAATGAGAAATATGCCTTACCCTTGTCCTACTTGGTTTTTGCTGCTTGATCAGAATGTTATTTCCATTTTGAAAGCTTGTAAAAATATATCCAAGAAATCACTACCTTGCATTTTAGGGGCAGAGCAATAGTTACAATACCAAGGAAAAGTCCAAGACTCCTGTTTTGCAGAACTGAATGCTGCTTAGTTCACTGCTGAAACTTTATGCACAGCTACTGAATTTTGTGGGTCTTTACCTGGGTACAGGACTCCATCTAAGGCTTAGGTATCTTAGTTCTAGATTAATCTATTAAATAAGCACCAAAGAGAAGAATTTAATCATATAAACTGATTTGATACCTCACAAGGTCTGGAGCACCTTCTGTCTCTATTAAATAAATAAAAAAGCATAGGGCATATACGTCCTAACTTATATTGACCAGTCAGGTAATTACAGCTAAGGCAGATTTGTCCATATAAAGCTTATAGCATCTAAAATTGCATTTCCACACTTTTCAGCACTGTGATTGCTAGTATATTGCAACATTATACTCTTTGCTGTAAACAGATAAGAGATGAAGGGCCAAAGAGGAACCAGTCTCTTCCAGTACCTCACAAGGTACTGGAAAAACAAACTTGAGGAGCATTCATTAAAAAACATATTGACAAAATGATCAAAATTATGATATCAGTAAATGTTGGCTCTCACTGTTGAAAATCTACTTCAAGAAGGACACTGACATATATTCAGCTTTCTGGAACTAGGAGTACTGTTGTGCAAAGAACACATTTTCCCCCTTATCTGAACAATGATAAAACTTCGGCTCAGATAAAGCCAACAAAGTTGTACATACTTTCAGACAAAATGGAATGATAAAATCACTAGTTTAAAGTCAACCAGAATGTGTTTTGGGGTTTGTACATGTATCTGTGTGAAAGTAACAGGAAATGAAAAATTAGCTCAATAGAAAAAGACAGTGCTGCTGTTTCCTTTCATCCAAAAGATCTGAAGTAAATACTTCTATCTTGGGAGCTATTTCATTTCCTGGGAGATGTGAATTCACATTCTGCACTGCAAAGTATAGTGGCCTAAAGGCCATGATTAAGGGTACACTTGAGTGCAACACTACCTATCAATCCTTTTGACGCTATAGTAACTTATATAAATTATTAATCAAACCCTGAAGTAGCAGACGGAATTCGGCATCCCACATCGCCATCAGAGACCGAGAGGTTTTCTCATTTTTGTCTCTGCAGGAGGGAATCCATGCAGAATAAAAAAAAAAAAAAAAAGGGTGTTTAGGTATTCTCCTAGGTGGAGAAAAAGAATTGTACATTCATGATTTCAAAAGGACTTCATATGATTTGAATTAGGACTTCAAAATGTTAAGTGTGAGAGCCATAAACAGAGACAATGGGTAAAAAAAGAATCCGAATGTGACTTCAGAAAAAGTAAGGTCCTAAAGAATTTATTTTCAGATGAAATTATTTAGCTAATTTGGTTTGCATTGACAAGCAACCTCAGAGCAACTGCCATCATATTTTTGGGTATTATCTCACTCACCTAAGAAGTATCTAATAATAAAAGTACAAGTTCTTATTGTAATTATACTGTGTTTTGGGTTTTTTTATATAATGCTTCTTGGTTTCAACACGCAGAGCCAAATGAGACCTTCCCTTCCCTTCCCTTCCCTTCCCTTCCCTTCCCTTCCCTTCCCTTCCCTTCCCTTCCCTTCCCTTCCCTTCCCTTCCCTTCCCTTCCCTTCCCTTCCCTTCCCTTCCCTTCCCTTCCCTTCCCTTCCCTTCCCTTCCCTTCCCTTCCCTTCCCTTCCCTTCCTTTCTTTTTCTGGATGAATTTTACCTGTGTTGGGTGAAAAGTTAGATGGAGTTTCTTGCCTTCTAAATCATTCTTCTTGCAGTAATCAGTACATCCACTGACCCTGGATACCACAGTATTCTAGCTACCTCAGTGGTTTCCAGGTTTTTAGTAGTCACTGACCTATTTTCCCCATTTCATTGTCTATCCCTTCATTCCCTCTCCCACCACTGTCCCATCCTCCCTTTGAGGTTCCCACCAGCTGCTTACCGTTCCCCCACTCACTGCAGCAATGCTGTGCTACAGCCCAAGCTGGTAAGCAGAGGCAGAGATCCTCTCTGTGCACTCCATGCAGCAGCTCTAGTGTTTCACGAGCTGAGAGCTACCGAGCTAAATCTACCTTAGCAGCAGACATGAACTGTAAAGGTAGAGACTTGCAGTTGTGGGATACTGGAACACACTACTGCTGCTTTTTGCATAGGTAACAGTAAAGTAAGCACTAAGGAGTGCACTTGCTGTTCTTTTATTTGAACTGTGTTGTTCTTGCTGAGAGGATTTCTCAAGAACATATTTCTTGGGAAGCATAACTCAAGCCCTTCCTATCACACAGTCAAGAGTTCAGGTTTAGTGATACATTTTTCATCCTTGAAAGAATCTCTTTTCATCTTCCGTGATACAAATCCACATTTCTGTTTAAATTTTAATAGCTTGTTTTTTTCAGTATGGAAAAAAATAATTCAACCTGCTTACTGTCATTTTGTATGTTCCTCTAGACTTGGTGGGAGGAAGAGATTATGAAACTGTGTCTCAAAGTGGTATATGTTCTGAAAGGCGCAAATCTTGTAAACTGAGATAAAATATATGGCATTCTTATCTGGTAATATAAAAACATACTCTTGGAGATCAGCAGTCTTTACACTTTGCGTTTGTAACCTTTCATAAACATCCAGAGAAGACTTTAGATTCAAATCAATACTGATTTCAAGGCTTAGGCTGTTTTTCCATTTAAGAATTCTTCAGAGTTTGAGGTATTGTGCTAAGAATTATCAAACTGAAAAAAATCCTGTTTTGTTAAAAGTCTTTCCTCAAATAAAAGAGTACTTATTGGTAAAGGTGACCTTTAAGTGACAAGACTTCAAAGTGTTCAACAGTAGTGGAAACCTTATTTCTACAATGAATTATGAAACATGAATTACGAATTGTGAACTTTATGAGCTAAATAAATCTATCACACAAGAAAACTTAAGAGATATAGGAGGCTGTTCAGGCATAGGAGGAGGAAGGCACTATGCAACGCAGCTTAGAAGTTCATCTAATTATCTAGGGCCCAGGTCTGTACCGTTGAATCTACCAGGCAGGATCATACCCCTGTGAACACGTACAGAAACTCTATAACAAACAGTCTCTCCATGTCCTCAGTTTGAATCAGAGTGGAGGCTTTCTGCCTATGGAGATATTAATGGGTAATTATAGGGGATGTCCTTCTCAAGATTAAAAATCTCTACATATTTCTATGTTTAAAAAAAAGACAAAAACCATAAATGTATTCCTACTATTAACTAATATCCCCTGGTTTATTTTAGCCCACTAGATGGGCCAAAAATGGCTAATCATGATATAAATGGTGTTGTTAGAATTTCCCAGAGTATTGTCATAAATTTAACCTTTCCATAGATTCCTTGGAAGCAACTTCTCATTAGGGTTAGGCCTTCATGTCCCTTGTTTCACAGGTTGACAAGCGTAGCATCACACTAACATGAGACTAAGTTTCTGGTTGCATCACTACTGCTCATGAAAACCACTTGCAGCAAACCCCAAAAAAACCTGCACTGCTGCAGAAACTTCAATTCTCTAGTGCCTATTGAGCCAGGAGATTTTTGCTCCAACTAGATGACTTTCTGAAACAAGTCAGCATGTATTAGTCAACTAGAACTGCATTTAAGATCCATACTCAGAGGGCTAAAAATCCACTCCTAAAAGTCTATACAGGGAGCCAGTTCTTAACTAAGCTTCCAGAAGCCCACAACCTTCCCTTCTAGTTATTGCAATCGTTCGATGTTTGCCACCTTCCTACTTACCATGTTTCTGACTGACAATGAATTTCTTCATGCCATGGTAAGACATCTTTATTCCTCTGCAAATATTCCTTTAGGCCATGAATAAGCACACTTCTTCCAGTTAGTGGCACCACAGACAAAAAAAGTCCTTTCAATCCAGGCAAACAAATAAAAGCTTCATTGATAAACCAAGTCAAACATGTTTTAATGAAAATACAGAACTTCTAATGTCATGTATTATGTGGTATCTAAAAGGAAATGTTCTCTCCTCAATGAAATAAACTGTTTCAAGCTCATTAAAACCAAGAGAAAGATTTCAAAAATCCCAAAACACTGTGATGGTTTCTTAATGAACTGCTTCAAAAATTTCATTTTCTTATAACTGAAATTATGACTTCTTGTCCTTGCTTAAAGCAAAACAAGTTTTAAAGTATATGAATTTTTCACAGAATGGATATTCATTTGATCAGCTCAGAATTTTTGTCTTCTAAATATTATGTCCAGATCAAAAATAGTTAAGGCAATCTTTTTTTTTTTTTTTTGCTTCTAGAATATAAAGTCTTATCTGTGATAGAAGCTTTCTAAATAATAAATCAGTAATCAGACTATGTCTGTAACTACTGCCAAGTTAATTTCCTTTGTTTTATTTAAACAAAATAGTTCACTATTTCTCTTTCCTGTCTGGTACTGTTATCTGTTGTATTCCAAATAACAAGTACAATACTTCCAACCTGTAACTTGCATGGAAGGTTCTGTAAAAGAGATGGTGAAAAGCAAAATCGGAAACTTGATACATATGCAACAGTATTGACAAGTATAAATTAATACAGATGAATAATAACGAAATGGATTTCTGGCAACAGTATTCACTAATACGAATTTCTGCAGTAATTCCTATGTCTATAGGGTTCTTATTAGTATTGTGGGATACTGTTACAAGTTTCTTACAGCTAGCTCCATGCACTTTAACATGAATCATACTTCAAAGTCACAAAAACTCAATTTTTTGTGTTTTTAACCAAAATTTTCTCAAATAATGGAGATTCATTGTGGCCAAAACATTTTAGAGCCATACACCAGTTTACAGGAAATTTTCATCAATAAAAGTTTCATAGCTTAAGGACAAAGGTTTGGGTTCAGATCAGAGACATTTTTTATTGCAGAATAGCCAATGGGGATTAAGGGAATTACAAATATTTTCTGAACTATGTCAAAATTCAGTTTCCTGCTCCAGTGATTGTATAATTGTAAAAAGTAGAGTGATGTTGTGTGTAACCCTGTAACCCAGTAGTACAGAGACCTAGAGAAGTGGGGTCACGGGATACATATGGAAGAGTACAGACATGGCATCATAAGAGATGAGGCATAGCCTGTGCTCTTCCCTCTTCCCCCCATTATAAACAACTCACCCATGGTCAGTTAAAAATGATGCAGACCTGAAGCTGGGAAAACCTGTTCGCAGAGGAGACAAGGAGGACAAAAATGTAGACTCTAAGATGCAAAAATTTGAATATAATGCGGAGTTGCAGACCACTGGAGAAAGAGCAAGGCATAAAAGTGTGTTAGAAAACATACAAAAATAACCCCTGATGAATCAAAAGTGTCTGAAAGAAAGAAATAATGAAGGAAGAAGTAGAAAAGAAGAAGAAACCACCAACAACACCATCATATTCCTCACAGTGAAGGACTTGAGAGAGGACTCCAAATGCTAAGAACTCACTGTAGATCCCACCTGCCACTGTCATCACCAGACAGAAGTTACAGAGATGAGGGCTCAGAGGAGCACTGGAAGGGTGAGAATAACACCAGGAAAAGGGTTGCAAACAATTTTAAATGTGTTGTTATTATTATCGAGACTTTTTTCAGTATTCATTTATTTTTTCTTTCTTCTAATTAAATCTGGACCGCTCATAATTCTCTGATTAAATCATTAAGATTTCAGCTATACTAACAATAAATGCTTGGCTTTATGCATTGTGTCTCCTTTTCATCCACAAAAATATTTTGAGGGGGAAAAAGAGAAAGGATCTGGTGCAGCAGTCACTCAGGATTTTGGAAAAGAATGAAGAAAGGACTCAAGTAGCATTTTCCCATATGAGAGCTTCAGGTTGTTCTGGGCCCATCAGCTGGTAAAGTTCCATTAATTACACCAGTCAAGTATCTTGCTTCTGGTGTCTCTATTTAATGAAAAAAAGCCCTTCTGAATTCCACTGCTAAATCAGTAAGTGTATTTACACTAATGAAAAACATAAAGTGGAGAAGAATGAGGAAATGAGATACACTATATTTTTTCTGCTGTTACCAGTCAGAATTTGCAAAATGGATTTAATCATTATTTGAAGCTGGGGGACTGGGTGTTCAATCATTTGTTTGATTTTAAAATGTTAAAAGGTACTGTTAATTTCTATTGTTTTGTTGAAATAAAATCCTTCATCATTCCTCTTTTGTGTTTAATATTGGTATATTCAAATATATGGCAATGAAAAGCATCAAAAATAATTAGAGTTGAAACAAGCACAATAAAAACCTATAGCTATCTAATTTGGCAACTGCAAAGCTTCCTAACAGCTATTCACTTTTAATCACTCCCAGATAATAGCAAAACATTGCTGTTAGACTTATGCATTATTCATCCAGAATAATAACCCTGTATGATTATGTACTACTTACACATTAGTACTTTGCACTTATCAGTCATAGCAGAAATCAGGTAGGGGAGTAAGACAGGGCAACATGGAGAGGTGAACTAAGAGAAGGCATTCACTTTTTATTAACTAGATATAATTATTCATCACAGCAAACAAGTGTTAAAGAAATCTTTCACACCCCTTGTCAGAAGGAAGAGTGAAACAGAGGTGATTAATAAAAAAAGAGTATGATACAAAATGTTTTAGCATTAGAATCTGTTTAACCAAGAGGAAGTGTGAAATGATGATTGTTGTATACATTGTTCGTGTGTTGAATCAGTACTGTAACTTATTGCACAAGCCATTAGATCTGGTTTCAGCTTGTTTCCCAGAAGTTTTTCACAGGTGCTGGGCCTGGCTCTACTCTCATTTTCATAAGCAGACATAAAGTATGCTCATTTAGAGTTATCATGTTGTAAAACACCCCAAAACAAATGCTGCATATACAACACTGCATGTGCCCCATTTGTGCATTTGGAAATGGGTGCTTTCTGCTGTGCTTTAATCAAGACTACATTTTGTAGTATTAAAAACATTTAATAACACTCCTAATATTATCATTACTGTAGTCCTTCATGACAGATTGCATACAGCTGTCTTGTTTTACTGTGTAAAGACAATTCATTGTGAATCAGAAAGTTTGTGTGGTTTTTTGTTTATTATATATACCGTCTCATTTTCATCACAGGTAGCTCCCATGAGTACAGTGCTGACAGTGGATGGACACAGGTGATTTAGGAATGACATGAAGTTGTCCTTTATGTGAGAGAGCAGTGGGAATGCACCCTGGGGGTGATGAGAGTGTTTCTACAGGTTTATCAGTAGCAAAACAAAGACTTGGGAAAGTGTGGGCCCACTGCTGAATGGGGCAGGGGAACTGGTGACAAAGGACACAGGAAAGGTACTCGATGCTTTATTTGTCTCAGTCTTTACTAGTAAGACTGACCTTCAGAAATCTTAGACACCTTAGACCCAAGGGAAAGTCTGGAGCAAGGAACACTTACCATTAGTGGAGGATCAGGTTAAGGAACATTTAAACAATCTGGATGTACACAGTCCTTGGGATCTGCCAGGATGATTCCATGAGTGCTGAGGGAGCTGGCGGTTATCACTAAGGCCACTGTCAATCATATTTGAAAGCTCTTGGCAATTGGAAAAAAGAAAATGTCATCTCTGTCTTCAAGAATGGCCAGAAGGAGGATCCAGGGAGCTACAAGCCAGTCAGCCTCACCTTGTTCCCTGGAAGAAATAATCCAGGAAACCATTTCCAAATGTAGGAAGAACAAGAAGGTGACTAGGTGTAGTCAGTATAGATTTATGAAGAAGAAATCATGCTAACCAACCTGATAACCTTCTACAATGAAACAACTAGCTCAGCTGACAAGGAATGTTGTTAATCTTGACTTTAATAAGGCTTTTGACATTGTCACCTGTAATATCTTCATAGACAAACTGATGAAGTATGGACTAGATAAGTGGACAGTGAGGTGAACTGAAAACTGGCTGAAGTCTTGGGCTTAAAGTGTTGTGATCAGTAGTATGAAGTCCAGCTGGAGGCCCATCCACAGTGGTGTATCCAATGGGTCAATACCAGTTCCAGTACTACTGTTCAATGTCTTCACTAATGACCTGGATGATGAGACAGACTGCACCTTCAGCAAGCCTGTAGACAATACAGAACTGGGAGGAGTGGTTTACAGGTCAGATACAGATGGTCATTCTGCCCTTTAGAGAGACCTTGACAGGCTAGATAAGTGGGCCGACAGAAATCTCATGAAGTTCAACAAAGGGGAAGGCAAAGTCCTGCATCTGGGGGGGAATAAGTCGATACATCAGTACATGCTAGGAACTGACTGTCTGGAAAGCAGTTTTTCAGAGAAATATCTGGGGGTTATGGAGCACCCCAAGTTGCCCAGGATCCAGCAATGCACCCTTGTGGCAACAAGGCCAGCAGCATCCTGGGCTGCATTAGACAGTGTAACCAGCAGGTCAATGGAGGTGATCATTCCCCTTTGCTCTGCGCCATTGAGGCACATCTACTGTGTGGAGTCAAGTGCTGGGCTCCCCAGTACAAGAAAGACAGGGACGTACCACAGCGAGTCCAGCAAAAGACCACAAAGATGATTGTTTGAAATATCTCATGTAAGAAGAGGTTGAGAGAGCTGGAACTGTTCAGCCTGGAGCAGAGAAGGCACAGGGAGATCTTACTAAGGTGTATAAATATCTGATGTCAGGGAGTAAAAAAGAAGGATCCAGACCCTTATCAGTGGTATCCAGTAATAGAGGAGATAATGGGCACAAATTGAAGTATAGGAGATCCCATTTAAACTTAAACCTTGGAACAGTTTCCCCACAGTTGTGGAGTCTCCATCCTTGGAGATATTCAGAACTCAACTGGTCATAGCCCTAAGCAACCCATTGTGGCTGACCCTGCTCTGAGCAGGTGGGTTGGATTACATGATCTCCAAAGGTACCTTCCTGCCTAGTGATTTTAAGTTTCCGATCTGTTCCTGCTTGCCTCAGGAGAGTAACTTGCCTCATTTCATTGAACATTTTAATCCCTTTTCTATGCCCAGCTGGCTACTCTGTTCATTTACTGAGGAACAACACAGTTCCTCAAACTCCCAGGCTTCATGTTATAAAGAAGAAGACATTAGGTCTTTTCCTCCTCCCTTTGCCTTCTTTATCAAGTTACTTTCTCTTGACTCTTTCTTTCTGTGACTTGCTTCTTTTTTCCAGATACCTTTTTTCTTTCCTTTTTCAGTCCTTCACACACTTTTTTTCAGGTTCATATCCCTTCTTTTTTTATTGCATATCAGGCTTAAGTGTTTATATGACTCTGTTAGCCTAAGATCTGAACACTTCTCAATCTCCTCTCATATTTTTGGTATTATTAAGGAGGGAAGTGTTGTCAGTGAGCCTGAGACAGTTTTATTAAAAGTGGTAAATATTGTTCAACATTTTTTTTAATGTGTTAAAATTGTACAGGGTTTGATGCAATTTAATTTGCAGGAAAAACTGTTTCAAAACATTAGGGTTTTTATTACTTTTAACTTTGATGCTTAATGGATCAATGGGCTGTTATTAATCCTTTTTACAAAATAAGCAAATAAACCCAAAACAGGTAGAATATACTAAAATGCAACATTTCAGTTAGCTCAAATCAGTTTTCATCTAGCAATTTTCTTTTATAGAAAATATTTTATTCATCATTGCAATTAATGATGGAAAAATATCTGTCAAAATCACAAAAATCATAGCACAGAAATACCTTATCTAATCAATTCTGCTATTGTTGCCATTAAATATATTTAAGAAACTAAAACACAGAAAGACTGATTGCAGAGGAATACAATGACAGAGAATGGGTTCCTAATTCTCATACTGGAATCCTATAACTTGGATCATCCCTTAATATGAGTGAGGAAGCTGATGATTCCTCAATGATTATTTCACCACATTTTCTTATTATATCTCCTTAAACAGCACCTAAAGAGGTCTTTTCTTTAGTATAAGAACAATGAATCTGTCTCACTACTTGCCTCCTGAAAAATTTCTCAACCGCACATGCTTTACTGACTGACATTTTGGGACATTTTGTTCAATATCTAATTCTCATTAGGTACAAAAAGATGGTATTTAAATCTTTGCACCCACTGAGTATATGAAAGTGCTGTTTCAGTATAATTCCTTCTCAGTACCCGTTGACAACTTAGTTAACAATTCTAGACCCAACTTAATGAACTAGCAGTGCCATGGTATTTAAGAGGGATCTTTACCTTTTGCTGTCCTTCAGAACTCATCTTAGGCTTGACATTTCTATTTTAATGAGATATTCTACATTTCTGATTCCTGCTGTGAATCTGAAGGATGGTCTGATAAACAATGGGAAGTTTATTTTATTCTTTCCCCTAATCTACACAATCCTCCCAGGCAGAAGAAAGACTCTTTTTTTCCTTATGATCATTGACAATGGAAAACATTTGTTTCTTATTTTTAAAAAGAATTAAGATATTGTTATAAGAAAAAGTCTTAATGAGTATCATGGATGCAATGGAAAAACTTGGGGCAGTTAATGTAGTCCATTTCCTCGATCACTCCACTTCTTGTCACTATATAGGGATCACTTCTTCCTTTCTATGATCACAATAGGCATCACTTCTTCCTTTGTGTGAAAGGTCAAGTAAATATAAGGGTGTGTGAGAAGAAAAGAGCCTGTTGAAATTTTCTTCTTAAGCTCATATCTTAGCTGTGCTTCCCCTTGAAGGCCACCCCTGGCCTTAACCTCTGCAGCAACACCAATAAATTCTTAAGCCCAAGTTTAAGAAATATTTGAAAACTGTTTGTAAGTCTATTCTAGAAAAGGGAAATACCCAAAAACTCCTTGTGGTTCCTATGACAATGCAATAACTGTTGACCACATGCAATCCTTAATATCAGTGCTCCATAAAAGAGGAATATCCCTTATTTCCTGGAATTTCAAAGCTGTTGAAGCAACCTAGGGCCATATATTTCATCGTCATTTGATAAAATATACTCCCAGCCACAATTCCCAGTTCACTTCAAAGAAAAATTAGACACACAGTCTTATAAAATGCTTGAAAATTGCCAGTTTTGACCTTTAGTGCCATCTTTCAATAATTGAAGGTATATTCAGGCCCAGAGAATTTGGATTCATAGGTTCACCACTGTTTATTATAAACTATGAGAGAGAAGTGTTAGAAGGCAGAAAAAACTTAATGAGACAGCTTGAAAAAAGAATATATCACAAGAAGTTGGCAATTGTTTCTGCCAGCACCGTGTGACCCTTATGAATTGTGCTCTCATCTACTTTAATCATTTATAATTACTTACTGCACAAAAGTGTATCTTAAATCATCTCCCACGTAATGCGCTAATTGAGATACAGACGACCAAAGCAAAGGTATTCAGTGGCAATGAATATTTCATCAGTATAAGATCATTTTTTATTTCCTCCAAATGCTCCTGTAAGCCTAGACAACATCTTATCAAAAATGTACACAACGTAACTATAGGAGCAGAAAACATTAGCTGAGAAATGCAGAGCAGATTTTAATTTTCCAGATAATAATGCTTATGTGCAATTAAGAAACTTACAAAAAAAGGAAAAAAAAGAAAACTTTTCATGGCACAGGACATGAAAACGCAGGTGCTCAGTAATCAGTTATGTCATCATTTAGCGTGACATTTCTGAGAGTGTTAAAACATTCATTGCATGATATGGTGGGTTGGCATCGGCTAGCAGCCACGCACCCACACAGCCACTCACTCACACATAGCCCTCCCCAGGACGAGAATAACATGAGGAAGAACATAAGGAAGAACAAGAGTGAGAAAACTCATGGGTTGAGATAAAGACAGGAAGACCTTTGAATGGTTACTGTCGCAGGCAAAATAGACTTGACTTGGGGAAATTAATTTCCTGCCATTTAATATAGATATCTAATTACTCTTTTGGATATTGGGAAACAAAAACAACAACAAAAAAAAGAAGCAACATCTACACGCTTAGGGAAAACACACCCCTCCTCCTTCCCCAGGCTTGACTCCACTCCTTCACTCTAGGCCCCTCACCCTCATACACACAAGGATATTGATGATATACTAAATGCTCATTTAACAGAGTATTATAGGCCATGAAAAGCTGTATTGTGCCTCAACAACTCCTGTTTGCCAGTAATGAATTTACACTTTCTTCAGTTATCCTACATATCATGGAGGGGTGAGGGGGTAAATAACAACAAATATACCATTTCATAGACAATTTAAAAGTAAGGAAAGAAAGGTCTTTATAATCTCATCATGTCAGAGAAAGACTTGTCTGGAAGGTGTTTGATGGCTTCTTCCATTTTACCTTTCTTGCTTTGAATAGATTTTTCATACAAATTAAATAAGTTACCTTTGCATCACAGCACAATAAAGGAAGATAAGGGGGAAATAAAAATGTGTGGACGTAAATAAGTAAATCAACATATAAAAGAGAGAGACATATGCTGAGTTTCAAGGCAAGGGAAAGAGGAAAGCAGTAAGAGCAAGGAGGAGCAGGAAAATGCATGAAGAAAAAAAAAAGGACAGAATACTAAGAAAAAGATATTGTCTGGAACTCAGTTGAATAAGCATGAAAGAAAGCATAAATACTGCTGCAGGTTAGTTATTGTTTCCCACTAAAGTTTGTGAAAATACATTTAAAACAAACAGCTACTTAAATGACTTAATGAATAGGATTTCTCATTTAAGGTGTCTTTCAGCACACCAGTTCAACATTGAAATGGATTAGGTTGAAACATGTGCCTAAAATAAAGGGGCAGTTGCTGGAAAAGGCTTAGAAGTGGAAAAAATATATAGTTTGATGAGGAACATGGAGACAGATATATAGATAAATATATGATCTGATTTTAAATTGTATGTCGTGGCTGCACCTTATTTCAGTCTCAGCTTCACTGAACCAAGCAGCTTGAACCAGCTGGCTGTATGTTCAGGCATAGTCTTCTGTAATTCACTGAATCCATCCTGCTTTTTTGTCTCAGGATGCAGTTATTCAAGTGCTTTGCCACCAACCATGAAGGCCCTCTTAACATTTTTACCTGAACAATACTCTGGTACAAATTTCCAATCTGGCCTCTTCAAGATGGCTAACTGACAGGTTTCACTGAGTCTATGCAAAAGTGAGCAGCTTGACAGCTACTTCTACAAAGTCTGTGCTGATGCTACACGTGCTAGAGAGGTGGACAGAGCAATTCAATGGCTCCCACTTTGCTCTTAGCACTCATATGGAGTGCGGGGAGAAAATTTATAGGTGTTATCTTTACTATGAGACTGTCTTCTCTTTTGCCTAGCTCATGGTAGCTGGGCTCATGGCTATAATCCTGCTCTCTCCACCTTCCACAGGGTGGTGCTTCATCACTGGTAAGATCACAGTACCTCTCTCAGAGCTACTGATGGCATCTTTTCTGCCCCCCCTCCCTCTGCAGTGTAGCTTCCCCAACTGCGTGGAAGCACAAGTAGCTTTCATATTCTAAGCCATTGCCTGCTCCTAGGGCCTGTTATCCTGCAAAAAAGATCAGATGGTATTAGGCCATTTATGACTAGTTCAAGATATAAGTCTGGACCTATCCAACTGTGTAAGTTCTTTCATGGGCGCCCACATCTGTTATATCACATGTGTGCCTGGCATCTGCTCTTTGAGAAATTCAAACTTCTTTGTGCTGTGTCCAGCACTCTCACCTTCACACTGCACAAAACCACTATCGCCCCTGAGGCTTTGGATCCTATGTTCATATTTGGCTAAAAACAGACTCCATATTTTCTTCAACCAGTTTATGAGCTTGTGCATATTGGTTATGATTTGTGAATACTTACATTAGATATTTCACTGAAAAAATAACAGGCTTTAAAAGATGAGTAGAATATCACCACAACATCACCAATGTATAGGGCTAATTCAAGGTTTCTAGCATTCTCAGAGACCCCAGGCAGAGCTGAGGAGGGCGCTCTGCATTCCTTTCCCTGTCAGAATCTCTGATCACACAAGTACTCCAAGCTTGGCATCTTGTGCTTTGAATACAAGAGCTGCAGCGGGGCCTATTCAGTGCCACATACATAAAATGCTGCCTAAGTAGGCTCAGTCTCTTCTCTTTTCTCTACCTTCACAGTGTCCGTATGTCCTTTCTTGTCTCCATCCCAAGGTAATAAATGCATAACCATGCTTGCCAGCAGGCAGATTCTGTCCAACATAGAGTCTTACCCAAGAAGGCCTGTCAAGGCTGCTTGGCAAAGCATTCAGGTTCTGTAGACTGAAGTTTTTCTTATCTTTATTTTTCAGCTTCCTTGGGTTTCAGCCATTAGATCTGAACCTAATATTAAATAGATAATTACTTTAATAAATTTTCCTCATACTTTAGATATGAGTACTCCTGTAATGGCAATACAGGATATATAGAAGTATTTACATATAGGTTTTTCAACTGAAAAAAATCATATTTTTACTTCAAAATAGACCAAAAAATCAATTTGGATAGGATTCTATTTATAAAAAAAAAAAAACAAAAAAAAACACAAAAAAAATTTAAAATTGAAGCACTTCAGAAATGTCAAAGCATCCTCTTTCAACATTTTGTATTTGACCTCCTGAACTGTTAATGTTTTAAAAAGCTGTAGTTCACATTTCAACAGCTTTTTCATTCCTTTTAATTTTGTCACAGGGAACAGAAAAATTTTGGTATTGTCAATTCTCAAACAACTGAAAATCCTCTTTCTACCAGATTCTGAAACTGGTCATGTTATTTTTGCATAGGTAATGGATTCTCCAAGCATGAATTCTCTCCTTCTTCGTTCTGTAGATTTTATTCTTATTTGTAAACAAATATTCCAACCGATTATTCCTACATGTGACCACTCTGGCCCCATAGTCACAATGGACTCTTTGGAGAAGCTGGAAGGAGGCTCAGTGTTGCTCCTGTCCTCCTACTCAGAGACAGTGCAGAAACATCATAGACAAATGTACGGCCATACTGGATGATGTGTTAAAATTGACTTTTAAAATAACAGTTGGCCTTTAAAGTTGTCCTTTAAAATAACAAAGGTTCTCAAGTAGATGTAAGCAACAATATCCTCAACAAAAGTCTGGAAAAAGTGGAAACATAAAGTTAAAATTTAAAGAGGGATGAAAAAGAAGCAGCAACACCAGAGAATATTTGAAGGTTGATCTACTAATGCTTATTACTGAAAATAAAGTGGACACCTACAAGTATTAATAGACCAACCTAGAAGTATTAATAGGAGACTAGTGCTATAAATTACTGTTATAGCAAAAAACTGACTGAATGATTCCAACGAGACTATTTATACAGAAACATAGAATTTATTTTGAAATGATGGTTGGGCTGTAGGAGAAGTTATCTTGTAGATAATGCCTCCTCTTGGTCTAACTATCAACGTCGTTTCTGGGTTACGACTGAGAGAAAAAAAATGTACCTCTTATTATTGTGGTGATCTGTGATCTGCTGTATACCAAGAAAGTTCAGGCAGATGAGGCTGTTCGTAAGTATGTAATTCATATAAAGAAAAGGACTTGGTGATAATGGAGGATTTTAACTGTTTTAACATCTATTAGGAAAAGCAGACAGCAGAATTGTCTATAGAGAAATTTATCAGAATTAATTATTCACCATTTTTGACTGGATAATCAAAAGCCTAACAAAAACTTATAGCAATATGTGCTTAAAGGCAAAATAATAAAATCCAAGGCTCACAATGGTAGGCAACAATCAAGGATCAAGAACAACCAAACACTGTCAAAGCACTGAAAGTATGAGAAAGACCAAGGAAAAGACCCATACATCCATCTTTGCAGTGATAAATAACAAATAACCCAAAAAAACCAAAGTGCTGATGCCTTCTGAATCAGTCTTCACTAAAA